>NC_088793.1:159715562-160020001 GCF_011386835.1 Chrysemys picta bellii | reverse complement strand
AGGGTGGTTACAAAAAGAATAAATATTGTGTCCTTTTTATTTGTATTCTGTTTTTTGAGCCTTTAGGATTCCCCCTAGCACATGCCAAGTTACAGGCAGTGTGCCTATCTATACCAGATCTTAAAACATGCCAATTACGACGTTAGGTAGCACATGCTAATATCACACCTTTCAATCCTAGTCTAAACAAGATTTAATTCACCTTCCCCCTGCACCAGCCAGCTGAACAGGGAAACCTTAAATCCTCTCAAAGGCTGATGAAGCTGCCATTCTAGTGTGTGCTACCAGGGATTGCCTCCTAGGGCATCAGCTGCCATCAGTGCTCTTTCTTAAGGACATCAAGGGCAGGTCTTGACCAGGGCTTCACCTGGACTGTACGGACCAGATCCTCAGCTGGCATATCTCAGACTAGCTACCCTTTTACAGCCTCTGGGGATCTGGCCTTTCTAGCCCTAAATGTTTTCAATCAGTCAGTCAAATAATTAGCAAATACGGCCCGACTGTCAGCGGGTGTAAATCAGAGCAGCTCCACGGATGTCAGTGGAGTCATGTCACTTTACGCAATCTGCCGAGTTGATCTTTTGCTTTCACTTCAGCTAAAATGATAAAGAGAAATGCAGGAGATCTAGGCTGTGACAGAGGCAAAGCTGTTAAAAATACTTTCTAAACCACTCGTTACAAGAGTGCTCTCTGTCTGTATATATGTAAATAGATATCGATAAGGTGACAGGAGATGGCACTGAGGAATGTGTAGCATGGCTCCTGGGTTTTGTAGGACCAATAAAAGTTGTTGTGCACTACAAATAGCTTCCTCTTTGCAGCACATTACATCAGCTCTTAACACCAACTTGCTACCATACCAGGAAGACTATCAAAAGCAGGTCTGTTTGCTCTCCACTATTTCTAGCATAGAATGGATGCATTGGCTTCCACGCACCTGCCTGAAAGGGCTTTGGCCATGTCTCTACTACAAGTGATACAGTGGTGGCACAGCTAGGGTGCCATAGCTGTGCTGCTATAACCCCATCGTGTAGATGCAGACTATAATGATACAAACGTTTTTTCTATCGCTGTAGGAACTTCACCTTGGGGAGGCAGAAGCAGTCTTTCATCAACTTAGCTGTGTGCAAGATTGGATCCTCACAGTTTCTCAGAGTCTGTTTTGTATCATGTGCAGTACTCATCACATGTGTCAACATTTAACAAAAAAAGAACAGGAGTACTTGTGGCACCTTAGAGACTAACAAATTTATTAGAGCATAAGCTTTTGTGGACTACAGCCCACTTCTTCGGTATGCATCCGAAGAAGTGGGCTGTAGTCCACGAAAGCTTATGCTCTAATAAATTTGTTAGTCTCTAAGGTGCCACAAGTACTCCTGTTCTTTTTGCGGATACAGACTAACACGGCTGCTACTCTGAAACATTTAACAATCATTACTAATTATTAATATGGCCTTGATTTGGTGGAATGATGAGCTGTCCTTACTACTTATTGGATCAAAGAGCTATGGCTGACTTCACTTGAGGGGAAAAAAGCATTATGAAGTAGAACCTTGCTGACTGTGCTAATCCAATAAACAACTGAATCTCACCAAGTAACCTAGCCTGTTCCCAGTGTGTTGACATTAACATCAATAGGAGCAGAAGCAAGTCATTAAAAACTAGCAGTCACTAACCACTTCTCATCAAAGAGTTAATAGATAAGTCATTATTATAGAATCTCTAAGGTTACTAAGACAATTATTTTTAAAAATAAACACCAGTATTTTTATTATATGATTACAATTAATTCAAACTAAGCTAGGACTTATGTCAGGACTTATGATCAAAGTATAAAGATGCAACAGTCTTAATTGTTATTATTAATGTGTGGGCTTATTTTCTAGCCGTCACATAGGAAATCCTCCAAAGGCCGCTCAATCATTAAACATTAGTGTGAATTATGTTCTGCCATGGCCACATTAATTTTTTTCTTAGTTTATTGGCTGTAAGTGACTATGAAATGTTGATGTTGTTTTTCTGAAAGTTGGTTTCTCCAAGGTGACTCCAGACTCTGACCAATGAGACTATAAAAGTGGAAGTATTTAGTAAACATGGATAATATTTGAGAGCTAAGAAGGATTAGCTGGAAGAATTTTATACCTATGTGATAAGCAAAAATATGTTTTTTGGCTGCTTTGTGTTGGCATACAGTAAATCATGACCAGCATGATTAGCATACCTGTTAAAAAGTCAGGTCCTTTCTACTCACAAATCATTGTGCAGGCAGGAACCCAAGAAGAGCTTTTACTACTGAACTGTCTGCTTCCATGAGCCAGATGGGCAGTGGGAAGAAAGCACAGGGGAAATGCAACAGCTGAAGCTTCAGGATCTTTCAGCTGCATGAATCTTCTGGCTGTTTCTTAATGTTGTTCTACTTTAATAACCACAGCGTTTGCAGTGTACTAGGCAGGAGCACAGTCTAAACACATTCGTCATGAGACCTGGGAATGCAAACACTGTGCTTCATGTCCTGTATAATCTGCCACCCAAGTCACCCTGTATTTATGAGCAGAATGAAAAATAAATAATGATCTTTTTAATCCTCCCTTAGTTTCAAAGGGGCTAGTATTGTTCCCCTCCTAACAGCAGGATACACTCCTTCATTTCATCAGCACTACAGCTATCAAAAAATAGCAATTCATTATTAACTACAGTTACTGATGCTGTTACATGCATTTATAGGACATCTATCCCTGTGGTACCTGGCCACACTTTGAACCCAATGCAAACTATGCAATAACCGTTATCCAGTAACATTATCCCCACTGTTCCCCCTCCCCCAAATCCACACATCCCCACAGCATCACAAATGTAAAAGGGATGACAGGGAGAAATCACCTTTTAATAAAAACTTATAGCACATGAGCGTGCACACAAACAAATGCACAAATGTAGTGTAAACTACAGGTTGAAACCCTCTGCCCTACCTGACACAGGATATCCTTGATATATCCTCCACACAGCTCATGGCCCTGGGGATCAATGTAATCCATGATCTCCCAGTATTTAGCTGCAATGCTGTTGTCCTTATCCTGGTCACAGCAGCCAAAAGTCTCATAGGCAGAGCAGAACTCCAGGTGGAAAGGGGGCTGGAAAGGGGGTCCGTAGTCCAGGCACTGGGGGTGCCCCCAGAGCATGCCTGCTTGGCCCAGCAAGGCGACAGAGAGGCAAAAGAAAAAGTTTGGGGACAAGTTGCTAACTCCAGACCTGCTGCTGTGTGGCCAAACATTAACCTTCTTCACTGGAGGTTTCCTGAGGTCAGATGTATAGGAATCCTGGCCATCTTTAAGATAAGGCCCATTCATCCTCTGAGCTTTACAAATTGCCAGCTGCAGAACTCAATGTTTGCTCAGGTTTGCTTGCTCGCTGGGGCTCTCCCCGCGCGCTCTCTCTCTCTCCCTCTGAAGTTTACTATTTGTGGGCTGGGGAGAAACCCTGCAGGCTGCTTCTTTGGTATTTCACACGTCACATTGCAAGAAGCCTCCCTCCCCTCTGCACATTTCTCATGCCCCCAAGAGCACTCACACATCTAGTCCCTACAACTTACTTTAAACAGGTTCCAAAATCATTCATTGAATATGTATAACAGGTAAACAGTACAATGCGTGTGATCCAAATATATCCAACCTGATCTGCTCTCCCTATTTACAATGCAAAGCATGCTGCAGCTGTGAAAATATCAGGGAAGGAAAATGAATGGATCATTTTCAATCAGTACATACCCTCTATTTAATTTTCAAGAGCTGGGTCAAACTTGGATCAGATTCTACAGGGATGGAAGCAGGGAGTCCTCCACCCTGTTTAAGATTCACTTAATAATCCCATCTTAAATAAATGTTGAGTGTATGTGAGGATAAAAATCTTTACAGGGATGCTATTGCCAAACAAGGTATTCTACAAATTCAGAGCTAGAGTTAAACTTAAAAGAAATCCAAACATGTGAAGGTAGGAAATGTAAATTAAGGCACACAAACAACTTTAACTCTACCCTGTAATGATGCCATGCAACCACCACACTTTTAGGACTAATGTGTGAGCTCAGATTAGTTTAAATTGTTTTTTAAAGACCCATTCGATTTTTGCATTTTTCCTTCCCAGTGTGCACTGCTAGACAGTGGCCTTTTGAGACTCTACTTCTTAGCAAACTAGTTCTCATATCCACCGAGGATGTGCTAGGTTGTGTGTGTGCTGTGCTCACTGCTGACGACTCAAGTCATTTGTCCTGGACTCCAGTGCATGAGCAAACATGGCAAGCAGATCGAGGCTACCTCAACCACACTCCAGCTTTGTCACAGCTTCTCCTGCAAAGTTTTCCTTGCTCATTTGCTGCCAATCAGAAAATGGTACAGTAATATTCATGCAGCGTATGTGGTTTATAACACTAACAAATCCATGGCCACTCAGAACTTGACAATTGCCATTATGCTACACGCCACAGGCCACTCAGAACATCAGACCAACACCATGCAAACTTGCTGTTTCAAATTACGGGCCCCTATCACTTGAGGTAAAGGAGAATCTCTGTTGACCTATTAGCAGTGTAGGGCCAATGACACAGGGCTGAGTAGTTCTGATTCCACGCCAGACAGTGGTGTGCACATGTATGTCCACACCCACCCACCTGTTCATTACAATACAAAGCTGGTTGAAAAAAATAAACATTTGTGGAAAATGTTTAAAGTTGTTTCCATATCCTAGGGTTACCATACGTCCGGATTTTCCCGGACATGTCCGGCTTTTTGGGCTCCAAATCCCCGTCCCGGGGGAAATCCCAAAAAGCCAGACATGTCCGGGAAAATCGGGCCGGGCCGGCGGTACGGTGCCGGGCCGGGGGCTCGGGGGCCGGGCCGGCGGAGTGGTGCCGGGCCGGGGGCTCGGGGGCCGGGCAGGCGGAGTGGGGCCGGGCCGGGGGCTCGGGGGCCGGCGGAGCGGGGCCGGGGGCTCGGGGGCCGGGCCGGGGGCTCGGGGGCTGGGCCGGCGGAGCGGGGCCAGGCCGGGGGCTCGGGGGCCAGGCCGGCGGAGCGGGGCCGGGCCGGGCTGGCGGAGCGGGGCCGGGGGCTCGGGGGCCGGGCCGGGGGCTCGGGGGCTGGGCCGGCGGAGCGGGGCCGGGGGCTCGGGGGCCGGGCCGGCGGTGCGGGGCCGGGCCAGGGACCGGCAGTGCTGGGCGGGCCGGGGGTGCTCGACCGGGGGCCGGCACCCCAGGGCCCGAGCCGACCCAGGCTGGAGACGCCGGGGGGGCCAGACTGGGCCGCGCCTCCTCCCCCCACACCCCCCTTACCTGCTTCAGGCTTCCCGCGAATCAAATGTTCGTGGGAAGCAGGGGAGGGGGCGGAGACTTTGGGGAGGGGGCGGAGTTGGGGCGGGGCTGGGGGCGGGGCCAGGGCCCCGTGGAGTGTCCTCCTTTTGGAGGCACAAAATATGGTAACCCTAAACTGAAAATAATGCTTTTCATACAAGGCACCAGCCAGCTGCTGTGTAAGCTTCCTCAGGCTGTTCTAGCAGTACACCTCCATCCTGACTTGCAGTTTCAGTTTTGGGCCCCCTATGCACAGACTGCCAATCATGTCCAATTGAAGTGAGAAACTTACTTCTCCGAATTCCCCAGCTCAGCAGTCGTGAAAAGCGAGTATATTAAACCCTCTTGTCCCCAGCAAATCATAAGGAGAAGAGAACTGCTGGGGTTTTTTGTGAAGAAATCCTAAACATTTTGATTAGGTAGCTTCCCAAATACTTCAGTCTAAACACACTGGCTTAGATAAAACAACAAAACAAATGTACTGACAACAGAAAGATCGATTTTAAATTACTACAAGTAATGAGGCATCTAAATCAGAATTGGTTACAAGTTAGGAATTGGTTGTTTTACCTTTTAACAAGCTAAGTGAATACAAAGCAAAGATCTCTCTCACCACATGTTCCAGCAGTCGTACTGGGTGAACCTCTTTCAGTCAGGATCTCTCCCCCAGTCCAGTGCTACTTCCTTTGTTCTTCAGCTGTGGATGATGCCAGGGGCAGAGAGCAAGGGAGAGATGATTTGAGGCATCGGCCCTCTCCTCTTACAGCCCTGTCTCTTGCTCAAGTATCATCTCCAGCTGATGTCTGGCCAGGAAACAAACTACTTCGTTGTCAAAATGTAGATGTTTTCCTCCATACCTCTCTTCTGCCAAAGAGTGGCCACTTACACAGGTGGTGGTGACTCCGAAGGCTCGTGGGAGACCAACACAGAGACCAGTAGGAAGTGACCCAGGGAGGGTGACGGAGTGGTACCTCCCGCCCGGGAAAACTCAGTGTGTTTCAGTAGGACCCCCTGCTGAGTCAGTGGCAGGATGCTACACAGCTGTTAGGGGCCTGGTGGAGTCGGGTGGGCCTGGGCCCCCATACCGGGGCCACCGCACCCCTTGGTGGGCACTCCACCCTTGATAGACTCTGGCCAATAGGCCTCACTGCCCTGCACTAAGGGCTGCTTAATAGACTCTGACCATTGGGCTGTGCTGCCCTTGTCCTAGGGGCATCACAGTTTGCAAGTGCTTTGGAAGTTAGGATTAAAATTCAAAATGATCTGAACAAACTAGAGAAATGATCTGAAGTAAATCGGATGAAATTCAATAAGGACAAATGCAAAGTACTCCATTTCTGAAGGAACAAACAGTTGCACACACATAAATGGGAAATCCTAGAATATCAGGGTTGGAAGGGACCTCAGGAAGTCATTTAGTCCAGTCCCTTGCTCAAAGCAGAACTAATTCCCAACTAAATCATCCCAGCCAGGGCTTTGTCAAGCCTGACCTTAAAAACCTCTAAGGATGGAGATTCCATCACCTCACTAGGTAACCCGTTCCAGTGCTTCACCACCCTCCTAGTGAAAAAGTTTTTCCTACTATCCAACCTAAACCTCCCCACTGCAACTTGAGACTATTACTCCTTGTTCTGTCATCTGGTATCACTGAGAACAGTCTAGATCCATCCTCTTTGGAACCCCCTTTCAGGTAGTTGAAAGCAGCTATCAAATTCTCCCTCATTCTTCTCTTCTGCAGACTAAACAATCCCAGTTCCCTCAGCCTCTCCACAGAAGTCATGTGCTTCAGCCCCCTAATCATTTTTGTTGCCCTCCGCTGGACTCTTTACCATTTTTCCACATCCTCCTTGTAGTGTGGGGCCCAAAACTGGACACAGTACTCCAGATGAGGCCTCACCAATGCCGAATAGAGGGGAAAAGACAGTTACCTTTTCCGTAACTGGTGTTCTTCGAGATGTGTTGCTCATGTCCATTCCACAATAGGTGTGCGTGCTCGCCACGTGCACCGGAAGTTTTCCTCCTAGCAATACCTGTAGGGAGGAGCGCCCCAGCGACCCCTGGAGTGGCGCCTCCATGGGAGTCTTCTCTTCTCCAGACTAAACAAACCCAATTTTTTCAATTTTTCCTCATAGGTCACGTTTTCTAGACCTTGAATCATTTTTGTTGCTCTCCTCGGCACTTTCTCCAATTTGTTCACTTCGTTGCCAAAGTGTGGTGTCTATAACTTGCCACAATACTCCAGTTGGGTCTTATCAGTGCTGAATAGAGTGGTAGAATTACTTCTTGTGTTTTGCTTACATTTCTTTTGGACTTTCTCAGAAGAATTGAGGACCCTAATTGATCGCTGCTGACGGAAACTACTGATAGGTTATTTCTCAATTATATAATAAATCCAGGCCATTCATACTTTTGAAAATCAGTAGTAGCACAGTGTATTGAGAGTTATTTAGCACAAGGCTGAAAGAATAAAAACAAATACTTATTTCAGTGCAAATCAACGGAAAAAAACAATTCTGCCTCATTTGCCTCTAAAAGATGTAGGACAATGAAACCCAGAATATAGAACATGTTAATCTGGTCTGGATTGATTGCCTAAATGTCTGTAAATTAAATGTTTGTCTTTTCAGCAATGTTATTAGAAGCATATACATCATGTTCCACACCTACTCTAAGTGGCTCCCTTCAAGGAACTCTCAACTCTCAGAAGACAGTATGGAATATTGAAAACAGACTCTCACTAATCTGTCATTTTTCTATTTAATTTATAAAATGGGACACAGAGAGAACATTGCGGGCTGCGGATTTTGCAGTGCACAGATGAATCTCAGAAGCATTCACATAAACATCTGAAAGCTTGAATTATGAATATAGACTGATTTGTCAGGCATTCAAAGAAGACAAAACAATGCAAATATATTTTTGGAGACTGAATTGTTTTAAAGCCACCCTCTAGCTTTTCAAAGTGCTGTTCAGTTTCTGAGCACATTACACATTGAAAAAAGGTTTATATATAACCATACCATCTTTGGAACCGCAGTCTTACCAGTTCCATTTTGATGCAAATCCAGGAATTTACCATGGGTTTATAAAATCAATTTCAGTACTGTCGTGGTTGAGATTATATTGTAATCCACATTTTATAGAAGACAACCAAATAAATACTCATCAGCATTGACAGAAAGTTTTAAAAATTGTTTTGAACAACTGAACTCTCCACAGAGGATTGAAAGCCTTAGTATATCTTGCTTAATAAGGCTGATGCTAGGTAGGACATGTTTTCCTTCATAGTGGTGATGGGAATTAAAGCCATTACATGGGTCAAGTTGGCCTAAATCCTTATGAACAGGAACATGAAGCAGCCAGGCAAAACCAGTCACAGGGGCAAATCTATAGAGAAGGGCTGTAATCTACACCAAGGGCCAATGTTTTTCTTCAGGACAGGGCACGTTTACCTTAGTTTGCCAAGTTTTCATTTGTAAAATAAGCACATTTGTAATTCATAATGCAAAGAAAATCCAGTCTAGTACACATGTTCTAGTTCCCTCTCTGATCTTCTTCTAGGAATTGTAGGACTATGTAGAATTATATTCCAGTGTACATGTCTGAATCTGATTTGGATATAGATAGCAGCTCCACCTAATATGTTCTTAACATTTTCTCCTTAACATGTGATACAATCAATACCAGCAGCATGGATGGACAAGATGGATGGTGTTGAGGCATTTCTTCTCCTTCTCAAGAAAAATCCTTACAGGACTAGTAAATTCTTGTGGACAGTGTGATGTATAGCTAGCATTAACTACTGCAGTGGTGTACACAACAGGGCAGCCCAGTGTTCCCTTTGAATACTGGCACTTCCAAAAGCAGCATAGGATGAGGTTTGGTAAATGCGTTTAGTTCGGTTGAGAGCTATATATGTATACTGTTGGACATGAATGAACTGAGTTGCTAGGTGAACTGTAGCTGTCATGGCAAATGTTGAGAAATCATGATATGTGGAGAAAGTGAATAAGGAAGAGTTATTTATTCTTTCACCTAACACAAGAACCAGGGGTCACCCAATGAAATTAATAGGCAGCTGGTTTAAAACAAATGAAAGGAAATACTTCTTCACACAGTGAACAGTCAACCTATGGAACTCATTGGCAAGGGATGTTGAAGTCCAAAACTATAAAGGTGTTCAAAAAAGAATTCGATAAGGTCATGGAAGATAGGCTATTACTGAGGGTGGTCAGGCATGCAACCCCAAGCTCTGGGTGTTCCTAGCCACTAACTTCCAAAAGCTGGGAGCATTGGCCATGTCAGAAGACCAGATATTGGGCTAGATGGACCATTGGTTTTGATCCACTATGGCCGTTCTTATGATAGGTCAACTCACTAATCGTAGCAAAACCTAATTACTTCACTATTGCTCAATCCCGTGACAAATCTTCTATTGATTTCAATGGGAACAGGTCAGGTCCTCACTGTACATCAAGGGTTCTTTCATCCCCATATGCAACAACTTTGTCTCCTTTTCTTTATGCAGTTGTCCTGTATTACCCAAGCACTAGGTCACCAGGGTATCTCACAAGAGGTCGGCTGAGCTAGCCTTGAGTGCCTCTACAGTGTAGTCACTGACATATTGCTCTTGGAGTACGTGTAACCCTATGGAGGTTTTGTGGCAGAGGGTTCCTAGTGCTTTTCTAGTTTGGAATCCCATTGAAATCAATGGTGTCGAATGGGTTGCAAAGAAGTCAGAGTAGAGCAGCCTAGTGAACTTTGAAAATCCAAAGTACTAGAATCTAACTCAAAATATTCATCCTTGGTAATAATCCTACAAAGGAGCAGCAGCCAAACAAATCTCAGTTTTGTGCTTTTTCTTTCATTACTAGGTAAAAATGAGAAGACTATTTCAAGACCTGAAGGATGAGCTGAACCGCACTTATCAACTAGACCCTTCCATCAGCTACACTGGCATACAGCATAGTGATACCAGGACCTTTAAAACATGTTTTTAGTGTATTACTATCAAGTCACATTGATTTTTTTTTCCATTTCCAGACACTTCAGGAGACAAACATAGAAAGACAGCAAACTAGACTATATTAGCATGAATTGTACTGCGAGCCTTGCACAAATAGGAAAAATCCAACCAATGCATTCTCTGCAACAGAATATACAATTGTTTAATATCACTGTTGTAATAGTCAGGTTACTGTACACAGAACAATACTGGAGTGCGAATGACAGCATTTCTATGGAGACTTTCATAAATCAAAATGGAGTGCTAAGGACAAGTGTGCTTTCACTGATGATTTATCAGCCCTGGCTCAGAAAGTTGCCTTAATTTATACAACCATCTTACCAGGAATTTACCTAGGAATTCTTCTTGTTTTATGTACCACACACCTGATTATAGATAGATTAGAAATTAAGAACTGAGGGTAAAATGTTCAAAATCACCTAAACAACTCAGGAGATCATGTCCGGTTTGTTTCCAGAGACTTAAGCTCCTAAGCAATTTGGGAGCCTTTGAAAATTTTATCATACAAAAAAATTAAGTTTAGAGGGAGTTAAGGTAGAGAGTCCATAGCACTAAAACACATTACAGGAATGCTTTAAATTTTCCCAAAACTAAGCACCACAAATGCAGGAAATTCAACATTAAAGTTACATTTAAAAAGTAGTACAAATAGATTAAGAACTGAAAATACACAGTTAACACAACCTTAACTCTTCCCTGTAGTGCCACCATGCAATAACCGTAGGACAATAAATGTTTTCGTTTTTGTGACCTCAGTTCAGCTAAAACTGATTTTTTTAAAGACTTTTTTCCAAACTCGTCTCCCTCATGTCGTCACTACAAAGTCAAGATGGGTTGGGAAAAATTATAAAACCCCTATAATCTTTTTTACCCTTACATTACTGATATATACTCACAACCATAACTTCATCTTAATGTACATTTTGTATGAGTTTTGTTAATTTTTAATTACCGAAAATTTCACACATGATCACCAAACAAGGAATCTAAAGAAAATGCTACTATGATATTTCTAATTATTAGAAGATATGCAGTGTCAATCTTTAATCATTTTATTTTAATTTTAACTTTCAAGGTCAGATTTGCTGGCATACCAGAACAGCCTAAAGCAGCCAGGACGCATTGGCCATTTAAACTTAATGCTAATTGGCATCACTAGAACAACACAAAGCCGATAAAGTGTACTGGTGAATCTGTCTCTTAATTTGCAATTGACTTGTTGCTTTAGAGAGCGGTATTATTGAGATTCATGCTATGTGAAAAGGGGGTGGGTAAAGCACAGTCTGCAAGTCTCAATATCTGTGAAATTTAAAGATATTCCCTGCAGGGGCTGCCTGGGTGCACAATAGAGCTAAGGCATCTAGGGAGCCTTTCAGGCATTGATACCCAAGCTCGTGTGCCAGCATGGAACCTTCAAAGAGCTGTGAAATTGGGCCAACTAATCTACCAATGAGCACTCCACTCATGTCCAGTCTCCTTCATCCAGAGTCATTACACCCCATAGAACTATTGCATGAAAAATAACTTGAGAGAAAGGGGGGTGGGATTGGTGAAATTGCATCTGATGTCACAATGGTCCCAATTAAAAGTTACCTGACCAGTTGAACTGACCCTGTGTGTAGTCTATATAACAATTAGAGTAAAAAAATCCTGAAAATAGCTTAATTGCAACCTAATTTCTTCCAATATAGCCTACACACAAGTTTTCAATTAATTTTAACTATATAAAACATTTGAAGAGTTTGTGTTAAGATCATTTGGGACATAGAAGAGAGTGATACAAATGCTAAATTTCTTAAGGGTCCCAGTTTTCAATTAATTTAACTAATTAATTTATTTTCTTGTAATTCTCAGAAAATTCATTCTGTGCTCAAAAGGAAAGTACTGTAAGTTTGAGCAGACAGGATAATGCTGTGTTTTCCATACATAAAAGACGTTGAATCCTATTTGAAACTAAAGCTCAACCTTAATTATGCTGTCCATACTAGTACCTTCATGATAACTGAACAAATGAACCATTAACACCAGTTTAGCTTAGATCAAAATTGATGAATTGGAAGGGTGGAATCAACATCAACAGAGAGCACTTTTACCATCTTGGATTCATGGGCTATATTGTGTTGATTGCCAAAAATACTATCAAACTACAGAAAATGCTGCGAGAACTCAACACAAAAAGCAGCCAAGTCGGACTGAAAATTAACCGCTCCAAAACAAAATGTATACGATATGATACCTTGCCAAAAGCCCAAATAACAATGAAGGGAGAACAAATAGAAGTTGAGCAATATGTCTATTTGGGCCAAGGAATTAACATGCGCCACGATCAGGAAGCTGAACTCTCGCGAAGAAAGAACGCACATTGGTGTGCATTCAGTTCTATCAAGGATGTCCTCCAAGGAAAAATCAACAAGGCAACACGTGCCAGCCTCTTCAGCTAAACAGTACAGTAACTCCTCACTTAAAGTCATCCCTGTTAACGGTGTTTCATTGTTATGTTGCTGATCAATTACAGAACACGCTCGTTTAAAGTTGTGCAATTGTTAGTGGGGGAATGGTCCCGCTATTGTGGGGAACTTTCCTGGCTTCTGCACTACCCCGGTGAAGTGGGCTAGCGAAAGGATCTGAGTCCTCGCTCCCACGCCCTTTACCCAGAGGCCTCCCTGTCCTTGAGGGCTCCCCTTCCACTCTCCTGTCTGGCAGAGTCCTCGTAACCCCAACAAGGCTGGGCCCAGGATTGCTGGGCCCAGGATTCCTGGGGGGCTCAACCCCCAACCCTGCTGTGGTCACCTAGGACAGGGGCTAGGGTGTCCCTACTCCAGGATACCCTATCTGCACTGGGCACCTCCCTGACCCACTGATTATTCCATACAATTTAAAGCAAATACAAGTTGTTTAATTAACAATTAATCTAAAGAAAAGAACAAGGAAAAATGGAAAAGGTTAAAGGAAAACACATCACCCTGCTCTGTGGCAGGGAACATCACAAACAGTGTCTCTGGACATCAGGGCACTTCGCAGTCTGTTCCTTGTAGGTCCCAGATTTCCTTCTCAGGCCCTGGCTGTGCTGCAGGTATGATGCAGGTTGGACACTTGCAATGGTGGTGGCCACAGACCTCCGGGCTTTGAGTGATGGGACCCTTCTTCCCAGCGTCAGCCCCCCCATCAGGTTAAGGTCCCCCGCCCGGTCTGGCCTGCAAGGGCCCTTGGCTAGGGGTGTCTTTCTGTGCTGGGCCCTTTGCCCGAGGTCCCCCTTTGGCTGGTCCCAGTTGCTCACCACACCTGGCTCTGTGGCTGCAGCTCTGCTCCCAGCACAGGATCTGCTCTCCCTGCGCTGCGTCTCTGGCTGCGCCTCTGGCCCCTCTGGGTCTGGCACGGTTCTGCTCTCCAGCTCAGCTTGGGCCCCTGCTTTCTCCTTAGCTCGGCCCCACTCAGTCTGACCCAGGCAATTCCAACTCACACGGAGGACGGGACCCACCCTGGCCTCCTGTCATGCTGATTAGCCTGCCCGCCCTGTCAATCAGGCTGACCTGAGCATTGGCCTCTCACCATTGTTCCTGGGGACTGTCAGTCTCAGGGTCCTGATTTCCCATCGACCCCTCCCCTTTTAGTGCTGGGAGCTAGCCAACCAAAACACCCCCACTGAATGTTAGTAAGGGGCAACGGTCCCCTTACACAATGCTGCCTTATGTCATAACAGATAGTTAAGGGTTAATGCCTCTTTTACCTGTAAAGGGTTAAGAAGTTCACCTAGTCTAGCTAACACCTGACCAGAGGAACCAATGGGGGGATAAGATGTTTCAAAAGGAAGGAGGGAAGTTTCCTTTGTTTAGTTTCAGTTTAAGTTTTGACCGGAGTGGGCAAGCTCCAGAATTCAGCCTCTTATCAAGAAGTGAGTATTAGTGAAGGAAATAAATAGGTTTATGTTTATTTTCTTTGTAACTTGTCTTGGGCATTAGGGAATAATCAAATTGGGTATTTTTTGTGTAACTAAGTTTTTGCCCAGGGGAACATCCTCTGTGATTTGAAGCTGTTGTCTGTGAGAGTAGCTGGTATGCTAATCTCTCCCAGAGGGTTTTCTTTTACCTTTCTTTTCTTTAAGTAAAAGCCTTCTTTTTAAGAACCTGCTTGATTTTTCCTTGTTTTAAGATCCAAGGGGGTTGGATCTGGACTCACCTGGAATTGGTGGGGGGAAAGGAGGGGGAATGGTTAATTTCTCCTTGTTTTAAGATCCAAGGGTTTGGATTGGTGTTCACCAGGGAATTGGTGAAGAAGTCTCTCAAGGGTACCCAGGAAGGGAGTTAGCACTTGGGAGTGGTGGCAGCAAAACCAGATCTAAGCTGGTAATTCAGTTTAGAGGTTCACATGCAGGCCCCCATCTCTGTACTCTAAAGTCCAGAGTGGGGATGAAACTTAGGACACCTTATAACGTCGTTTGGCAGCCGCCTGCTTTGTCCACTGCTTGCAGGAAGAGCAGCCTGTTGCAGCTAGCTGCTGAGGGCTTAGAATCTGGGTGGACCAGTAGCCCCCCCTTTCAGCTCCCCACTACCCTAGGTTCCCTGTGCAGCAGCTGCCCAGCCAGCTATCAATTGCGGGCAGTTCAGATGTCCCTCCGCCCACTGCTATGTGCTGCTCCTGCCCTCTGCCTTGGAGCTGCTCTTGGGAGCCTCCTGCTTGCTGTGCAAGGGGGGGGGGGCTAATGTCAGGGTTTCCCCCTCTCCCCTGCTCCTGCACCCCACTTACCCCTTCTCCATATACAGCAGGGTGGGGACACTGATGGAGAGAGACAGAGAGAGCTTGGGGCAGCAGCTGCTGTCTCAACTCCCGATAGACTTAAAAAGACAATGTACTTACGAGTGGGGTCAGCATACTTAAAGGGGCAATGTGCATATCTCTCTCCCTCCCCCACACACAGGGTGTGTGTCTCTGTTTGCCATGCTGTCTCCCCCCATTGGTGCTGCCTTGTAGAGTGTGAGGCTACATTAACAACATTTTAACCCTTGAAGGCTCAGCCAAAAGCTAGTTCATCATTTAGCAGTAAGGCATTCCCTGGGGAAATATCTCACTCTCTTCCACCCCCTCAACCAAGCTTCACAATCGTCATCGCTGTGTACAGTATTAAAGTGTTTGTTTAAAATGTGGTGTGTGTGTGTATAGTTTTTTCTCTGGTGAAAAAAATTTCCCTGGAACCTAACCCCACCCATTTATATTAATTCTTATGGGGAAATTGGTTTTGCTTAACAATGTTTCGCGTAAAGTCATATTTTTCAGGAACATAACTACAACGTTAAGCGAGGAATTACTGTACTGCAATGTTGTATGGTAGTGAAACATGGGTGCTGACAGAGGAGCAGCAACTGTTGTCATGGAGAGTGTGATGGAAAGAAGAATTCTGGGAATTTCAATCCACGACCGAGTCCCCAATGAAGAGATCAGACAGCAGAGTGGAGTGCTGAACGTCGTTGTTTAGAGCAGGCATAGTAAAATGCAATAGGCCGGGCATATAGTGAGGCTCACTGACAATCGATGGACTAGCAGCTGCACTCGGCCAAACTCCAAAGAGATGGGAAGATGTTACCATGAAAAGACATGGCCGCACATGGAGAAGGAAGGCCATGATACAAGAAGAATGGAAGACGTGTTGTGATTGGTGCAATCGAGACGAGGGCTGAAGGACCAATCGATCAAAGTGATCAAGGTGAACTTCTAGTAATGAATAGTCTCAGAAATGTGTTTTGGAAATTTAATGAAACATCTATATACAGAAGGAATACTGCTAATGTAATGTGTGGTTTGGTATTTAACTGCATTTCTATTAAATTTTATCTCAAACAAGTTTCTACAGAATTATTTACAGAACATTGTACAGCGATCAGCTATATTACCAACATGTTGTGAAATAAAAATGGATATGACCATTCTTTCAAGATAGCTTTCCTGACATAGTTCTCAGGAAATGTTTAACAAGACCTGTAAAAATGATTTAGTGTTCAAAGTATTATACAAATTCTTTTGACAAAAAATAGTGAGCATATAGTTTTCATTCCTAGTCATGAAAACTATTTATCTTCCAAAGGTTATCTTGATCTGAAGTGATATAACTGCAGTGTAGAAGTTTCGTGCCAGGGCTCGACCCTCCTGGGCAGGAGGGGAGCCACACCGACTCACTACTGGTGGAACAAACAACCAGTTAGTTTAGGGCTCAGGCCCTCTGGTGCAGGGGCTGAGCAACCGTATAGAGTTAGGGAGCTCAGGCCCTTTGGTGCAGGGACTGAGCAACAATATAACAGCCAGTTGGGAGGCCCAGGCCCTGGATCAGGGCGGGGCACAAACAGTCACAGCTCAGGCTCTCTGGTGCAGGGGCTGAGCAAACAAGCAGCAAGTTCAGGTAGGGCCCAGGCCCTGGATCAGGGCGGGGCACAAACAGTCACAGCTCAGGCCCTTTGGTGCAGGGACTGAGCAACAATATAACAGCCAGTTGGGAGGCCCAGGCCCCGGATCAGGGCGGGGCACAAACAGTCACAGCTCAGGCTCTCTGGTGCAGGGGCTGAGCAAACAAGCAGCAAGTTCAGGTAGGGCCCAGGCCCTGGATCAGGGCGGGGCACAAACAGTCACAGCTCAGGCCCTTTGGTGCAGGGGCTGAGCAAACAATATCCCAGCAGGCTCCTACACCTCCTGCAGGGGGGGACACAGGCCCACCCACTCCACTGCGTTCCAGCCCGGGGCCCTAGCAGCGGCTATCACCTCTGCTGGTCAGTGGGGTATCCTGCCCGAAAAACGCCGGGCTCGGGCCAGTCCAGCAACATCGGTTCCTCTGGTCCGGGGCTTGGGGGCAGGTCTGGCAGCTCCTCGGGGAAATCCGGCCAGTGAGGCTCCAGCGGCTCCTCCGGGTAACAGCAGGGGCGGAGGGGCTCTGGGGGCTCCTCGCCTTCGTAGTTGGCACGGGGCAGGTCTGACTGCTACTCCCAATGACGGGAGCGGACGGGCTCCGGCGGCTCCTCCTCGTAGTGGGCTCGGGGTAGCTCAAGCTAGTTAGGGCAACAGCCTCGGGCCTCGGAGGTCTCCCGGCCGCACGTCTGCTCCCTGCGGTGGCTGGGCCTCACTGAGCTCTGGCGGCCAGCTTTTACACTTCCTGTACCGCCCCTTGACTTCCGGGGGGCGGGAACAGGCGTCGGTGACTCCGCCCACTTGGGTGTCTGTAAGGGCTCTCCCTCTGCTGGGCAGGAGGGGAGCCACCCCGAGTCACTACATGCAGGCTAGTAACATAAGGGTCCTAAAGTCAATCCAACCCTAACCCTGTCCCTTGACCCATTAAGTCCCACCCCTTGACCCGTCAAACCCCGCCCACCTGTCAAAGGAAGTCCCGCCCCAGAGGGTATTACTTCCGGGGTCAAAGCAGCCACATGATTATAAGCAAGGTGCCTTCTGTGACCCCTGTAAGAACTCCTCCCACTTCCCTCTACCAATCACCATGGGTTTTGCCCTGATAGGACCTCCCAGAGAGGAGATTTGACCAGTTAGGGTGAGTCCTAGGGCGGGGTGACCTGTTCGGAAGTGGGTCGTGTTACCCCTCTAAGAACTCCTCCCAACACCCTCTGCCAGTCAGAGTGCAGCACCATTACCCCAGAAGTCCCAGCTACGGGCAGAAGAGGCCGTCTCTTACCAAGGACACGTGTTTTAGAAATTGTGGAAAGGCTGCTGAGAGGGAAGGTGGACTCCTTTACCACCCCCGTGAGAACTTCGGACTTTGTTTTAGACCTGAGCACCTTTGGACGTGTGTGGAGAAAGCGCTACATCAGTGACAGTTCCAAGGAGGACCTTTTGACTCAACCGTTGATGGATACGTTGGAATCCAACCCCAAAACCCTTGTGAGGCACCACGATGAGCGTGACGGCCTCTCATTGTTCAACCCCCTAGAGGTGGAAGGTGATCATGGCTTGGAGGAGTCACCGGCGGGCAAGGTGAACGGAAAAGACGTTGCTCAGGTAAATGAATGACTAAGAAGCGAAGGTCGAGGCAGGGCCAGCTCTAACTTTTTTGCTGCCCCAAGCAAAAAAGAAGAGCGCCGCCCCGCCGTACCCCGCCCCGTGAGTGACGCACAGCTGAACCCGCCCCGACCAGCGCCGCCGAAATCCCCACACCCCCAGCACCACGCTGCCCGAAGCCCCACCCCCCGAGCAAGCCCCTGGCCCCCCAGCGCCGCACCACCCAAAGCCCCGCCCCCTCCAAGTGCCGCGCCCCCACTCCCAGCGACGTGCCATGCCAAGCCCCTGCCCCCCCTCCGACCGACGCGCCAAGCCCCCGCCCCTCCGAACGTTATGCTGCCCAAAGCCCCACCCCCGGAGAGCCGCGCAAGCCCCCGCTCCCCCAGCGCTGTGCCGCCTGAAGCCCCGCCCCTTCCGAGTGCCGTGCCAAGCCCCCGCCCCCCCTCTGAGCGCTGTGCTGCCCGAAGCCCCACCGCCCGTGCGCCGCGCAAGCCCCCTCGCCCTCAGCACCGCGCCACCCAAAGCCCCGCCCCCTCCAAGCGCCGCGCCGCCTGAAGCCCCCGCACCTCTCCGAGCGACACGCCATGCCAAGACCCTGCTTCCCCTCTGAGCGCCGTGCCAAACCCCCCGAGCGCCCTGCCGCCGAACCAAAATAAATAAATAAATAAAAATCCTAGCGCCGCCTCGCTGTAAGATGCCGCCCCAAGCACGTGCTTGGTCGCCTGGTGCATGGAGCCGGCCCTGGGTCGAGGATGGAGTGTAATGGGGCTAGGAACCAGGGATTGCGTAAATTAACAAATTAAAGCCTTATGGGAGGTACCGTCACAGCATGGTCGAGCTGTTGAGAGATTTTCAGAAAAGCAACAGTGTAAGCACCCCACTGCTGCTTGTTAATTTACGCAATCCCTGGTTCCTTGCCCCATTATACCCCATCCTCGACCGTCGCTTCTTAATCATTCATTTACCTGAGCGACGTCTTTTCTGTTCAGCTTGTCAGCTGGTGACTCCCCTAAGCTATGATCGCCTTCCACCTCTAGGGGGTTGAACAATGAGAGGCCATCACACTCATCGGGGTGCCTCACAAGGGTTTCGGGGTTGGGTTCCAACGTATCCATCAACGGTTGAGTCAAAGGGTCCTCCTCGGGACTGTCACTGATGTAGCGCTTTCTCCACACAAGTCCAAAGGTGCTCGGGGCTAAAACAAAGTCTGAAGTTCTCACAGCGGTGGGAAAGGAGTCCATGTTTCCGCTCAGCAGCCTTTCCACAATTTCTAAAACATGTGTCCTTGGTAAGAGATGGCCTCCTCTGCCCGGAGCTGGGACATATGGGGTAATGGTGCTGCACTCTGACTGGCAGAGGGTGTTGGGAGGAGTTCTTAGAGGGGTCACACGACCCACATCCAGACAGGTCACCCCGCCCTAGGACTCACCCTGACTGGTCAAATCTCCTCTCAGGGTGGTCCTATCGGGGTAAAACCAATACCGAGGAGGAGTTCGTAGGCGGAGGGTCACATGACACACCTTGCTGCCGGTCATGTGGACGTCTTGACCCCGGAACTAACACCCCCTGGGGCGGGACTTCCTGTGACAGGTGGGTGAGGTTTAAGGGGTCAAAGGGCAGGGTAAAGGGGTCAAGAGGCAGGGTTAGGGTTTTATTGACGGTAGGGCCCTTATACTACTCAGGTTTACAGTATTATACAGTTTTGGCCTTCTTCATTTTGCTCAGGTGATGTTTGTGTGCTCAAGGAACCTCTGCCTTTGTGAGTGTTAATATTCTCCCTAGAGGTCTGAGCAACAGTTTTTGTGGGTTGCTCATTTATGCAAAGAGATCTTGAACTAGATTCCATGGGTTCAATAGCTGTTTCTGCTTGGCACTGTTGAGTATCATCTACCTGCAACACAACAAAAAATAGTCTTGTTAAGTACCAGCAGGAAGTGAGAGACGCATTCCAAGCAACCAAATACCATGAATTAGCAGACACCCGCTAAATGCAAGAATCTTCAGTGTTTATATTGATCACTTTGAAAATACAACAGTGCTGTGCAGAATGCTTTACAGCAACTACCTACTCCTCACCACGTTCAAGTTTTACAAATCGCAAGTCACATAATATAAAAAGGTATAGGCAAAGCTAAGGAGTAGTACACAGTAATTCCTTGTCTAGTCTATTCTTGCTCAATCACTAATCTGCAGAACTGTATTTTGAGATATGTAATTTAAGTTTAATTACTGATATTTCATAATGAATTTGTAAATGTACTATAGTTTATTCTGTAAATAGAATAGCACTTGAAAAAGTTGTTTTGTCCTGAAGCATTTACACTGGCCTGCAGAGGATATCTTGTCCAGATGTTCTGCTGTTCAACACTAGCTTTGTAAAACTGTTGAAAAATTTCACAATATTTATACCTTTGGAGTTATCTCAAATTCCAGTCCCCACTGCTATTACAATCATCCTTGTCTCCCCTGCACTTCCCACCAAATGCTGACATGATTTTAGCATCAATTAGTTAAAACTTAAGTAGTTATAAATGTGTGCTTCACGACAATTGAAATCCCAAATGCCACAGCTTCTGATAGTGTAGGTAATTGGTCTCAATTCTCATCCCACTTACACTGATGTGGGTCCTGTGTGAGAGATGAGCATCAGGGCTTATCCTTCTAGCGCCGATACTTATCAAAATAAAAGCTGTTAAAATGTTGATGTCAAGTGGAAAAAGGGAAGACCGTCCTTACAGTTCCGTAATTGTAATAGTAGCTTGAGAAATCTACGGCTAAGTCTAAAAATAAATGATTTTTACCACTGAAAGCAGACACTGTGGAAGCATTCCTTTTTAGACCTAAGAGTTGTGGAGATAGTGTGCCACCTCTCTAATTGTTCTATCACTCTAACAGTGTTTTTCTAGCAATGGGCAAAATCTCCGATTGTGGACATGCAGTTACCAGGGTCTGGTTGAGGCTATCACAATACAAGCATTAAGACAAAGTTCAGTACCAGAACCTCTAAAGAATGAGATCAATTTTCATTCCAGTACCCTCAATAATTAAAAGCAAAGGAAAAAAATCAGATCAAGTTTGCATAAGGACTGAGAAACGACTTCAGGGTCTGGCCCTAAAAAATGAAAACTCTGGGAACAGAATATCTCTTTAAACAATTTGTTGAAGCATGATTGTTTTTGTAGAGATTGTTACTTAAAGAATGATTTTGTGTGTTGTTCACAGCAATGCAACAGCAAAAACAAAATTGTTACCAACATATATTACTGGCAAAGCTAGTAGGATCATTTATTATTAAGGTTACCTGTCTCCTCCCATTACAAGACCCTGTTTTCTGCTGCTTATAACTTTACAAACTTTAATTGCTTGGGCTGAAATTTTCCATGCTGTATGTCTGCCTCATGCTCTTTTTCTTCAGGGGTGGGGGACAGAGGCAGAATTTCAGCCAAAATGGTTAAGCTATTCCCAAGAGCAAGGCTGGGGAAATCTACATTTTTCTCATATTAAAATATTCTGGCAACTTTTCTTTGAAAAGCTCCATGTGTTGGAGCAGGGACTTGTCATTTGGCAGGGAGTGGCCTTTGTGTCAGAGAATGTGCTTTTTGCCATCCCCAGGAAAACCTGCCCAAATTTGGCCAAATTAGAAGCCTTTGAAAAAAATCACAGTTCACAGACGCTCAGTAGAGAGAATTCTTAGATTTTTAGCAGCTAAAATCTCTGAAGATTTCATCCTTGCTGCGTATACTTGGATCTCGCACAGCTCTTAGTGCTAACCAAACTGCGCATGAGCTATTCCCCACAGAATGACTGCACATGTGCCATTTCCCCACAGCTCCTGGATATGAAAACACAGCACTGAGCCATCCTCACAGAGCAACTGATATGCTCCAACCCAGGCCTACAGGGGTCAACGCCAGAGTTTCCCTGCAACGGTTCTTCCCAGCTGCTTTGGGCCAAGCACCAGAACTGAGACAGGAACCTTTCTTTCCTGTACTCCCAATGACCCCTCCAAGCTGGTGCACATGCCCGGTGGTGGAGGAAGATACTGGACTCAAATGCAGAGGGGACAAAAGGCAAATGGGGGGTGGGGGTGGGAGGGCAGACTGGGACAAGGAGTATGCCAAGATTTGGACTGGACCTGGGGTGAGGGGAGGGGGCCAAGGACAGGGAGCCAGTAGGCGAGGCTAGGGCTAGAAGACTATGAGAGAAGGCGGGGGTACGGGGAAAGGAATGTGTAGGAGACACTGAGGCTAGGTCTATACTACCCGCCTGAATCGGCGGGTAGAAATCGACCTCTCGGGGATCAATTTATCACGTCCCGTTGGGACGCGACAATCGGTCCCCGAATCGGCGCTCTTACTCCACCAGCGGAGGTGGTAGTAAGAGCCGCCGACGGGAAGCCGCAGAAGTCGATTTTGCCGCCGTCCTCACAACGGGGTAAGTCGGCTGCGATACGCCGAATTCAGCTACGCTATTCACGTAGCTGAATTTGCGTATCTTAAATCGACTCCCCCCTGTAGTGTAGATGTACCCTGAGAGAAGACACAGAGCTAAGAGGAGGAGGAGAAGAGAACTGGGGCTGGCTGAACAGAGAGATTGGGACAAGGAGCTTTCATTCCAGCATATCCGAACTTTTGAGTGCTTTTGTGTGTAATCCATCTATGCACGCACACACGCACCCCCCTGTTCTAGGCAGCCAGGTCTTTCAAGAAATAATCAAATATTTGTGATGAGCATTAAAGTGGGAAGATTTACCTCATTTCTATTTACCAAGTTAATGAGCACTTGGCATGAGATCACAGATTTGATCATACCAACAATTTTAAGTTTACCATTATGCCCAGATCTTTGTTATATGCCACACTTTATTGATTGTATTTACATTGATGACCTTGCCTTCACTATATTCATGGCAGATAGAAAGGAGGTGTGAATAACACGGCATATCTTCAAACTCACTTGGAGAGATAAATACATGATGTGGATTGCCCATGCCCTGCACATTCAGATACATTTTTAAGATCAGTTACCTTTTGTGATTTGCTGCCACCAGCTGTCGGTTTACAGATCTCCCCAAGATTATCTGACCTGCCTTTTCGTAAAAGTTGGGAACCTGGTGACAATTTTTGGCTTTGGGCAGCAAGACTGGGACTGGTCCTTAGGTTAAAAGTTGTTCTGCACAAAATGTAAGGGTCGGTTTTCACAATAGGAATAGCAGGAAACCCTAAAAAATAAACAGCTTCTATTAACCAAGGTTGCTTAAATTACTTTATTGTTCTAATCAATCTGATCTTGCTCATTTCAAGATGGAGATGACAACTGGTAATAATTTAAGAAAGTAAAATGGCATTTACTCACTGAATAAAATATAATGGGGGAATTATTAGGACTATCTTGCGTTCCTAGAATTTTATAGGTGAACTCAGGCAAGGGTGTGGATCTGTGCAACAGCAGCTCTACTAAAATGTCCAAAAGCGTTTTCCCCAAGAAAATGTTCTCTTTTTCCTTTAAAGGAACACCATTAACTGGAAAATCATTTCCATCTGAAAATGAAGTCTCTTCTACTGTTCTAAGTGGAGCTGGCCGGAGGGCGACAATTCTGTTTTGCGACACCTTTCGAGGTTTCAAAATTTGTTTTTATTCTAGATTGGAATGAAACCATAAGCCTTTCAAATGCTTTCACAAAATGAAATTGAATCAAAAACATCAGGTTTTCAATTTGGGGGCCTTCCTCCTTGCAAGAGTCCACTTTGCACCTCAGAAACCTTCCCAGCAAAAACTTTGTCTGAATCAATACATTTCCGTGAAACATTTCGGCTTTGACAATGCAGCACATTTCAATGAAAAAACATTCAGTTAAAAATGTTTAAGCAAAAATTTCCCCCCTTCCTCTCAACCAGAAGAAAAAGGTGTTTTATACTGGGAATGGCTGGGCCTAGAATCCCTCTCTTTTTGCCAGAGGTCTTTTGCAAAGTTTTTGGAGGAGTCCCAAAGTAAACAACATGTATCTAGACTGATTTTCAAAACTACAACCCCATATTAGGATTCTGGATTTCACAATTTTTGGCTGTTTTGCTTTTGTCATCAAATACTACAAAACTGTACAGATGGGAAGACATCACACAGACCAAAAACCAAAACCACTAGAAATTACATACATCTACAACAAAATATACTAGCCCCCTATAGCCTCAATTGTATACTAGGGCTTTTTTTTAAAGCACATGCGGCTAAACTCAGCTCTGACAAGCAGTTGAGTTAAATGGACTTATGCAACCTATACGAGGGCTGAATCTGGCCGATGATGTCCAAGTTTTTACAATGCTTCCAAGTCACACATATGACAACACGATTCTCTAGATAAGCGTGCGCGCACACACTCCCCACCAATGTGGTCTCTTCTCCTCTAACGAAGTAACAATTACCTTTTTTCACCACCTCTGGGAGTCCGTCTAGCTCATACTCTGGCTCATTCTCATGTAGGGAGATGGCAACCTCATCAGCACCTGACCAAAGGAAAGAGTCATTACCTGTACAAATAACTTTAAGGAGACTCTGGAAAGAGGAGTTTAGAATGCAATGATCTCAATCATTCATTTGTTAATTAAGTACATAAGATGTGTGCTTGTGCAACCACAGTAAACTATACCAAATAAAACAAACCAGATATCATGTAAAGGTTACTTTACAGAAGAGATCTCTGTTGATACCATATTTACTGTCATGGTGCCAGGTACCCCGATTCGTTGGAATCTGACCCTGAGCACACAATGCATGGGCAACATTAACTCTGGCATTTCCTAACTTTTAAGTGCTTAACATTACCACCTTACCATTATTTTAACAATTTTTGGGTATATAATTGAATATAGCTCGTCTCAGAAATATGGATCTCTTTTTATACCGCTAGTGATTCTGCTTATTGGACACTCATGATTATTTGCTAGCCTAACTTACCCTAGCTAATGGCAGACAAGTTGTAGTATATTTTACACACTGTGGTGACCACTTTAAACTGTTGTCCTATTAGCTCTATACTTAGCCCCTGACAACTCTTGAAATGACTGAAGCTTGTGATCAATAAAACCCCAATGTATGTGTCTTACAAAATATTTGTTAAAGTTAATAAACTCCAGCACTTCCTGGTCCCAGAAAGCATGTTTCTTCAGATGCAAGTAATGGAAATTTCCAGAGGCAGATATAAATCAGTATGGAGATATCGAGGTTAGTTCAATCAGAGAGGGTGAGGTGCTCTGCTAGCAGTTGAGATGTGAACACCAAGGGAGGAGAAACTGCTTCTGTAGTTGGATAGCCATTCACGGTCCTTGTTTAATCCTGATCTGATGGTGTCAAATTTGCAAATGAACTGGAGCTCAGCAGTTTCTCTTTGGAGTCTGGTCCTGAAGTTTTTTTGCTGTAAGATGGCTACCTTTACATCTGCTATTGTGTGGCTATCCAACTACAGAAGCAGTTTCTCCTCCCTTGGTGTTCACACCTCAACTGCTAGCAGAGCACCTCACCCTCCCTGATTTAACTAACCTCGTTATCTCCATACTGATTTATACCTGTCTCTGGAAATTTCCATTACTTGCATCTGAAGAAGTGAGGTTCTTACCCACGAAAGCTTATGCTCCCAATACTTCTGTTAGTCTTAAAGGTGCCACAGGACCCTCTGTTGCTTTTTACAGATTCAGACTAACATGGTTACCCCTCTGATACTTGTCTGAATCATAACACTTTAAGAGTTGCTCCTCTCTCCCTGTCTACAAGCCAGAAGGACACCAAAAGCTGTTTGGAAGGACATATGTATAAACTCTAAAAGATGTCAGTTTCTCCATGGTGGATGCTGAACTATCAGCCATCTATACCCAGAATGTGAATTTTCTTTGTTGTGATGGCCAGCAACGGAAAGAACAGACACACTCCAACATTTTACACTCTCATGTCTCAAACAAAGCATTGTAAGAAGTTATACACACCACTCTAATGTTCTTTAAAAAATAGCCTCCCCTTCATCCTAAGGTCATTTTTGATTTCAAAACATAGGCATTGGAAATCTATATTCATAACATAGAAGGAGACTCTGAAATTTGAGGAGACAGATCTTGGGCCAAATTCTCAGCTGGTGTGAATGGCAGAGCTTCAGAAACTATACTGATTTACACCAGCTGAGGATCTGGCGCCTCATCTGAATCGAACGTAATAATACATGTTTTGAAAACATATTGTATAAATAAATGCATTAAGGTTAGAAACAGGA
The DNA here is from genome assembly GCF_011386835.1 of Chrysemys picta bellii. Lineage (NCBI taxonomy): Eukaryota > Metazoa > Chordata > Testudines > Emydidae > Chrysemys > Chrysemys picta. The sequence continues at coordinate 159,993,394 of NC_088793.1, read as the reverse complement.
TCATGATTAAGGCTATGTTTTAGTCTCGGGTATTTTTAGTAAAAGTCATGGACAGGTCACGGGCAATAAACAAAAAGTCACGGCCTCATGACCTGTTCATGACTTTTACTAAAAATACTCGCGACTAAATCTTACCTACTGGGAGGGGGGACGCTCCTGAAGATTGCTGGAGAGTGGGGGAGAGAGAACAGGGTGACGCTGTTGCTGGGGGGATGCCCAGGATCCCGCTGCCACTACTCCCAGACTCCTACTCCAGGGCAGTACTAGGGACCATGCCTAGTGCTGCCGGAGCAATGGCCAGTGCGGCTGGCTCCTGGGCTTCCCCAGCTGATGGGGTGGTCCTGGGATCAGCTGCACCAGCACTGCAAAATTCACAGAGGTCACGGAAACCGTGACTTCCATGAATGATTTGCAGCCTTATAATAACATTCTAGTAGAGCTTTTCCTTCTTAAACTACCCCATACTTGTCTTTTGCTCCTTTAACGGAGCACCATGTTCAGCAATTTGTTTCTGCAACATTTTTTTTTCCTTCTCTAGCTGCTTACCGGATTTCATCCACGTCTTCATTTTAGTGCGAGCAAATCCATTTTGCTTCTTTGGTTGAATTCTAGATTTCAGATTGTCCAACTATAAAATAAAAAATTGTTTGTAGTTGCTAATAGGAAACTTCATTCTTCTGTATAAGCATTATACTCTCACTAATGGCATCTCACCTGTCATTAAAAGTTCAGTGCAACTAAAAAACCAGACAAAAGTTGTAATATGCATTTGTATAATAGATTCACTTAGTAATATACAATTGAATTATAGCAGCTTCTAATTCCAACAGAGAAACATTAAAGTCATGTTTCTTGGAAAGCTACATGTGTGTAGATTTCCTTGATAGAGAAATAATAATCTAAATAGAATATTCAAAATAACCAAATGACAAAACCCAGCTGAAAAGCATGTGGTCCAGGCAGGTTTGTCCACCCTATGTGCATTGGAATAATGCCAAAATAAAGGGATGGTGGATATCTGGCAGCCTTATAAAACACACTTCAGGATAATGTAAATATCAAGCACAGTGCTCCATTAGCTGGGCATGGAGTGAGCACAGTAACTCAGTGCCTGCTTGCCACAATACAGGCTCCACACTGTGCTTTTTCATGTGTTTATTTCTGAAGCGAGAGCACAGAACTACAGTCCGTCATTCACCACAAATGGAAGAGAAAAAGACTGCAGGCTAGAAAATGCAGAGGGAATTGATAAGAAGAAATTCACCTAGATGGACAGGTTTAAAAACTAAAAACGCCTATCTAAATTATTAGCAGAAATAGTGCTGTCATAAGAAGAATCGCTTAATTAATAATTTAGATGGAAATTCTGCATACATCAGAACTGATATGCTCTCACAAGTTGCGTGTGACATAATGAGGTAGTAGAAGCAGTTTAAAGACAATAGGGGCACGTCTACAGTGGGAAGTTTCACAAGGTATTAATTAATGTGTTCATTAACATGGTGTTACAACATGCAGTGTAAACACTGCACTGTTATGTTTAATATCACATCAGTCAGTTATGGTTAATCTTAGGGGCAGAGTGAAAAGACATGTTTAAACACGGTCTAATTTTGAAGTACAGACCCTGGCAAGTAAGGTATTGTTTCCTTTGCACCATAAGTGGAGGCATGGCGATGTCTCTCTCTGGTAGGACTATTGCTGCACTTAGGTTCCCCAAACTTTCAAACTTTCCTTACATTTTAGTTTAACATCTAGTTTTAACCGGAAATGATGATCTCAAAGGAGGAAAGCATGAGAAACTAGATAGTTTATTATTATTGAGGTTTTTTTCAAGACACTGGCTTCCAGTGCTGAGAGAGTCATGTGGGTTTGGGATTTCTTTTTTGTGTGGTTCTGTACATGGGGTACTTCCCCCGATTGTTTACAGAAGTGAGGTAGCACGCTAATCACCCTGCTCTGGGCATCTCTCAACTAAGTAGAGGTACTGAGACAAATGCTGATTGTTGGAATAGCTTGCTAGATGGCCCCAGGTGCCTGAAAGGGTGTCTCTCTACACCCTTCCGAAGAGAATTAGTACCACTTGGGGCTTTTTACTCAGTAAAGCAGGAGCCATTTTGAACATGGGAAGGGATTTCTCCTTGATGCCTCTGTAATCCCCTGATGGTGCAGCTACATAAGGAATGGAATTCTTATGTGCCTCTGGCCTGGTCTACACTAGGCGTTTATGTCGAAGTTAGCGCCGTTAAATCGAATTAACCCTGCACCCGTCCACACTGCGATGCTATTTAGTTCGACATAGAGGTCTCTTTAATTCGACTTCTGTACTCCTCCCCGACGAGGGGAGTAGCGCTAAATTCGACATGGCCATGTCGAATTAGGCTAGGTGTGGATGGAAATCGACGCTAATAGCTCCGGGAGCTATCCCACAGTGCACCACTCTGTTGACGCTCTGGACAGCAGTGCGAGCTCGGATGCTCTGACCAGCCACACAGGAAAAGCCCCGGGAAAATTTGAATTTGAATTCCTTTTCCTGTCTGGCCAGTTTGAATCTCATTTCCTGTCTGGACATCGTGGCGAGCACAGCAGCACTGGCAACGATGCAGAGCTCTCCAGCAGTGATGGCCATGCAGTCTGTGAATAGAAAGAGAGCCCCAGCATGGACTGATCGTGAAGTCTTGGATCTCATCGCTGTGTGGGGCGATGAGTCCGTGCTTTCCGAGCTGCGATCCAAAAGAAGGAATGCAAAGATCTACGAGAAGATCTCTAAAGACATGGCAGAGAGAGGATACAGCCGGGATGCAACGCAGTGCCGCGTGAAAATCAAGGAGCTGAGACAAGGCTACCAGAAGACCAAAGAGGCAAACGGACGCTCCGGATCCCATCCCCAGACATCCCGTTTCTACGAGGCACTGCATTCCATCCTCGGTGCTGCCGCCACCACTACCCCACCAGTGACCGTGGACTCTGAGGATGGGATACTGTCCACGGCCGGTTCCTCAGACATGTTAGGGGACGGGGAAGATGAGGAAGGAGATGAGGAGGGCGAGGCAGTTGGCAGCTCTCACAACGCTGATTTCCCCGACAGCCAGGATCTCTTCATCACCCTTACAGAGATCCCCTACGAAGCGTCCCCAGCCATTACCCCGGACACAGAATCTGGTGAAGGATCAGCCAGTAAGTGTTGTAAACATCTAAACATTTATTTTTAACAAAACAGGAATATTAACAATTAAAAGAATGGGTTGTTCATGATTAGTGTGCCCTAGGCGCTTAACGGTTTAGTAAGGGGCAGTGCAAGTTTTGAAAAGAAATCTAGCAATGTCCGGTTTTCAGTGATTGTCCTGCACAAGCCGCTCTACTGTGTATTCCCTGCTACTGCAGCTACAGTAAAATGCGGTCTATATGTGCGGGGATAGAGCAGTAATCCTCCTGGGACATCTCGATGAAGCTCTCCTGGAGGTAACTTGAAAGCCGTTGCATGAGGTTCTTGGGGAGAGCGGCCTTATTGGGTCCTCCGAAGTACGACACGTTGCCGCGCCACGAGATTATCAGGTACTCGGGGATCATTGCTCTGCACAGCAGGGCGGCATACGGCCCTGGTCTTTGGAGGCTTTCCCGGAGCATTCTCTCTTTGTCGCTCTCGGAGATCCTCATCAGGGTGATGTCGGCCATGGTGACCTGCTTTTAATTAGGTAGGGGAATGTTAGTGTTGGGACTGCTTTCCCGTTCCTTTACAGAACTGTAACCGCTGGTTTGCAGCCACGCGGTGGAGGCGGGAGAGGGGCAGCCGAAAGGGATCGTTCCCGGGGACAGCCGCGAGGGGGTGGGACAGGGGCAGAGTTCCCGCTTGCCGGATTGCTGGCAGCAGGGACTGACATTGATTTAAATGTGAAATGAGGCCAGTGGTAATATAAAAGTTTTAAACTGCCACAAGTGTACGGCTTACCATGTCTGCCTGCAACAGAAATTCCGTTGTGCTGCCTCGCTTCTCAAATGTGCTGTTCAAGACCCCAGGCACAGAATGCGAAGGCCGAGAATTCGACCTTGTGCTGAGTGCGCATGTGAAAGGTGCTGTGCATGGTCTTGTTCACAGAGAAAGACTATGTTCTTTGTTCACAACTACATTTATCTTTCAGAGGAATTCACTCCCTTTTTCCCATTTCCACAGCCCCGTCTGCGACTGTCTCACAACCTAGCCTGGAATCACACTCCCAGAGGCTAGCGCGGATTAGGCGTAGGAAGAAGAGGACACGGGAGGACATGTTCTCTGAGCTTATGGCCTCTTCCCAAGCCCAGGCAGCACAGCAGACCCAGTGGCGGGAGAACTTGACCCGAATGCACCAAGCCAACATGGATCGGGAGGAGAGGTGGCGTCAGGAAGACCAGCAGGCGACTCTAACGCTGCTTGGACTACTGAGGGAGCAAACGGACACACTCCGGCGCCTTGTGGATGTTCTGCAGGAACGGAGGCAGGAGGACAGAGCCCCGCTGCAGTCCATCTCTAACCGCCCTCCCCCGCCACCAAGTCCCATACCCACCTCACCCAAAGTGCAAAGAAGGAGAGGCGGCAGAGTCCCTGCTAACTCTCACTCCACCCCTGCAGAGAGCTCTAGTAGCAGAAGGCTCTCATTTCCCAAAATTTGAAAAGTTCTTTCCTTCCCGCCTGACACAAGCCCACGTCCAAGTTTCACCTCCCAATGCCATGTGTAGTTGATAATAAAAAATTCGTTTCTGTTAACTACTGTTTCAATCATGTTCTTTTGGAGGAGGAGGGGAAAGGGGGTTGGAAATTGGACAGGACAGTCTCCTTTGGCAGGGTACATAGTCGGGGGCAGGCACAGCAGCAGGGCACATACACAGTGCAGTGATGCAGTGACTAGTTGCCCCGGTTAGTCTGGGAGGTTGTTTTGATGTAATGTTGGGGGGGGTGGGTTGCTCTGTGACTTTGTGGCGGGGGAGGGCAGTTACAGATCTTAAGCGCCGGTCCTTAGACAGGATCACAGAGCCACACAGCATGGGATCTGTAACCGTCCTCCCCCTGCCACAAAGTCAAATAGACCTCCCATACACACAGTCCCGATCAGGAGGGGTGACAGGCTCCGTTGAAACAAGCATCCCACCGCAGCGGAGCCTGTCAATCCTTGAGTTTAGAAGCTGCATTCGCATCACAACACTAGACCCGCCCCGCACCACAGTCTGCGTCCCAGTTTTAAAAAATTCCCGCGAAAACAGTATTAAAGAAAACGGTGTGCTTTAACAAAGTAGAACTATTTTTATTTCGACACGTGTGTTGGAGGGGGGGTGAAGGGGGTATGTAACTGGATAGGATAGTCAACATTACCTGGGTAAAGAAACGGGGGCAGGTTTAGCTTCTCAGTACACAAACTATAAAATCACAGGTTACCCTGCTCACTCAGGAACTTTGCTTTCAAAGCCTCCCGGATGCACAGCGCTTCCCGCTGGTCTCTTCTAATCGCCCGGCTGTCTGGCTGTGAGTAATCACCAGCCAGGCTATTTTCGTCAACCTCCCACCCCGCCATAAAGGTCTCCCCCTTGCTCTCACAGAGATTGTGGAGCACACAGCAAGCTGCTATAACAATGGGGATATTGGTTTCGCTGAGATCACAGCGAGTCAGTAAGCTTCTCCATCTCCCCTTGAGACGGCCAAAAGCACACTCCACCACCATTCTGCACTTGCTCAGCCGGTAGTTGAAGAGTTCTTTTTCAGTGTCCAGGGCGCCAGTATAGGGCTTCATGAGCCAGGGCATTAGCGGGTAGGCTGGGTCCCCGAGGATGACTATAGGCATCTCCACATCCCCAACAGTTATTTTGCGGTCCGGGAAGTAAATACCTTGTTGCAGCCGTCTAAACAGACCAGAGTTCCTGAAAACACGAGCGTCATGAACCTTGCCCGGCCATCCCACGTAGATGTTGGTAAAACGTCCCCTGTGGTCCACCAGTGCTTGCAGCACCATGGAAAAGTATCCCTTTCGGTTAATGTACTGGGTGGCCTGGTGGTCCGGTGCCAGGATAGGGATGTGAGTTCCATCTATGGCCCCACCGCAGTTTGGGAATCCCATCGCTGCGAAGCCATCTATGATCGCCTCCACGTTTCCCAGGGTCACTACCTTTGGCAGCAGTACATCAACGATTGCCTTCGCTACTTGCATCACAACAACCCCCACGGTAGATTTGCCCACCCCAAACTGGTTCGCGACTGACCGGTAGCTGTCTGGCGTTGCAAGCTTCCACAGGGCTATGGCCACTCGCTTCTGTACACTCAGTGCAGCTCGCAACCGGGTGTCACTGCGCTTCAGGGCAGGGGACAGCAACTCACAAAGTTCCAGGAAAGTTCCCTTCCGCATGCGAAAGTTTCGCAGCCACTGGGATTCATCCCAGACCTGCAGCACTATGCGGTCCCACCACTCAGTGCTTGTCTCCCGTGCCCAGAATCGCCGTTCCACGGCATCAACATGACCCATTGCCACTGTGATGTCCTCGGCGCTGGGTCGCCTGCTTTCTGACAGGTCTGTGCTACTCTCAGACTTCAGGACATCACCGCGGTGCCGTAGCCTCCTTGCCTGACTTTTCTGCATCTGCCTCAGGGAAACCTTTATGATAAGCTGCGAGACGTTGAGAGCGGCCACAACTGCAGCGATGGTCGCAGCGGGCTCCATGCTCGGAGTACAGTGGCGTCCGCGCTGTCAATGACTGGAAAAGCGCGCGAACTGTTTTCCCGCCGGCGCTTTCAGGGAGGGAGGGCGGGAGTGATGGACGGATGACGACAGTTTCCCAAAAGCACCCTCGACTCATTTTGTTACCCAGAAGGCATTGCCGGCTACACCCAGAATTCCAATGGGCAGAGGGGACTGCGGGAACTGTGGGATAGCTGACCACAGTGCACCGCTTCGAATGTCGACGCTATCACCGTTAGTGTGGACGCACAAAGTCGAATTACTGTCCTTAGTGTGGACACACACGTTCGACTTTGCAATATCGATTACAAAAATTCGATGCAAGTAAAATCGAACTACTCTCGTAGTGTAGACAAGGCCTCTGTTCTGGGCACACACTGTCTAAAGTGCTCTTTAATCCTTCAACGCTGAGCAAGCCTATGGAGAGGGGGAGGAGACTCCAAACTCCTTTCCCTGGTAAAGCCTGGGTCCTTGACCTGATAAACGGACAGGGACAATTCCCACTCCATTGTGACCTCAAATTTGGGCCCCCTTCCCTGGTTGAAAGAGTATCCCAGGTTGAAAAGCAGAGATGAACAATTTACATTACCCTGCCACCTGAGACAGGGCTTCACAGAAGTAACACGTGTCTCTGCACACCCAGATATACTCCAGGGTGGGAGGGGGCAGTGAGTCTGATACAGAGCACTCCAGGAGACCCGCATATAGGAGAAAACCCCAGCAAACACATCCTAAGGATGGGAAGGCAAGAGACAAGATTTAAAGCCTGATGTTTATACTTCCTGCTCATTAATTATACATATTACTTCCTTACAAAGGGGACAATCCATTTGTCTTTTTGGGACCCAGAGCATATGGAGTTTCCAAGTGTTATTCCTGAGCAGACTACGTGGGGTTCTCATCTCCTTGAGAATCCTCATGCTCCTTCTCACAATGGAGTCAGGGCTTCAAATGGGTGTGTTTATGTGCGCATGCAGGGCACTAGTGCGCTGGCCCAACAAAGCCCCATCCCCTCACACAGCAAGGGTTGGTGGCTTGTAGCAGCAAGACGTAGGTTACCCTCTAAGACCCCTAAAAAGCTGCCCACTGAACTACTTGGACTTAGCTTGATTTTGCTGGGCTTTTCTACCACTGCACTAGTGGTCAAAGAGAGTTACTGAGAAGTGCTGTGTTTGCGGATCCAGAGAACTTACTTGAGGAGAGAGAAAGAGGAGCAAGAAGTTGAAATGAAATCAATATAGCAGAAAAATGAACAAAAATTAATGATAAAGCAAAGTTGTTGGGAGAAACTGAACCGCCAACTTGTTCTGCTGGTGGACACAATTTCTGGTGGCCTGAGGTGAAGGATGGAGCTTAGTCCTGGAGCCTTCAGCAACAACACTGGTCCACCTCCCAGTTCTACAGGTGAGAGGAATCACCTCTTTGTTCCAAATGAGGAGAAAAGCTGGGACACAGAACAGACAAAACGTGCACATTTTATCATGTTTTCAGGTGTCCCGCTAAAGACCTCCTGTATCTTTGATAGCCAGAAGTTTATAAAATAACAGATTTAATGAGTATCAGGGGGTAGCCGTGTTAGTCTGTATCTACAAAAACAACAAAGAGTCTGGTGGCACCTTAAAGACTAACAGATTTATTTGGGCATAAGCTTTCGTGAGTAAAAACCTCACTTCTTCGGATGCATCCGAAGAAGTGAGGTTTTTACTCACGAAAGCTTATGCCCAAATAAATCTGTTAGTCTTTAAGGTGCCACCAGACTCTTTGTTGTTTTTGTAGATTTAATGAGATTTCCATGCTACTAATGGAGAAGTTATAGCAAATGTTATATTAGAATAGAGACTAGATATTAAAAAGGACACAAATAACTATTTTGGCTCTTAAAAGCTTAAGTATGAAATGCCTTATTAAACTATCTGAAAAACTTATGTTTGTTTCTAGTAAGTCTACTTTTTCTTCTTCTAAAGCCTTCTTAAGGGTTCCATTTTCAAGTTGTAGCTCCTGGACTGAATCCTGGAGCAATTTATTGTTGTTTTTTAAATGCTGAAGCTCGGCTTCTTGTGCTTCCAGTTCTATTTTCTGAGCCAAACTCTTATCTATAGTAATAAAAAAAATTAAGTGGTTAATTTGTGAAAGCAAACAATGTCAAATATGCAATATTAGCTTTTATGGGTAACACTATACAATGGCAATATTGACAATTTTCAATTTTTCACCTATCAATAAATGTTCTTAGTATTTCAGAATATAATTACATATGTGTTCTAAAACTGCCTTTATTCCCAAACCATGAAATTGTATAGCATTGCCAGAATTCAGTTTTGCAGAAAGAACATACTGCTAGTCAAATCGCTCTATGCTTCACAATTGTAACTCTGTTTCTACAGCCCATCTTCACTGAGGTCTGATGGCTTGTACTCTGAAACTCATGGTTGACAGGTAACAGTATCAATGGCTAGATAAAGAATTTTGGTGCCCTATTTGTCCATTTTCCTGTCTTCAAAATCCAGAATATATAAAAATGATCAAGGTGTTTGATGGACTGGTGTATGGAGTAAAATTAAGAGAGACAGACAATACAAGAGATTTCCTGTATTGCAAAGAGAATTCTATTGAATAACACCAATTTACCATATAAAACAAGACTACGCATTCCCTTCCTACAGGACAAGGAAAATTCAATGTCTCCAAGACCCAGAACTTGGTGAGAAAGAGGGGCACAGAGAGGGGAAGGGAAATGATAGCAATCAACAGATATTTGAACTATGTCAACACATAGGATGGAGAAGGATTATTTAGGGTGGTGATTCAAAGGGGAGTGTAGCGGGGCGGTTGCCCGCTCTAGCCCTGAAGGGATTGGAACAACCCTGCAGAGGGCTGTGGCTGGGGAAAGCAGCAAGCCTGGGCTGATTGGGGAGGCAGCTACAGCTGGGCCATGCCCCCATCAGGCCACAGCTGGCCCTTATAAAAGGGCTGTGAGCCAAACACTCAGTCAATCTTCCTCTAACTCTGAAGGGAGAGGGACCTAGCTGTTTGGGAAGCTAAGGGTACTGGAGTGAAGCAGGGCTAGGGAAAGGCCAGAGGAGCTGGGGAGCTCCAGGCTGCCAACTCCCCAGGCTGCAGGGCCTTGTCCAAGGCCCAGAGTGGTACTGAGTTGTAGGGAAAGGCAGCAGGTCCAAAGTCCCCTGCCAATGATGAGTGGCCATTACAGACTGCAGTTGGCCCTAGTGAAACAGGGCTAGATGGTGACTGGCAGTAGCCACTGAGGCAAGGTGGAGGATAGGGGGTGGGGATTCCCCTGGATGGGGATTCCCCTGGGTGGGAATCCCCAGAGAGTGGGTTACTGTTGTGAGCAGGACCCTGACAGGGGAGGACACCAGGGTCCGGGAAGGACACGGGGGCTAATGTCGAGCAGGATGGTGACCATCAGAGGGTGCTCTGGCTAGAAATGAGCTAAGTCCCTGGATGACGAGAAGGGGGCGCCGCAGGGGTGAGTCCCACACCGTTACAAGGGGGAAAAGGTATAACTAGAGAGGATAATCAGAGACTTCTTAGAGAGAAAGAACCGTCCGGGGGTTAAGAGTGACAGTCTAGGACTCTGGGCACCAACATTCAGTTATGTTTCAATTAGGACAAGTTATTGTTGGCTGCAGTGAAGAGCTACAGCACAAACATCTTCTGATTTATTTTTTTGTTCATAATTATTCCCTCCAGAAAACTGAGAGAATGCTCCCATTTGACACCTTAAGAACCACAGATAAAAGATAGCGAAAGCAAGAAAATGGGCTTAGAAGGCATTACATTTTCTTAGCTAGCCGAAAGTGCTGCCACTTGCCAAGAATAAGATCAAAAAGCAAAGCAGTTATTTGGATGGCCTCATGGATTGGAGAGTGCAGAAATACTGATTAAAATAGGAGCAGGACTAGGTCCATAAATTTAATTTTGAAATCTCATTAAGTGAGGTTAGACTTCTACAGCGATAAGTGGGAGCAGTCTCCTTCTTTACAATGGCTAGTTAGCAGAATTACCTGTTCTCTTAAACCTCAGTCTGCAAAATGCATTTTCCCAACCAGATAGACAAATGTAGGGAAAAGTCAAATTAGGGCTCGGCGGGTAACATTTCATCACGTTTTAGCTTGATGGAGTCCATATACAAGCTAAAGGATAATAGTTTGAGGTATATTTGTTTGCTTGGGATTTTAAAACACAGGAGCACATTGTAGTATTTAATTTGCTGACCATATAGTTTTGTTTGGGACATATTTATTCCTCATTTTAAATCGCTTTAAAACCATATAATTTTATGAGTTAGTATATTTGTATAAAGAAGTTCCATCTCAGTTTGGAAAGAGAATTGCGTGTATTAGCTGAAAGTTAATTTAACTATATCACACAGTGGGAACTTATTATTTCTTGGGGACGCTTCAAATCACCATTTATAATGAAGTTTACAGATCTCCCACACTGAAGTAATAGTTTGTAACGGGATTTAAATGGGTAGAAATGTGTCACTCACTTTTCATCTCTTCAGCATTCTTCCGGGTCTCTGTTAGAAGGTGTTGGGCTATTTTTAGTGCTTCTTCCAGCTGATAGATTTTTTCTGATTTTTCATCAGACTGGCAGCAAAGAAGGTTTTTTTCCTTCTTCATTTCCTACAACAAAACATTAGTTACAAAACAGTCGATTAAGTCAATAAACTGAGAGTAGTGTGATGTGGCATACTACCCCTCTGAGTCCCATGAAGACTCTGGAAAGTTGGGCCTTGGTTTCTAAGCACTTACATGATTTAGGAACACAAACTGCACTCTTGGCAATCCTCAGAGGGCAGATCCTTTTGGGACATCTCCCAGCTGGCACAGATCACAGCAGTACTTAGCTGGCTCAGGATATGGAACCAGGGAGCTGCAACCAGTTCCCTGTTGCCTGCCCATAGCAGATCTTGACACAGGATAGAAGTCACCCAAAGAACATGAATAAAACCGTTGCTGCTTCTAGTTATTTTCCTTTTGTTTCACAACCTTCTCGTCCAAAATATCCAACTGTTATATCGAAACACACACACACACACACTCTATCATCAATCATTCTAAAATACACAGTTGTCAAGAGACAAAATTTTTAGACAATGCTGATGTCTGACAAATGTCTCAAAGCTGCAGGAATTCTGAGCTTCCCGTGTTCAAAATACCAATGAAATTCAAGGGGTTTAAATGGCTGAAAGGCCCGCCCCTCTTGCTGTGACTCAGCACAAGTGGCTCTGATTAAGAAGCATTGAACAAAAATCTGGAACCAACAACCTAACATAGCTGCAAAAAAATCCCACGCTCTGATGCTGGACTTTCACAAAACCATTTACAAGACATGTATTCTCCCACCTTCATGTACATCCCATCCCATCATTTGCAATTACAATTTGGCCTCAATCACATAGGCCATCATTAACTCTTGCTTGAATAATCGAAATCCAATGTATTTAGACTCGAATGCATCTGCCCTGAAAAATCTGCAACAGTTACAGAACATAGCAGCACACCTCCTCAGTAATACAGGTTCACTTGAGTACATCAGTCCTATGTTTCACTCACTCCGTTGATTCCCCAACAGAACACTCAATCAAATCTGTCTTTATTTTTGAAGTTATAAAGAACATGGGCCCAAAATACCATCTTACTCTCTCAGACTTCAGTAGCTGTGTTCCTCGGGAACAACTGTCTACACATCAGAAGTAAAACTAGCATATGCAGGAGACAGGGCTTTTTCAGGAGCTGGCCCAATACTATGAAATTCACTCCTGCAAAAACTTAGAATGACAACTAACATCACAATTTTTCATATTTACACACCCCCCACCCCACCCCACCCCACACACAAACCCTTTACCTTCTGGGACAATGGCTTTCAACCTCTTTTCTATTTGCGGACCCTAGAAAATTTCAAATGGAGGCGCAGACCTCTTTGGAAATCTTAGACATAGTCTGTGGATCCCCACAGACCACGGGTTGAAAACCACTGTTCCGTTGTAACGACAACCTTTCGAGGACCCCTTAGACAGTCTGCAAACTCCCAGGGGTCTGTGGACCAGAGGTTGAAAACCACTGCTCTGGGGGATATGGGAGAAATAGAAACCTCAAATAACAGATGCTAGTCACCTTAATTATTCTTAACTCTGGAAAGCATTCAGATACACCAGCAATTGGCACAATATAAGAACTTAAAAAAAAAAATCTCGGCTGTTGCTTCTATGACTATTCTGACTTCTCTTCCCTTTCATTTTCCTTCTAATTCCAAATTAAAAGGAAAATCTTTTAATCTACAATCAAGGGTTTTTTTTTAAATCAAAATTTACAGCCAAATCCTTTTCGTGTAAATTGGAATAACTTTATTGATTTCAATGGAGCTATGCTGATATATTCCAGGTCAGGAACTGGCTTCATAGTTAGAATTTTGATGATAATGCTAGTCTATAGTGCTTGAAAAAGTAAAAATGTACAAATCATTTTGGGGATTTTCTCTTGCTTTAAATTGATTGTGTGACCAAAAAAGTACCCATTCCTCCACGAAATCTTGGAATTAGGCCAAACACACTTATACTTAGGAAGCAGCTAATGATTCTAGAATTTCCAAATGAACTCAACCCGATATTTAATATATTTTATTTTTAGGACTAAACAAAGAGTCTTTTGAACCATACGACATAATTAGATTAGTCAAATAATTCCATATGAACTGTAACCCTATCTGTAGTATAGCTGGTGCAAAATAATTTTTTGAAACCCTGACCATACAACCAATTTTGTGCCTGGGGTCAGTCCACATGGAATCAATTGCAAAAACTGCAAGATCAGGGCCTTATTTTGTATCACTTCTATAGGTCTTGTGACAGGGTCGGGCCAGAGGGCTACAGGAGAGTGATCCTATTGGGATCCAGGAAGTGGGCGGGCCAAAGCCCGCCCACTGCTAAAAGATCCCCCCAGCCTTAGCGGGGGATCCACAAGACCTGGAAACCAAGTGATTTTGGGGGACAACTAATGAAATAACAGGGACAGGAGTGAGGTCAAAGGGTCCGAAGGGAACCTGAATGGGACACTGAGCAGAGAACCCCGGACAGCGCCCACTGCTCCTCGAAGGCGTCAAGGGAGTCAGTGGACGCCGCCCAGAGGAACTCTGCCCGGATGCCTGAATGGACGGAGGATCAGAAAGAGGCCCCACAGTCACAGGAGACTCCATCCGCCAACCTCCTTTCCCTGGTTTTATAGATGGCCATTTTAGCCAGGACCAAGAGGAGGTTGACCAGGAGGTCCCATGACTTTGTGGGGCCACGGATAGAGAGTGCATAAATAAGGAGGTGAGGGGAAAAGTGCAGCCAGAAACGCAACAGGATATATGTGAGGACCTGGAATAGAGGCTGCAGCCTGGCGTACTCCAGGTAAACGTGCGCCAGGGTCTCCCTCACGCCGCAGAAGAGGCAGGTGTCCCGGGACGGGGGTGAACCGCGCCAAGTACATGCCCGTGCTCACAGCCCCATGAAGGAGCTGCCAACTGACATCCCCGGCAGGCCTTGGGAGCAGGGTGGAGTATAGGCTGGCCCACCGGGGCTCCTCACCCTCTAGAAGTGGCAGGAGGTCCCGCCACTTTGTGTCGGGGTGTGACGCGAGAGTGAGGAAGTGCAGGGTGTGGAGCACGAGCGTGTATAGATGTTTCCTTGGCGCAGTCTGGAAACGAACCAGCTTCAAGTCGTATAGCCGGCTTACGGTGAAAGGGGGGGGAGGCCGGTTGGGTCCACAGGGCAGGGGCCCGCTACAGGAGAGTGAGAGAAGACAGATATATTAGCCCCAGATTAAGCAGGTCCCTTTTCCCTGGGTAAGATAATGGGGCAGTTTCAGAAAAATCAGGAATTTTCTGAAACCAATTAAGGCAGGCAAGCTAATTAGGACACCTGGAGCCAATTAAGAAGCTGCTAGAATCAATTAAGATAGGCAGGCTAATCAGGGCACCTGGTTTAAAAAGGACCTCACTTCAGTCAGTGAAAGGTGCGCAAGGAGCTGAGAGTGAGAGGGCGTGCTGCTGGAAGACCGAGGAGTACAAATGCTATCTGGCATCAGGAGGAAAGTCCTGTAGTGAGGATAAAGAAGGTGTTGGGAGGAGGCTATGGGGAAGTAGCGCAGGGAGTTGTAGCTGTCACACAGGTGTTACATGAAACTCTGTAGACAGCTGCGATCCACAGGGCCCTGGGCTGAAACCCAGAGTAGAGGGCAGGCCCAGGTTCCCCCCTCTCCCTTCCCCCTATTGGATATAAGAGGAGGAGTTGACTTGGACTGTGAGTCCCACCAGAGGGGAAGGTCCCTGGCCTGTCCCCCTGACCCAAGGTGGGTCAGCAGAGTCTGCGGGGATTGTTCTCTTTCCTTTTCCCCATGCTGGCCAGTGATGAGGTTAGCTGAATGAATGGCAGGTTTGAGCCACAAAAGTG
Source organism: Chrysemys picta bellii (assembly GCF_011386835.1). Classification (NCBI taxonomy): domain Eukaryota; kingdom Metazoa; phylum Chordata; order Testudines; family Emydidae; genus Chrysemys; species Chrysemys picta. The sequence continues at coordinate 159,978,232 of NC_088793.1, read as the reverse complement.
TCCAAACTGAGGGCTGCCATGAATCTCTGCGGTGAGCAAATCCGCCAATAAGCGCAGGGCTCACCAAGGCAGAGGAGGAACATTCTCACAGTCTTAAGATGGTCCAAAAAAGGACAGCCAAATTAAGACAGTATCGAAACACAACTTCTGGTGGAAATACACTATTCTCCAACACACAGCTTGCAGAGTTCCCCTGTGAGTCAGTAAGGCCTAAATGGCACCAGTTCTTACTGATTTCCAGTTTAAATTGTTAATTATTCCAGTTCCCCTCTGATTTCTTTACCTCAAAGTTTCTCCTCAACTCATTTTGCTTTGACTGGCTTGCCAGTAAAGCCTCTTCTGCTCTGCACAGCCTCTCTGTAAGCTCATTGGAGTTGTTTTCCAAATGATGTTTCACTGCTATTGCCTATGAGGAAAACACATCACATTTTATTTGTAGTCATATTTAATCTATTTTAAAAAATTAAAAATTCCTGATGTCCCTTGAAATGATGAGCTCCAAAGATACGTTATAAAACAAAGCAAAAAGAATAAGCTATGTTCTGCTTCCTCTTACAGAAAGAACTTTGGAGTAACTGTTGACTTCTGCGTTGTATAACTAAGAGCAGAATTTGGCCCTAATCCTTGAAACTCAGCATGATGGCTTTAAAAAAGTACAATTAAAAATAGGCCAGATATCTAAAAAATCCATCCTCCTTTCACTGTCCAGTCCCGGGTTCTAGATTCTGTATCATACCAAAAACAGTACATGTTAAGGTAACACAAATCTTTAACTCAAGACTGGGCAAGGATATGAAAAATATTTTCAGGCACATTTTCAAGTATATAGTTGCAATGTATAAATATATTCATAATTTAAGCAATATTTATAGTACAGTCTGTTAATCATTGGGAATCCTAACCAGAGCTTTCTTTTAAGTTCAATCATAAGGGCAGCAGATTTAACACTTGCTCTCAATTTTTTTTAACGTAACGTATTTTGTCAAAGCAAGCACCTATTAGGTTTAGAAGATGCTTCCCCATTCCCACTCAGTCCTCAACTGCTCATTTGAGAGGTAACGTTTAGGTGTTGGACTGATGATCAGCTATCACCAAATATGCCATTGAACAGCCAACAAACAGAAAGGATCAATACCAAACTAGACTCAGTTCTGTACAATCCAAATGTCGGAGAAAAACACAGTTCTCACTTTTTGTTTGGGTACAGCAAGTCAGATGCTTTATTTCTCTCACACAAATATCAAGAGATTGACAAATTACTCTACCTTTTCCACTTACTATATATTCAAGGAATAGGTTACATGTTCTTAAAAACCAGTATTTGTACACCTTAATTCCCTGTATTTATGGACCAACAAAGACATTCAGCTTGCACCTCTGTCTCCAGAACTACATTCTTCGGAGATAAGGGAAATTAGTGTAGTGCTATGCTCAATCTTAAATTTATCACCTGACTTCATATCGCTATCTAAACCAGGAAGTTAACAAGACCATAACTGTGACACCACCAAATTCTAACTGGTTTTCAATCTTTTTAATCTGTTTTATATCTGTCATAAGAGCTCTATAGTACTCCAAATTAAAAAGGAAGTAAATTTATTACCAACATCAAGAGAGAAAAAAATGAGAATGAAATAATTTAGTTCCATTCTAGAAAGGAGTACGCTTTTCTGGATAAAAACCTTTAGACGTCCAAGTTTCAGTATGAATCGAGTGTTTCAAGAGTAAACATGGAAAGAAGAGTATGTGTAGTGGTTAGTATTTTCTCCTCTGTAGAAAATGTTTGATTAATGTGCTCACACAGCTAGGATGACACATAGCTATGCCAGACAGCTATCGTGGACAAATTTAGAACCTCTGTATTAAGTCAGTGTAGACCATGTGTATCAAAAATAAAAAAGCAGTTTTCTATTAGAGAGTGTGGGTAGAAAAGAAGCAGTGCTCAAATCCGAACAAGTCTAAAGGGAAGGGTTCCAGGGCATTACCCCCAAACTGCCTTTGGGCCCATCTGCTACCTCAGTTTACCTTCAATCTTGCATCAAACCAGCTATCACATGTGACGATTTTACAGTAGTGCTCTTTTCCAGTTTGGTTTATTATCATAACACAACACTCAAACATACCCTTACCAGCCTCAATTATTCCTTTCCGTTTATAATGCCTCAAGTTTTTCCAGGTTTTTATCAGAACATGCCCATCCCTGCAGTCCAGCCCCTCTCTTAGCTGGGATTTCTGCATCCTGCAGGTCCATCAATGGAGGCTTATCCCTGCACAGTTTCCAGTTCCTTGTAAATCTCTTCCCCCAAAAGTCTTCTGCCTTAGAGTTCTGGAAAATTGTCACCTGTCCTCTTCACAGGCTCTCTGCCTGGGAACTAAGGAGAGAGAGTGTGTCTCTCTGAACTTTTGGGGCGTGGGGGGGGGTCTCTCTCTTGAATGACTACAGGCTGCCATGCATCTAAACCAGCAGGCCTGGTTTAGACGCATGCTTCTGTCACATGACCCTTGTATTCATTCCCATCATACAGGGAGATGGGCTAAACCTGAGAAAAAGTGCAGCTGTGCCCCAGTCTTTGAATGGACCAGCTCACCCTGTGACAGGAACATAGCGCAGCTTGCTCTCACCTGGGATGTATTTAGTTGCACTTAAATATTAGTCATGTATAGATCTTTAAACACAAAAAAGAGGACAGTTAAAATTTTACATAAAATAAAAACTCAGCATCACCACTTCCATTTGAATAGTTCAGATATTAAAAATCCTACGTTGTCAAGTTCTGCCCGTAGACCATTGTAATCGTTCTTGGCTTGCTGCAAGTCCTGGTTGAGTTTCATCTCCTTGCACTGCTGGGCCACTGTCTGTAAGGCACGGAGCTGACGTAATACTTCCTAGAAATGTAGAAGATGGGGGAGGGGGAGGGAGGAGGGAGAAACACACTCCTGTTACATGTTTCTAGTCAAGTTACTATAACTATTAACACTGGAAAACATGGGGGAGGGACTGTAAATAGTCTCTGTAAATAGTTACTAATTACACTAAAGCCCTCTCTTACAGAAGCAAAAAGAGTTTAAAAACCATTTTTAAGTAAAGCCTAAATTCGGTTATGGCCACTAATGGCCATGACTCAGTTTAGCCAATCAGAGTAGCCTACTGAATCTGTTACACCAATACAGGTGGATCAAAAAAATACTAGCAAATAATGGAATGAAGCTTATATATCAATTCAAAAGTAGATCTCCATAACAACACTGAGCATTACAACTAAGCAACCAGACTAATCCCCAATAATCATGATCCTTTGGGGGAAAAAATTCCCTTCTTTGCTATGATTACATGTTTAACTTACTGCTGTAAAAATGTTTTTTGTGAGGAAACTGCCTTAGTTTTTTTCAATTTGACTTAACATAAGACTGAGTAGCAACAGAAGTTTGGTAGAGGGGCATTCACTCCTCCCGCCTCAGTTCTGGGGGAGCAGAACTTCACTAATGCACACCTCCGAAGATCCTTAGGAATCTAGCCCATCTCCTGCAATCTTTAGGAAATGCAAAGTAGATATCCATCCAGGTATAATTAGTTTTCGAGGCTTCTTCCCAGCCCCACGGTCCTTATGGTTGGGGCTCTACATGAATTTGAGAGGGAATTTATGTGGGGGAATAGGGCTATGAGGGGCACAGGACTTTTAGTAGAGGGTGTTGAGGTTGGTAAGGAAAAGAAAGAGCTAAGTGGGGGAGCAGAAAGTGGAGGAAGATAGGGAAGGGAAAGCACTAGTGGCGTCTCCTGGCAACAAACCTCTCTGCCAAACTTCTCTTGGCAGCAGTTGCAGGACTCCCCTCTAACAAATCATAGCAGGTTTGTCAGATGGAGAAGGTAGTGAAGTGCTAGTGCTTCCCCTCTGCTTTCTCCTAAGCACCCTCCTATCCTCCAGCAAGACACCTGCTCCATCCCATGTCCTCAAGTACCCCCACAGCCTGTTCCCACTCTCATTGCCAGCCAGAGACCCATCCTATGAAGTCCCCAACCCTCTTGGATCCCAGTGATCCATTTCCCCAAATCTTTATGTCTCCCCCACTTATCCCCAGCCTCTCTGCCCTCATACCCTTTCCAAAGGCCCACTCCTACCCTGGGCTGGCCTGCCAGGAGCAGAAGAAGGCAGGTGGGGAGGGTCACACTCAGGAATAAGTGAGCCAATTACTAGCAAAATGTTCACGCTTTTTTCTGATTTTTTTATCGTCTAACTATAAATTAGAGGTGAACAAATTGGTAGCCTGCCTGCCCAGCCTACCTTGAAGAAATACGGATTCACTTCCTCTTACCAAGTTATAACCACCAGACTACTATTATCAACAGGTAGGGAACATGGCTTTAGTCAATTTAATTCGTGGTAGGCCAATAAATTGTTTCACTAACAAATGCAGATCCATCCAGCTGCCAAACTAAAAGAAAAGAAAAAATCCAAATAAAAGTAGCAAGGGAGAGTGTGACAAAGGAGAAAAAAATGAAAGAGGGAAGGTCAGAGTGGAGATACTTAAAATATTTTCCCACTAACTTTCCCTCAATTTGAATACGAGCTACTAAAATTTGCCCCTTAGTAGCAAAATCAGAATATCATGTTACAAAAAAGTTATTTTCCTTACACTAACTGGCTTCTTTTGAGATGTTTTGGCTACATGGATCCTGCTCTAGGTGTGCACGTGCCCCATGTGCATGAGATTGGGTTCTTTTGGGTTGACAGTGCACAATGTAGCATCAGCAGGTATCTTAATATGCACGCGCACACACACGCACCCCCCTCACACACACATAACACCTGCGGGCAAGGCAGGCCCAGCCACTTCTCAGTTTCTTTGCCAATACAGAATCCCAAAACTAATGGATTTCACAATAGTAGAGAAAGAGGACTGGTCGTGGGGTCCATGTGGGCAGAACAGCCAGAAGAACCAGAATTACTGTAAGGTAAGTCTCCCACTATCTGTTAACATGGATCTCACTTTAGGTGACTAACAGTTATTTCCCTATGGAGGGGGATGTCAAGAGTCTAATTTACATAAAGACTGCAGGACTGCCCTAACAAACTGGGCATCAGATCTAGTAGTTGCAACTAGCGAGTAGTGCTGAGTAAAAGTATGCAATGAGCTCCAACTGGCTCCCTACCAAATTTCTGACATAGGAACCTTCCTCAAGCATGCCCATGTCACTTGGGGCCTAGTATAGTTTGCTTTAATATGATAGGGTTACCATTCGTCCGGATTCCCCCGGACATGTCCGGATTTTTGAGCTAAAAATAGCGTCTGGGGGGAATTTGTAAATGTCCAGACTTCCTCCCCCGCCCCATGCAAGCGTGCGCGGTTAACAGGGTAGCCGGCTGGATGGTGCCACTTACATGGGGCTCCGACAGCCAGAGAGAGCCCCTCCTCCTCCCCCCTGCAGAGATCACTCCCTCCCTCCCTCCCTGCATTCGCAGATCACCTCTGGCAGTCTGGAGCTCTGCCCCCGCTCCTCCTCCCCTGCCAGCCAGCCTGCCGGGACGAACGGCTCCAGGCGTTCCTGAGCAAGCTCACAGAGATGTTAGGCGAAGGCCAACAACAAGGGGGCCAGGGGGTCGGAGAAGGGGCAGGGAGGTTTTGGATGGGGCAGTCAAGAGACGGGGGGTTGGGAGTTCGGGGGGAGCTTTCTGGGGGGAGTATGGATAAGGTTTTGGGCAGGTAGCGGGTAGGGTCCTGGGAGGGCAGTTGGGGGGGGTCTTAGGAAGGGGCAGTTAGGGGATAAGGAACAGGGAGGCTTAGGTAAGGGGTGGGGTTCTGGAGGGCAGTTAGGAGCAGGGATCCCAGTAGGGGGCAGTCAGGGGACAAGGAGCGAGGGGGGGGGGTTGGCAGTTCTGGGGGGGGCTGTCAGGGGGCAGGAGTGGGGAGAGGAATCGGAGCAGTCAATGGGACTGGGAGCAGAGGGGTTTAGATGGGTCGGGAGTTCTGGGGGGGCTGTCAGGGGGTGGGGAGTGGTTGGATGGGGTGTGGGAGTCCCAGGGGTCTGTCTGGGGGTGGGGGTGTGGATAAGGGTTGGAGCAGTCAGGGTACAGGTAGGGGGTAGGGTCCTAGGGGGCCAGTTAGGATTGGGGGGGGTCTCAGGAGGGGGCAGTCAGGGGACAAGAGGCAGGGAGGCTTAGGTAGGGGGTGGAGTCCTGGGGGGCAGTTAGGGGCAGGGGTCCCAGGAGGGGGCAGTCAGGGGACAAGGAGCTGGGGAGAGGGTTGTGGGTTCTGAGGGGGGCGGGAAGTAGGAGGGGCAGGGGCTGGGCTAGGGCAGGACGGGGATGGGGCTAGGGCGGGGCTCCTCCCGTCCTCTTTTTTGCTTGCTGAAATATGGTAACCCTATAATATGAGAAGGTGGATCTAATTTATTTAGTTCACAGAAGATCTTTATGCAGTCAAATATCCATTTCAAAAGTCTCTGGGTTGAAATAATGAGCCATCTAGACCTGTCCCAAATATTACAAAAAAAATTCTAGGCCAGTTATGGAATGCTTTGTTCTATGGAGGTGGTAGAAAAGTGCCCTAAAGACACCACTCATATGAAGTTTTGCCTCTCCAGGAGTCAAATGAGGTTTGGGGGGAAACACTGAGGGTCTATGCCCTGATGCAAACAAAAGCCTGAGACCACTCTGAATAAGAACCTAGGGCGAGATCAAAGAACAGTCATCTTGTCTTTGTGAAATATAGTAAAAGAGGTCCTGCCATTAACGCCTAAATCTAGCTTATCCTTTGAGCAGAGATAACAGTCACCAAAAATCCTGTCTTGATAGAGAGGTGATAAAGGCTCTAACAGGGACAGCGGGGAGATCATTAGGTCCAGGAAGACAATACTTTGGTCCCAGGAAGGTCCCTCACTTGGGGAAGTGTAGTTGCTGTAGCCAACTACACTTGAGCACCACAGTCTCCAGCGGCATGGTTCCAAAGCAGGGCACAGGGCAGCCTCCATCAACATGGCTTTTAATCAGATATCCCTGTCTTTAAGAGAGCGAGGTCTGAAGTTTTTGCAGATCCTACACTTCTCTTTAATATGCGCCTCTCTGAGGCACTTAAGGCAGCTCGTGTTCAGGTCACTAATAGACATAGGTTTGCTGCACCCAGCCCATGGCTGAAACCCCAGGGACCGGCCATACCCCGTCCTTGGGGCTATGTCCCTAATGGGATTCCGCTCCTAAATGCTAACTGCTAACACTACAGTAACGATATACAAGAAAAACTCAGAGTCCAAAGTTAGAGAAACCACTATCGGACTTGTGAAAACAGGAAGCGTTCCAACAACCGTCACTGGTGGAAAGAAGGAACTGAGAGGGCATGGGGCCAGCAGGGTCCAATGTACCAGCGCATAAGCACAGGGCTCCAGAGGTTGCCAAAGCCGGCCCTAGGGGGCGCGCACACATCAAATATGGAATCGACATGAGCAAGCACTCAAAGAAGAAGAATCCAATCTTGCGTACCTGAGGCACATATGCACCTAGAGTGGGATCTACATGGACAAATACTCAAAGAACAACTTGTTCACTCTGGTAACAGCAGTCTGGAGGCAACTTTAAACTTGTGAAAAAAGGGGTCTTGTCTTACCTTTTCCCGTTCTTTTCTTTTCTCTTCTAAGGAGCAACGATTAATTTCAACTTCTCTTTGCCATTTCTGTACTCTTTCCATGGTTTGCTCCATCATTTCAGTCTATAAAAAGTTTAATCATAAATCACAGTGATGCAAGGGGAATATTTATTATTTGTACTAAAATAGCAATCCCGCCCCCGCAATCAAGACTGAAACCCCACTTTAGTAGGCACTGTTAAAAAAAAAAAAAAAAAAGACCACATACATACGAGGAAGTCATGGTCTCTGCCCCAAAACTGCTTACAGTCTTCCATGACCTAGTGAACACCCACACAGGTATCCCATCCCAAACTGATAACAGATTACACTTGGCTATAGTACAAGTGTGTGCTAAGTTTCAATAAATGAGCAGCAAAAACTAAAAAAAACTAGAAGTGTTTAGGCACAAGAGATAAATTCAATGCAACTTTCAATTTACAGTGAATCAGCACATTGATTCAACTGAAAAAAATGAGTGAACTATTTTGAACAGCAAGAACAGAAGAATTTTCATTGTTTAAAGTAGGTTAGACTGAAATTTTAAACTGAAAATCAATATGCTAAGAATTTCCTTTTTAGAGGAAATTCTCCTATTAGAAGTGTTTCAGTTTATCTGTCATTTTATTAAAATAATATATTGCTTGTAATTTTGGTGGTTTATAAAGAACTAGAGTACACTAAAAGCCCATTTAATAAATTCCCAGTGTAATTTCTATTGTGAAAACAATCTGCTGATAAAAGTCTGAAAGTTGTCCAAAGCACACTACTATACATTTTCTCAGAACACAATACTACCGCCACTCCTTTGCCTCTTACAGTTTCATTGTATTCACAGCATGTTAGGGAGACTTACAACCAATTTACCAGAAAGCTGTCCTAGCAGAATAACTGTTTTTCTCTCCACAGAACACATTTTTATTTTCTGAAATCTTTTCTTTAAGACAAGTAACTATTTTTAAAGGTAATAAAAAAGTGAACTGCTGCTAAGATTTAAATCATCTTTATGGTTGGATGCTTTTAAAACAGAAGATGAACAATTTACTTGAATATAATTTTAAAAGGATGTGAAAAAATGCTGCTTTTGCTTTATTTCTTAGTAGTTTAACACAGTACAGTACTGTATTTGCCTTTTGCGGGGGGGGGGAGGGAAAGGGGGTGTCTCTGCTGCTGCCTAATTGTGTTCTTCTGGTTCCAAATGAGATTTCTGTGGTTGACTGATCAGTTTGTAACTCTGGTGTTCGTAACTCTGAAGTTCTACTGTAAATTATGGAGCCACCATGAGCAAGCACATACATAGTTAAGCTTTGTTGGAGAACTGTGTAATGAATTGTGTTAGTCAAATGTGTACTAAGTAATGTTAGAGAAATTATTATATATAAGACTATAAGAAAATAGGAAGGAATTTTTGCTTTTTGTATGTATTTCTGCTGCTTTAGATCATCAGATTTTGCTGAAACAGTCTGTAAATCAGAAAACTGATTTTGTGTGTCTCAGAAATAAAGTTCTTGACCAAGCAGAGAGCAGGGTAGAGAAGAGAGCTGTTAGCTTTCAGTAAGTCAGGTACAATCCCTCATCCTCCACCCGTCCAACAAGTAAAAACTCAAGACCACAAAAACAGATGAGTAAAAAGAATACAAATTGCTGTAATGTAAGTACAACTGCATGGAGCCAGTGAGGGTGACAGCAAGGAATAGATGCATTGGGAACTACATAGATATAAGTAAGTTTTAGCAGAATAAGCAAAAAAATGTATTAATTTGGGTTAGTTATTGTGATTTATGCAGGAGAATCTTTTAATTAGGGGGTTAGAGTGGAATATATACGGATAAAGACACAGATGAGGTAGCTTACTATACTGAGTCTGTGCAAAGTTACAGAACAGAGGATTAAAAAAATAGATGATTGACATAATAGTGGAGAAGATACAGAGGAAAAATAGCCAAGCATAGCAGAGATTTGAAAAGAGTCACCCTGTCCCCAAGAAAGATAACTTGAGCATTTCCTTTTCTTGTCTTATCTTTTTTTGCATGTTTATGTAATTCATAGGTGATAGTAGCATTGTCTGAAAACATATATAATAAAGGCTAAAATAAATTGTTTCAGCCTAAATTGAAGTGGATTTGGTTCTCACCCAACAGGTTGACATTGGCATTTAAAATGGAACTAAAAATCCCTGTTTCACAGTATAATAAATTAATCTACTTTCCAAGTTTAGCAGAGTTACACTTTAGATGACATTCATTTTCTGCATAAAATAGTTTATTATTTTGCCAAAGAAAACAATTTAAAAAAATCACAATATTAATAAAATTCACCACTTGTTCTCTCACCTTTTTCTTGGCTTTGAATATTCCAGTGACAGACCACCCCAGACTCTTCATATATTCCATATTTAATAATATAATTTAATAATATAATATAATTCAATCAGATTTCCAACTCATTTAAAGAAGCTAGACTGTAATAAGAAAAGCTCTTAACAGTCACACCTAGAGGTTATGGTGACAGAGCTATGCCAGTAACTCAGGTGATTTATAAGTAGCATCATTGTGACATCAGAAGTAGCAACCAATCAATCTTTCCTCTGCAATTTGCTCAGTAACTCAGGTGATTCATAAGTAGCATCATTGTGACATCAGAAGTAGCAATCAATCAATCTTTCCTCTGCAATTTGCTATCAGTCACTGAAGTGGAGAGGGCCTAGTCACAGGTCAAAAGTTCTCATTGTTAAATTACTTGAACATCTGTATACAAACATGGTAATAACACTGGATTGGCTCAATGTCCCTGGCCTCAACCTACTCCCAGCCAAGACCGTCTCTCGATGGGCTCCTCACAGAGGTAGCAAAGAACAGCCCTTACTGTACCTCTCCAGAGGGAAATTCTTAACCCCCATTCATCTGATGGTATAATCTTCAGCATCCTGTATATAGGGTGTAACATTCTTAAGTAGGCAGCAGAATCTGCATGCATCTATTAAAACCCTGACAGCAAAGGGTAGGTGACAACCATCACATCTACAGAAGACACATGTGGAGTTCCCTTTCTCCACGGCAACATAACTTCTTTCATCTAAGTGTGTATGGAGGGGCACAAAGGGGATGGGAAAAGAGTTAAGCTAAAGATAAATATGAAGAATCATGGAATCCATGACTTGCATGAGCTACAATGTTCTACCAAATGCACAGGAAAATTGTGGAGCTGCAGCAATTGGCAGAGGCCAAAACATTCAGCTGGACTTCCCCATGTTCTCAGGAATTCCTGTAGCCCCTCAGAGTTTCTCCACTAATCTCAACTCAGAGTGCCTGCAAAGTTCAGAAGCTCCACCAGAACCTGCAGTCCTCCTGGTAACAACAGAACCTGAGGAATACAGACTGGTTAACCCCTATCGTACTTCTAAGCACTACAATGTTCCCTGTTACTTAGCTCCCCCATTGTTCTCTGCATAACACCAGGGACTCTCTGCCAGCTTTCTTTCTTTGCATGGAAAAGATTTCAAAATGTCTTAAAAAAATAATCAAGAAAATCCCCAGGCAGAAACCAAACCAAACAAATCATTAACATCTGTGAGTAAAGTTGACAGTACATGTAAGTGTTTTTTTAAATTCATAATAATGCTGCAGTTATTAAAAACAAACAAAATCAAGCATTAGAAACCAAGGTAATTCAGAGTTAAGATCAAAATAAAAGACAGCCTAACATTTGAAAGTAGGCAAGTCCCTCTGCCCCTAAAGCAGGGGTGGGCAAATTTTTTGGCCCGAGGGCCACATCGGGGTGCAAAACTGTATGGAGGGCCGGGTAGGGAAGACTGTGCCTCCCCAAACAGCCTAGCTGTTTTACATATTTCCACAACAGAAACATATCAGCGATGATGCCTAAGCTCTGGTAGAATAAATACTGAATGAAGCAGGAGAATCCATATTAACCACTTATTAAACAGGCCCTCACACAGTCATCTATGCACCTAACTGGATGAAGATCTAAAAGATTTCATCCTTTGCAAATTAACATGCCAAAGCACGTCTGACATTCAACATAGAGAGCATAGCAGCAGCCTTAGAAGCGGGTGGTTCAGAGAAAAATATAGGCAGGTGAATCTGCTAGTTCAGATGGAAGTCTGTGACAACTGTCATTAGGAACACAGGATGTGTCCTAAAGACGCTTTGTCCGGACATAAGATAGCATAAGTTGGGCTTTGAGCAAGGAGTTGGACTAGATGACCACCTGAGGTCCCTTCCAACCCTGATATTCTATGATTCTATGACCCAAGGCCTGAAGCTAGTCTCATTGCTTTACCCATTAAGTACATCTGGAGCAGGGCTTCTCTAGATTTGCAGGTCCTGCAAGTGAAGGACTTGCAAATAGAACATTTTCCAGGGATATTCCCCCAGACAAAATAAATATTTTAAATGCCAAACATTAAAGGGTATAGTGCCCTTGTTTGATGGGCAGTATGTAAATCCAGGGGACTTAGAAGAAGCCATCCTGGCACCAGAAAGAAATAGCTATTCTGGTTAAAAAACCAAAATGCCAATGGGCAACAACTAACTATCCCTATCTATACTATGCACAAATTTGAAAAGAGCCAGCTATTTTGTTAGCACTGCTCACTGCCCATGTTCTTCTCCAAGTCAGGAGGCATGAGAAGAACTGAGTGGTGGCTGGCCTGCTCCACCCTTTTATGCCCTCGGTGCAGGACATGAGGCTGCTCAAGGTGCATGAGACTCTGAACCTGGGTGAGTGGGGTACATTGCACACCGTCAGCAAACTGTGCATATGGATAACCACTCCAAGGGGAAAAAGTTACAGAGGGATAGCAGTGGTCTGTTCACTAAACCGATAATACACTGGCTTTTACAAATTGTCCTAGAGCCGGTACAAAAAGCCCTTGATCAAAACACCAGTTCAGTATGGAGACCTAATCTTGCAAACTCTTATGTGAAGGACTTGAAAACAGCACATTTTCCAGGAAGAAAGATTAGAGGCTAGAGTCACTGAAGAGGCAGAATTGAGGTTGTTTGAGAGCCTTAATTATACATTTCCAAATTTTTAAATGTTGGGTTGTGATTTACGTTTAACTTAACTTTGAATTTCCTGTATTTTTAATACTTGTTATTTTTAATTACTACAAATTTATTGTAAGGGACTCTCATCCTTAACTTGAGTTTACCCAAGTATTTAGCCTGCGATAGTTTAGAATCCAAGTAACTTTCCCCTTAATTTATGGTAGTTTAGGCTGAAAATGTTAAACTATATGACAGTGTCCCTTTAAGGTCACAATTAGCCACCAGGTGTCATTCTTGCTCTATGTAATATTATTGGTAGGGTCTACAGTCCATTTTGGTCAATTTTACCATCATAGGATTTTAAAAACCATAAATTTCATGATTTCAGCTATTTAAATCTGAAATATCATGGTGTTGTAATTGTAGGGTCCTGATCCAAAAAGGTGGGGGGGGGAGGGGTCACAATATTATTGTGGGACGGGGCGTTTGCGGTGCTACTACCCTTACCACTGTGCTGCTGCTGATGGCGGCGCTGCCTTCAAGCTGGGAGACTGGAGAGTGGCAGCTGCTCGCTGGGAGCCCAGCTTTGAAGGCAGAGCTACTTGTCAGCAGCAGCACAGAAGTAAGGATGGCATGGTATGGTATTGTCACCCTTACTTCTGCGCTGTTGCACGTGGGGCACTGCCTTTAGAACTGGGTGCCTGGCCAACAGGCACTGCTCTCCGGCTGCCCAGCTCTGAAGGTAGCACAGAAGTAAGGACCCTCAATTTGAGAAACACTGGTCTCCCCCATGAAATCTGTATAGAATAGGGTAAAAGTACACAAAAGACCATATTTCATGGTCCGTGATGCGTTTTTCATGGCTGTGAATTTGGTAGGGCCCTACTGGAGAAGATGTTCCAGATCTTCAGTGAATCATGCCCAAAGGCATGAGGCTGCAAGATGCTAAGTGCTTGGACCCTTGCAGAAAATGGCAAGCTAATTAAGAACTTAAGGTTGTCCAACATAATGCATACTTTCAATTCATCATCCTCAGGATGTTCTAAGAAACATTATTCAAGTATCTTCAATCTTGTAAATATGACTGAATGTTTGACACACACTACTGCTAACAGTAATTATAAGAGCGCCAGAAGAGGCCTGGTGCAACATGGTACAGGAACTCCTCACTTAAAGTTGTCCCAGTTAACGTTGTTTCGATGTTAAGTTGCTGATCAGTTAGGGAACATGCTCATTTAAAGTTGTGAAATGCTCCCTACTAAGGTCGTTTGGCAGCCGCCAGTTTTGTCCACTGCTTGCAGGAAGAGCAGCCCGTTGCAGATAGCTGGCGGGTGGTTGGAACCAGGGTGGACCAGCAGCCTCCCTATCAGCTCCCCCCTCCCCTAAGTTCCCCAGCAGTAGCTGTCCCTCCCCCCACTGCCATGTGCTGCTCCTGCCCTCTGCCTTAGAGCTGCTCCCAGAGACTCCTGCTTGCTGTATCGGGGGAGGGGGAAAGAGGGGGGCTAATGTCAGGGTGTCTCCCCTCCCCCCCTGTTTCTGCAACCTGCTTACCCCATCTTCCATAGAGCAGTGGGGACACACTGCGGAGGGAGCTTCTAGGCAGTAGTCTCAGGTCTCAGCAAGTCTCAGGTCTCAGCAAGCTCATTTAATTAACAAGGCAGTGTACTTAAGCCTGGAGTCCGTACTTAAAGGGGAAATGCTCATTCTTCTCTCACACCCAGGGTGTGTGTCTCTGTCTCTGTCTGCCGTCCCACCTTTCCTGCTGCCTTGTAGAGTGTGAGAGTTAACCCTTGAGGACTGGGGTGGGGAGCAGGCAAAATTTTTTTTGCTTGGGGCGGCAAAAAACCTCGAGCCAGCCCCAATACTCTCCAAAGTCAGTGTTGATCTCTCTATTCCTGATGGCAGCTGAAGGTACAGCACAACGCATCAGGCCTAAACATAGAAACAGCACCTACTATTAGGGTTACCATACGTCCGGATTTTCCCAGACATGTCCGGCTTTTTGGGCCTCAAATCCCCGTCCGGGGGGAAATCCCAAAAAGCCGGACATGTCCGGGAAAATAGGGAGGTAGGGTGCAGCTGTGCGGGGCCGGCGCAGTGCTCGGCAGGGCCTGGGGCCGGGGGCACGGGGCCGGCGCGGTGCTGGGCCGCCCCGGGGGTGCGGGCACTTGGCCGGGGGCCGGGACCGGGGTCAGCACGGTGCTCGGCCGGGGCTGGGGGCGTGGGGCCGGCGCGGTGCTGGGCCGGGGGCGCGGGCGCTCGGCCGAGGGCTGGCGCGGGCACTCAGCCGGGGCCGGGACTTGGACCGGGGTCGGCGCGGTGCTCGGCTGAGGTTGGGGCCGGGGGCGCGGGGCCGGCGCAGTGCTGGGCCTGGGGTGCGGGCACTTGGCCGGGGGCCGGGACCGGGGTCGGCGTGGTGCTGGTCCAGGGGCTGGCGCGGTGCTCGGCTGGAGGTGTGGGCACTTGGCCGGGGGCCGGGGCCCCAGCCGGGAGGGAGACACCAGGGCCAGAACCTCTTGGCCTGGGCCGGCCGGCCGCCGAAGGGAGCCGCTCGGCCAGGGGGGCCGGACTGAGCCGCACCGCGCTGCGCCGCGCCGCACCCCGTCCCAGCTTACCTGCTCCCTCCCTGTTTCAGGCAGGGGAGGGGGAGGAGCAGGGGCGGAGCGTTCAGGGGAGGGGGCAGAGTTGGGGCGGGGCTGGGCACGGAGTTGGGGCGGGGCCCCATGGAGTGTCCTCCTTTTTAAAAATTAAAATATGGTAACCTTACCATATCCTATCACATAACATAGGGAAGTGTTAGTAGGGAGCAGGAGAGTTCCCATATCTCAGCCTGGGGCAGTTTTTTTAAGACATGATGTCAGCTGAAATGAGACCTCCCTTCCAAGGAGTCTATTGAAGATGGTAAAGCGCTTTGAGCTTCTTGGGTAGAAGATGCTGATGGAGGACAGAGTATTATCACCAGAGCAGGTCGACATTTTTGTGATCAGAATTTTTTTTGATTAAAAATGGCTTTTAAATGCTAACGTCTTGTAGAAGATTTTCATATAGTTTAAGATGCTTTGATTTTTCTTCAAAATTAAAAATTTAATTTCAAATTGAAATGAAAAATTGAACTGATTCTTTGGGTAAACCCTCCAATATCTATATCCCGGAACAAATGTTTGGGAAGCGTCCAGATTAGCTTTTACAAAGGGATTAACTCCCTCAAGTCCATTGGCAACCAACCAACTCAAGTGAAAATCTCTTGTAATCAGAATTCATGGCCCCAGTTGGTCTTCTACATAGAAAAACTTGTGCAGGGGACAGGAAACTCCACAAAGTTCCCCTGAGAAGTGTGTTTCCAACAGATCATCTTTTGGGAGGCAATTTATGCCCTGCAGAATAGGCAGGAGTTCAGACCCCCACAGATCTTGGGGAATCCACCACAGCTTCCTGTGTTAAGGTCTTTGGTTCTGTGCTGCCCCGACCCACTGAAGCTCTCCCACAATTTGCTGTGACTTACCCTGAGCCCCAACTGACCTCTGCCTCTCTATGAAAGAAGAGTTCTTGGTTCCTGCCCTTGGGATATCTTCAAACTCCTCCCTTTAGAAAACCCCATTTACTATCTGCTTCCATAATCTATTTTCATGTGTCTCACCCTGAGAATATTGAAACTCTGGCCCTACAGTCAAAGTTCATTGTCTGCACAGTACTTCTGCAAAGTGAAAATTTTAAGTACCAGATGAAACAATGCACAGCTGCACTATTCATACTAGGAAACTATTCCTATGTTAAATAGTGACAAACTTTTGTTGCTGCCACAGCTTGGAGAGTTTTGACTGCGTCAGCCGACTGCTCAGTACCCACAATCTACCAGCTTTGGTTAGACTGCCAACACATTGCAAATACAGCACAACCAGAAGATTCAAGCATGGACTAAAGTACCTTGAACAGATTTAAATACTCAGGGCCCAGTTTTCAGCCAGGCTTCACCCTGGCATGCCTTCCCTAACATATCTATTATCTTTGCATAGCACCAGTCACTGCAACATCTCGTTGTTGCTTTTGCATCAACATATAATTGCAACCTTATTTTTGCATCCACAATGAACTGCAGGTATAAATATTAATAGACACCTAATTACTCAATTTGCAGGTGCAAACATAGGCTGTCTCTGAAAATCAGGCCCTACAAGGGGTTTTCTGTGGCTTTTGTTCTTGTAGTGATACTGGGTTCTTCTATGTGCAATATCCTTCCTGCTGGTGCACTCTCCTTTTTCTAAGTGGCAAGAGCATTTCAATTCAAGCCCATCTCTGCCCTTGTGCAAGAAGTGCTGCCTCCAGCCTCACAAATTCAAATGCTACAGAATCAGCCGTGTAGAAAATTGCAACTACTGAGTTACTTGATATCTCTATTTGTAGACAAGAGCCTTCCCTGTCTCTCCTTTGAGTAGGAAAAAGCTAGTGTGGCTTTATGCAAGTCTGGGCTGAGAGAATGAGAATGTTGGGTGCTCAGAGACTACATAATACACCACAGAGAATACTATTAAGCAAATCCTCACCCCCATGGCCCAGCCACCAAAGACTTTTTAAACTAGGCATTTTTTCTTAACCAAAAAAAAGCAAATGTTATCTGAAGGCAACAAAACAGGACCAAAAGTAAATGCACCAACTGTTTATATTATGAAAATGAGGCTCTGGTAATGAAAAGCATTAAAAGGAAAATCGCAACTGTGGAATCAGTACTTAGCTGAGATCTCCAGATTTATTGAGTATCATTATTTGTTTAGTGCTCACAATGTGCTGAGGGCTGCACCAGATGTCAAAAATAAAGACAAGCTCTGCCTTAGACCACTTACAATGTGACAGACGGACACTCAGAAGATGGCTACACTGACGCCCCGTCTACACTGGCAACTTTCTGCGCAGTAAAGCAGCTTTCTGCGCTGAAACCCCCGAGGTGTACACACTGCCAAGCAACTTAGTGCGCAGAAGCTGTGCAGTTGTAACACTCTAAAACAGGGGTCGGCAACCTACAGCATGCGTGCCAAACACGGCACGCGAGCCAATTCTGAGTGGCACGCAGCTCCCTGCCGCGGTCCCAGCCCCACTCAGCCCCCCGCCCACCGCTCTCCCCTGCGGGGGTAGGAGGCAGAAGCTTGGTTCTGTGGCAGCCAAGCTTTCTCCCCCCTGCCCCCGCTTCTTCCCCCAGCGTGGTGCTTTCCTGCCCCTCCTTCTCTCCTTCCCTGCGCCAATCAGCTGATGGCCCTAGTGAGGGGGAGGAGGAAGAGCGGCAGCATGCACACAGCTCCGTAGAGGAGGCAGAGAGAGGTGGGGACGGAGCCTGGGGGAAGGGGGTGGGACAGGGCATATCCCTTCCAGCCCCCTGCAATGAGCCGCTCAGGGAAGGGGGCTGGGAGCACCCCCACAAGCCAAGCACCCCAACCTTCTGCCCTGCACCTCCCACTTCCCCCAGCCCTCTGCCCTGAACCCCCACAACCCAAGACACATATCGCCTTCTGCCCTGCACCCCCCCACCCTTCTACCCTAAACCCCCCACCCCCTTCTGCCCTGCACCCCCCACTCCCCCAGCCCTCTGCCCTGACCCTTGAACCCCCCCACACCCAGCCTTCTGCCTTACACCCCCCACACACCCCAGCCTTCTGCCCTGAACCCTCTCCCCTAGCCCTCTGCCCTGACCCCTGAAACACCCCCCCCCCAGGTCTGGGGTCCCAGCCATAGGCCCTGCTCAGCCCGCTGCCAGCCTAGAACAGAACCCCAGGCTGGCAGCGAGCTGAGCAGGCTGGTGGCGTAAGATCAGCATTTTAATTTAATTTTAAATGACACTTCTTAAACATTTTGAAAACCTTATTTACTTTACATACAATAGTTTAGTTATATAATATAGACTTATAGAAAGAGACCTTCTAAAAATGTTAAAATGTATTATCGGCTCGCGAAACCTTAAATTACAGTGAATAAATGAAGACTCGGCACACCACTTCTGAAAGGTTGCCTACCCCTGCTCTAAAACAACCACCCCGATGAGAGGCGTTCAGCTTTCTTCGCCGGGGCTACAGCGCTGCGGTGCCAGTGTAGACACCGTGATTACAGCGCTGCAATTGGCCTCCGGGAGGTGTCCCACAATGCCTGTTCTCACCTATCTGGTCATCGGTTTGAACTCTACTGCCCTGCCCTCAGGTGACCAACCATCATCCCCACCCCGTACATTCCTTTGCAAATTTGAAAGTCCGCTTCCTGTTTGCTCGCTGCTGCGTTCAGTGGTCTCAGCGCATTTTTCCAGGTGGCCATGCCTGCTCTATGCACCAGGCGATCCCCCGCTTGGAGCGATGCCAAGCTGCTGGACCTCATCGGCATTAGGGGAGAGGAAGCTGTCCAGTCCTAGCTGCGCTCCAGCCGTAGGAATTATACCACCTACGGACAGATTTCATGATACATGATAGAAAGGGACCATGACCAGGACACATTGCAGTGTAGGGTAAAAGTGAAGGAGCTGCAGAATGCCTACCATAAGGCGTGGGAGGCAAACCGCCGCTCTGGTGCTGCGCCCACGAGCTGCCGGTTCTACAAAGAGCTGGACGCGATACTCAGTGACGACCCCACCTCCACTGTGAAGGCCCCTGTGGATACTTTGTTGGCTCACGTGCCAGTCAAGAGTGGACCAAGCCAGGAGGAGAAAATCTTGGACGAAGAGGGGGCGGGGACCCGGAGGCAGAGACGCATGCAGTCAGGAGCTCTTTTCTACCCCGAGGAGCCTAGCCAGTCACAGCAGTTGAATGTTGGTGAAGCACAAACAGGAGAGGAGGCCCTGGTAAGTGGATCTGATTTTGGGAAGCGCTGAAGCGATTTGTTGGGGGCAGGAGGGTTGCAGAAAGCAGGCTTGTCTCTCACCACATGCCTATTCTGAGCGGGTAATCCACTATCACATGTTCCTAGGCAGAGCTGCTTTGTTTCTTGCCCCATTAACGGTAACTTTCACGCGCCACTGTGCCGTCGGGGGGAGGAGGGGGACCATTGCTGCACACAGGCGAGCCACATAGAGGCCAGGGCAGAAGATGCAGGCTTGGAGAAGACCCTTCCTTGATTCCCTGCTCACTCTCAGCAGCGAGATATCTTCCATAATGATATCACATCCTGTGGAAAGTGTGGAGACAGGAATAATTATCAGGCTGCTGGCTCTCCACAAGAGCCACATGCCCAGTGTACAGCAGGGTCCAGGAACAGTGACTTACCCTGCCCCTGCGGCTACTCACCATTTTCAGGGTCTTGTGGCTCATGTGTGCTTGCCTGGGGTCAGCCAGTCAGTGACAGGTGTGTTTTAAAGTAGTGAATCGGTGTTGTCTGTGTTGCAAACAATACTGCTTCTGTAAAATGTTGCATTTAAACTTTACAGAGATGACCTTGGGAGGCCAGCCTCTCTTATCGGCGGCAGAATGGCTGAGCAGAATTAGAAAGTGTCCAAGAAGAACTAAGGAGGACTTTATGCGTGAGGTTATGATGCACTCCGCCGCTGAGAAACAGGAATTGAAGGAGTGGCGAGACTGCAAAAAGAGGGACTGAAAGGAGAATGCGGCACGCCAAAATAAAGCCACAGAGTGGCTCTTAAACATTATGGAGCGCCAAGTGGACACGCTCCAGGCGATACTAGCTCTTCAAACCGAGCGGCTTCACACCCGCCCTTTCCTGCAGTCACTTTCACAAAACTCTTGCCCATGCGCACACACACCATTAGGGTGACCAGATGCTAAGTGGAAAATATCGGGACCACCGCAGGGGGGGGGTGCCTTTTTAATTGTTACAGTCACCCGTCGGGGTCTTCGGCGGCAATTCAGCGGAGGGTCCTTCAGTCGCTGATGGTCTTCGGCGGCATTTCAGCGGCGGGTGCTTCCTTTGGTGGCAAGGTTTATTACCCGCCGCCGAAATGCCGCCAAAGACCTGGACGGGTGAGTTAAAAAAAAAAATGCCCGAAACAAAATATCGGGACAAATGGCATCCCGACCGTACTTCAGTCGGGACGCGGGACAAACTCCTCAAAATCGGGACAGTCCCGATTTTATCGGACATCTGGTCATCCTACACACCACCAACACACTCTTATCAACCTCCTGGCTCCAGTTTCTACCCGCAGCATTCCACTCCTCCCTCCTCACAGTCCAGTACTGTGGACTCCCACTATCCACTGCACTCAACACCCATCCCTCTGCAGTTTGGCCCTGCTGAAGTACATCACCCGCTGCATTGTACTCCAAAGGAGAAGGTTGGATATGATCCCTGGACATACACATATCTGTAGTAATCCTGGGACCCCTCCTCCTCTGGAGACCTTCCCTTTTCCCATCTCCCTCCCTGCCAATGTATTTTTGTCGTTTGACTCTCTCCTCCGGTTGTTATCTTTTAATAAAAGAATTGTGTTGGTTTGAAAGCAATCTTTATTCTATTAAGTGAAAGCAAAAAGAGCACAGCAAAGCAACATACAATTATGTTAAGGCCCCTTCTTGCATCATGTGAACCAATCACCTCCTAGCATTACAAGCACTGCAATCCCAAGCATAGCAACAAATATTAGTGGCTTTCAGTCTCAAATTGCTGCCTCAAGGCATCCCTGATCCTTATGGCCCCACGCTCTGCCCCTCTAATAGCCCTGATCTCTGACTGTTCAAACTCAGCCTCCAGGCACTGAGCCTCTGTGGTCCAGCCCTGAATGAATCTTTCACCCTTCCCTTCACAAATACTATGGAGCAAGGCCGGCTTTAGCAAGTGCGGGCCCGATTCGTGGGGCTTGTATTCACCGGGCGACGCTCCAAGTCTTCAGCGGCACTTTGGATTGCCACGCTCCAGCCAGGGTTGCGGGGCCACAGGGTTGCTGGGCTCCGGACGGCGCTCTGACCGGGGAGCGGCGCCGCGGGACTTGCAGGGCTCGGGCTGGCGCTCCGGCTAGGGGAGCGGGGCCGCGGGGCTTGCCGGGCTTTGGCTAGCGCTCCGGCCGAGGGAGCGGGGCCGTGGGGCTTGCCCAGCTCGGGCTGGCACTCCGGCCGAGAGAGTGGGGCCGCAGGGCTTGCCGGGCTTGGGCTGGCGTTCTGGCCGGGGGAGCGGGGTCGCAGGGCTTGCCGGGCTTGGGCCGGCGCTCCGGCTGGGGGAGCGGGGCCGCGGGGCTTGCCGGGCTCGGGCCGGGGGAGCGGGACCCTCTTAGGCGCGAGGCCTGATTCTGGGGAATCGGCCTAAAGCCAGCCCTGCTATGGAGCGTACAGCATGCGGCTATAAGCATAGGAATATTGTCATCAGCCATATCCAGCTTCCCATACAGGCATCGCCAGCAGACTTTTAAACGGCCAAATGCACACTCAACAGTCATTCTGCACTTGCTCAGCCTGTTGTTGAACCGTTCCTTGCTGTTGTCAAGTTGCCCCGTGTACGGCTTCATAAGCCACAGCATTAAAGGGTAGGCGGGGTCTCCCGGGATCACAATGGGCATTTTGACTTCCCCTACGGTGATCTTCTGGTCTGGGAAGAAAGTCCCTGCTTGCAGCTTCTTGAAGAGGCCAGTGTTCTGAAAGATGCGTGCGTCATGCACCTTTCCAGACCAGCCTGCATTAATGTCCGTGAAACGCCCATGGTGATCCACAAGCGCCTGGAGAACCATAGAGAAATACCCCTTGCAATTAATGTACTCAGTGGCCAGGTGGTCTGGTGCCAGAATTGGAATGTGCGTGCCATCTATTGCCCCTCCGCAGTTAGGGAAGCCCATTTGTGCAAAGCCATCCACAATAGCACGTACATTGCTCAGAGTCACAATCTTTTGAAGTAGGATGCGATTAATGGCCCTGCATGCTTCCATCAACACAAGTTCAATGGTCAACTTTCCCACTCTGAACTGATTAGCGACTGATTGGTAGCAGTCTGGAGTAGCCAGCTTCCACAGTTCAATCGCCACATGCTTCTCCAATGACAGGGCAGCTCTCATTCTCATGTCCTTGCGCTGCAGGGCTGGGGCGAGCTCATCACACAGTCCCATGAATGTGGCTTTCCTCATGCGAAAGTTCTGCAGCCACTGCTCGTCATCCCAGACGTGCATGACGATGTGATCCCACCACTCAGTGCTTGTTTCCAGAGCCCAAAAGCGGCGTTTCACTGTGGTCAGCACCTCCGTGAAAGTCACAAGCAATCTCGTGTCGTAGCTACTACGCGTGGCGAGATAAATGTTGCACTCCTCTTGACTTTGTAGTTTAAGGAATAACTCCACTGCCACTCGTGACGTGTTGGTCAGAGTGAGCAGCATTGTCATCAGCAGTTCGGGATCCATTCCTGCAGCCAGAAAGAGTCAGGGTGCGCAGTACACAAACCGTTGAAAGATGGCACCAAATGTGGATGGAAGCACAGGGATTGCTGGGATGTGAAGCAATGCATCACGGGGCATTGGGACTGCACCCAGGATGCCCCGCGACCTCCTCTGCCTTCCCACAACTCTTAGCAGCAAAAGAGGAAGAGATGCTCTGTGGGATAGCTGCCCAGAGTGCACCGCTCCAAGTAGCACTGCAAGTTCGCAAGTGTGAACACGCTATTGTGCAGGCAGCTGTCAGTGTGAACACACAACAGCGGTTTTCCTTCTGTGCTCTCTGAGCAGTGCTGTAACTTTGCCAGTGTAGACGTGCCCTTAGAAAGTGTAGAAGTGAAGGAGGCTTAATGTACTTAATAATATGTTAATTTACTATAAGCTCATTGCTCGTGGGCTTTATAGAAGAGGAGATGGATTTTTATGAGGGACTCAGAAGTGAGGGCAGTGGCTTGGCACATGGGGATGGGATAACATCATGCAGAGCAGAAAAATGCAGAGACTGCAGCTAAACATCACAAATTTAAATCTCTACCTCGATAGTGATCAGGTTTATCAGATTACCATTTTAAAAATATGGGAAGGAAAATGGAATATTTGTTGACGTGTACTGGATCTCTGGCTGCAAAGGAGTTGTTCAGAAGATGGGGATTCCCTGGCCGAGTTGGTTTTGCTATTATATGGCCTATTTGTGAAGGAAGGGCTTCTTCAGAGCAACTGAGTTTTATAGGATCTATTTTACTGTCATTTCATTTTAGCTCATTTTGCAACACTGGAAGTACCTTGGCGGGAACACTTCATAAATGTATTATCATACAGAAGAAAAATTGGATAGGTCCTGTGACACTGCACCCCATATTCTTCATAGATATATTATTATATGATTATGGTATAATTATAATGTATTTTATGCAATATAGGTAATGAGATATAATTGGAAAGGTTATGATTTACTGAATATGATTATCCTGTTTGTCTGCATGTATCATTTTTGTATCTGAAGTTAGGAATATTGACTATGTATCTGTATTACAAATGTGTTTACAAATGGGGAATGCCCACTAGGCAAATGGCTCTCAGTCTAGATGGCTGGCTGGGAAGGGCCCATTCAAGTTAATGAACTATTAGGGAGAACAATAAGCCTTAGAAGAAGCTTATTTCCCACCTGGGGAGCCTTCCTGAGGACTCTGCAGACAACCTCCGAGAAATGGCTGCTATGACACTACAGAGATATGTGACCAGGTCATCTGGTGCTGGACTCCATCTTGGGACAGCAGTATTTTTCCACTGGCTGGCGTGGGAACCAAACTTTGAAACAAAGGGTTCCTGCCATATGCAAAAGCTATATAAGGCAGAGGAATGACATCATCATGGTTCTTCACTGACTCCTCAACCAATGGGACTCCTGGAAACAAAGAGTGAACTGGGGAAAGTGCTGGACCCAGGCTAAAGGGATTTTTAGCCTGTGACTGGAACACCTGGGGGATTCTAAGCAGTAAGCAAGTGCAACTAGCCCCTTAAGAATCTGTAGCCTGCTTGTATCATCTCTTAGGGTGAGGATCTGCTGTTCATATCCAATCTCTTTAGTATATTAAGCTTACATTATGTTTTTGTTTATTTGCTAGGTAATCTGCTTTGATTTGTTTGCTATCCCTTATAATCATTTAAAATCCCTCTTTTGTAGTTTATGAACTTGTTTTTGCTTTGTTTAAAACCAGTGTGTGTGGGAGTCTTAACTTGGGGCAGAAAGCTGTTGTGTATTCCTCTCCACATTAAGGGAGGGGGCAAATTTCACAAGCTTCTGCTGTACAGTTCCCTGTGCAGTGCAAGACAGTATAACTTTGGGTTTATGCTCCAGCGTAGGTGCACGCCTGAGTAGCTGGGAAGTTCCCTAGCTGGAACCTTCCCACGCAGGGCTGGTCACAGCATCTGCGTGTAACTGCAGCTGGGTGTGTCCCTATCTGTATGTGGGCTGGGCAGCTCGTCACGGCAGTACAGTGTAAAGGGATCCCAGGTTGGTGGGTCGGGGGGGGTTCAGTGGTACCCAGAGTTCAGGTGGCATCCTAGGAGGAACCCATCACAGGTCCAGGTTGCAAATTTTCAACACTTCCCCTGTGTTCTTCAACACAGTGTTCAGATTCACGATTTATTCAGTATATCATTGATCTGAATACCCCCATCATTCGGTAAGGTCTGCTCCAGATCTGAAATTAGCAGCTTGGTCTTATCTGTAATTATTCTAATTATGATATTTTGACAATGGTATAAGATTCCTAGAAGAAAAGGCCAGATAAAACATGATGCAAGGAAGAGATATCACCATATTTTCTTCTCAGAACATAGAGATTTCTTCACACCACGTGTCAGTTGTTGGCTGCATGCGTGTGTTCTCGCTTTGGACCGAACCAGCTCCGTACAGATAGCTGAGACAGCAAACCTCGATCAAACTGCCCCAGACAACCACAAGATTCAGTTCAGTGGCGGCAAAGGTCCTCGGCCTGGATTATTACCGACAAGGCACGGTATTAGTGCCCTATAAGTGCTACAGGTACACTTAATACATGTATGCCCGTGACAATGGACTCAGCTCAGTAAGTGGCAGGACTTTCCAATTCTTCCAAGGCCAGACCAAGGGTTAAGAGTGCACCGCTCCAAGTAGCACTGCAAGTGCCGCAAGTGTGAACACGCTATTGTGCGGGCAGCTGTCAGTGTGAACACACAAAGCAGTTTTCCGGTGAGGCATCCCACCATTTATGGATTGAGATGAAACAATTTATGTATCACGTTATGTGTTCCATGACATATTTGTTACCTCCCCTTGTAACTCTCTCCTGATGCTTCAGACTAACCATCCTTATGCGGCACCTGTCTTTGTACTTTTACTCCTGCTGTTTCAGGCAAAACATCACTATTCATCACTTCTATCAAACCATCTGATCATCTGCTAGGTTGGGGTGTTCTTGTCCTAGCTTGCTGGAATGTGTTTACACATTCAGTGTGTTTTAGCAATGTTAGCAATACCAGTGCCAAGTTCATGTACCGGACAATGAACTTGCAGGCAAGCATCTGTTTTATGACAAGGCCTAAGTCTTGCTCATAGCATAACTTTTGCTAACATTGGTTCAGGCCTTAGGTCTTGCACCCGGCCCATGCTTCAGGCCCTCTTTCTACTCTGTAAAAGCAGCAAAGAGTCCTGGGGCACCTTATAGACTAACAGATGTATTGGAGCATGAGCTTTCGTGGGTGAATACCCATTTCGTCGAATACATGCATCCACGAAAGCTCATGCTCCAATATGTCTGTTAGTCTATAAGGTGCCACAGGACTCTTTGCTGCTTTTACGGATCCAGACTAACACAGCTACCCCTCTGATTCCTTCTACTCCAACGTTCAAAAACAGCAAGCTCTCTTCTAAAAGAAATTCTGCCCTCTCTCCCACCCCTCAAAAAATGCAATCTTTCCAAAACTTGAGCTAGGAGCAGCTAGTGATCAGAGAAGCTTTTATTAGGAAAAAAACATTATTCTAAACACCTTAGAAAATCTGAGAACAAACAAATACAAGGGTGATTGTTGCAACAGTGAGAGTTATTACTGAAAGCAAAAAGGATGAATTCTGATTTCATTTACAAAAGGTATATTCGCTGAAGTAAATTGTACTTGGACTTTCAGAAAGCCTTTGACAATCCCTCACCAAAGACTCTTAAGCAAAATAAGCAGTCATGGGATAAGAGGAAAGGTCTTCTCATTTAACAATACCTGCTTAAAAGACAGGAAATGAAGTGTAGGAATAAATGGTCAGTTTTCAGAGTGAACAGAGGCAAATAGTGAGGTTCCCCCAAGGATCTGCACAGGGACCTGTGCTGTTCAACATATTCATAAATGATCTAGAAAAATGGGTAAAAAAAGTGAGGTGCCAACATTTGCAGATGATACAAAATTACTCAAGATAGTTAAGTCCAAAGGGGACTGTGAAGAGTTACAAAGATCTCACAAAACTGGGCAACAAAACGGCAGATGCAATTCCGTGTTGATAAATGCAAAGTTATGCACATTGAAAAATGTAATCCCAACTATACATACCAAATGAAGGGGTCTAAATTAGCTGTTACCTCTCAAGAAAGATCTTGGACAATTCCTTGAAAACATCTGCTCAATGTGCAGGGGCAGCCAAAGCTAACAATGTTAGGAACTGTTAGGAAAATGACAGATAATAAGATAGTAAGTATCACAATGCCACTATATAAATCCATTGCACACCCCATCTCAAAAAAAAAGAGAGATATATTAGGACTGGAAAAGCTACAGAGAAGGGCAACAAAAGCAATTAGGGATATGGAACAGCGTCCGTACGAGGAAAGATTAAAAAGACTGGGACTGTTCAGCTTGGAAAAGAGACGAGTGGGGGGAGGGGGAAGAGATATGATAAAGGTCTATAAAATCATGAATGGTGTGGAGAAAAGGTATTATTTACCTTTTCCCCTAACACAAGAACCAAGGGTCACCTGATTAACTTAATAGGCAGAAGGTTTAAAACAAACAAAAGAAAGTACTTCACACAACGCACAGTCAACCTGTGGAACTTGTTGCCAGCAGATGCTGTGGATGCCAAAAGTATAATTGGGTTCAAAAAAAGAACTAGGTAAGTTCATGGAGGATAAGTCCATCAATGGCTATTAGCCAGATGCTAGGATGGATCACTCGATAATTGCCCTGTTCTGCTCATTCCTTCTGAAGCATCTGGCATTGGCCACTGTCCAAAGACAGGATGTTGGGCTAAATGGACCATTGGTGTGACCCAGTATGGCCATTATGAGTTACTCTGGATTTGCATTGTTGTAATTGAGATGAAAATCAAGCCTAAATAATGAGGACAGAGGTAGGGCCAAATTTTCCTCTCAGTTAGCCTGGTTTCACACTGGTGTAACTAATGACTTTAGTGCAGAGATACTTCAAAGCTATCAAGCTGTTCTCTACCCTCTTATTTCCCTCACCTCCACCCCACTCCTTGATGCTTTGTTTCATGTTTCTTTTTCCTAAATTAGTAGACCATGTAGCGCATATATTTCTCCCCAGGTGAATCATGCTAGAGCTTTGAAGGGTTTGTGGTTGTTAGTTAAGAACTCCATCACTCGCCCAACAGGTCAGACAGCAGGTTCTACAAGAATTGACTTTTTTTTTTTTAAATATTCTAGAAAGGTTTAGCCTTTTTTTTTTTTTTTTTTTTTTTTTTTTTTTTTTTTTAAGATTAGCCTAAAATCAAATGCCATTTTTCCTTTTCTTTGGAAATTACTGGGCTTAAGTTGTTTAACATCTCAGCTCTTTAAACCCTCCTCCCCCCACTTTTCATTTCAGGAGACAATTACTAGTCAGAAGGATTATAGGAAACCCAGTCTCTTCCAAATGGGGATATGCACCTCTCAATTCTTGTTGAGCCAAAGAAAGATGGAGCCATCCTGATGTGCAAGACCCCAGAAGAAAGCACAGACCAGAAAAAGAACAGGCTGACAAACTACCCTTAAGGGAAGCAAGTACCTTTGTGTGGACCATTCCAGAAGCATGCTAACCCTGAAAGACAATGCTGATGAGATCCTGAGGGAGAAATGGAGCCTAACCCCAGGGAATTTTGCAAATCCTCTCTTCAAGTCTATCTAGCTTGACTACTGTTACCTGTGATTTCTAAAGAAAAAAATCAAGCATAACTTCTATGAATCTTGTACATTAAGAAGTTCACCCTAGCTAGGATATGTGGAATGAACCTAAACTTTGTCTTTCAGAAGTTCTGCTCTTCTGACAAAAGTCTCATGCTAGCAATGCATATAACCTTGACCTGTATTCTTGTCAGATTTCACAAATAAGGCCTGATCAAATCTTGATTTGGAGACTGCCAAGAAAAAACAAAAACCCAGGGTATTGCAAAAAGTGGTGTTAGCATTCTTACTGCTAAGTCACAATTGAATTAATGTCCACTTTAGTGCTGGATTTGGCAGGGATGGAATGTCTTTCAGTTGAAATGTAAAGCTAAGGTCCTGACCATTTGATGTTATTAAAGATCAGCTAGTACATTTCCCACGAGCCAATATTACTCCTGGCCAAATTCTCACTTGGATAATTACATTCTGCCTATCTACACTCACCATGCAGTTTCAGTTGGACGTGCTGTTCTATCATTATTCACTTGCTATTGCATTGTTAAAGAACTTCTTCCTTCCACCCCAGGGGTGGGGGAGGCGATTCACCAAAAAAATGCTTTACAGGTTATATATAGAGGAAAGACCCTATACACGTGGAAGTTGTAAGAACTGGTTGTTAGCAATAACAGTTCTAGGTAACTACTGTGTGAAAGGTAATTGTATGAGTTTTATTTTAATATAAACAATATGTGAATCTAACAACTTTACCAAGTTGTAACCAGGATGTATCATGGCTGATTTCACATATAGTTCATGACCATATGCTGTTACCACTTGGGTCCTAACGGGTGTGTGAAGGAATCCGAGGGGTGCAGCCTGGGACTGTGGGACCGTGGTGCCCCCTGAACTTTCCTCAGCTTGGGCTGTCTCTCACAATGCCTTGCTAGTGACCAGCAGCAAACCCCCTCCATGCGCTGTTATCACTCAGCACAACTGCATGTGGAGCCCCACACCCCGCTAGACTGCATGAATGCTCCCAGAGCCACTCATGAATCACACAAATCCTCCCAGCCTTGCACCTCGGGAATATATTGTCTTGCACTGCTCAAGACAAGCAATGCAGATTTATTAATAGGGTCACCACTTCATCAATGGAAAGTGGATATACACCAGCCTTTGCAAACCTGAGCAGATTTGCCACACACTTCATACAAACTCACTGGTAAAGATAAACAGTTTAAAAATTTTATTGACTACAAAAGATAGATTTTCAGTGATAGACAAAGAGTCAGAGTTAGTTACCAAAAGAAATAAAATATGAGCACGCAGTCTAAACTCTCAACTCTATTAGTCTGGGCAACAACTAGATTAAGCAATTTTCTCACCCCACTGGATATTGCTGTTCATAGTACACAGATTTTACCCTGAAATCTGGGCAAGTCCCCTCAGTTGGAGTCTTCAGTCTCCTTGTTGCTTGCAGCGTAGGTGGGTGAAGAAGAAAGGCCCAGCATGTGGCCCGTGTCTGTTTTATACCCTCAGTCCTATGTGCTTGGAGAACACACAAGTCCAGGCATGTCTGGGGGCATTGCTGAGTCTCCAGGCAAGGTTGAGCAATTCCCCTGGTGTGGCCTCATGCAGGTGAGTCATTGAATTGTAGCTCCTTGCTGGACAATGGCTGTTGATGGTTGTTTGACACCCCGCTGGGCGTTGGTTACTTTCCTTGCTGTTGCCTCTGGGGAGCGAATATCTGATTCCCCAACTTACAACATGCTTTAGTGACAACCATACAATACAATTCTCATAACTTCATATACATTAAGGATATACGTATATGGATAGAGAAATGACTTTCAGCAGAACATAATCTTTCCCCGATACATATAAAGCATGCCTTGTAAGGTAAGACCATGATTATATAAAAATGAGGAATATGGGGGTTCTTCTTCAAGTGCTTGCCACATGTACTGGTGCCAGAAGATTTTCCCTTAGCAGTATCCGTAGGGGACCAGCTCTGGAGCCCTCTGGAGTGGCGCGCACATGTTGCGGTATAAGGGGCGCCATCGGCTCCCCGCACCCTCAGTTCCTTCTTGCCACCAGTGACATGCGGCAGTTTAAGGTCTCTAGGAGAAGGACACATAAGTGACAAGTGTTGCATGTGTAAGTCGTTCAAACCCAGAACGAAAAAGGAGAAAGACATCCATCTCAGGGCACTCCTGATCGAGTCGGCGCTGACCCCGGCCCTGGAGCAGAGGTCCGACTTGGCGCCGAGCACCATAGCGTTGGTACGGTGCGTCCCGCCTGTCCTGTCTACGAGCCAGCACTGATCCCCCTCTCTGGCCAAGAAGTCCAAGAGGTCCGCGAGGGGAAGATCTCCCACTTCCCATAAGAGAAAGAAGAGGGCCGGAGGAGAGCCAAGACCGATACTGGGCAGCTCAACACCTCTGTCAGGGAGTCGACCCCCTCCCATACTATGCCTGCCACACTGAATAGTGACGAGGGCCTCTGTCAACGCGAAGTCCCATCAACGCCCGAGGCCCTGCAGGCAGCGCAGGAGATCCTGACGCTACCGGTGCCGCCCACACCGGCTCCGGCGGTACCCAAGCCCAGGGGTAAACCCACCTTGTGACCTTTTCTAGTGTCCCCGCCTCAGCAGTGCACTCCCCATTGCGGGGGACATCCCCCCAGCATTCACCCGCACGGAGCGGTCATGTATCGGACTTTGGGAGGTAGGCTCAGAGATGCCCTCTTCGGACTCCGGATCCTGGGCACTGACAGCGGGATTTGAGGTGCGGCTCGCCGGTAACCTGGCACAGACCTGCGGAGCCACGCGGCCCCTGGCATGAGCGTCGAGACAGACCCATCGCGTCTCCAACGTCTCGGCACTAGTCCTGCGACTAATCGACAGAACGGGGTCACCGGTCACCCGGCCACTGGCACCGAGACACAAATCCCTTCAATCGGGGAGATTCTATAGACAATGAGCCCGCTCTAGATCCCGGTACAGGTCAAGCAGCGCAAGGCATAGATCGGTGGTCTACCAATGCAAATCCACCGAACACCAAAGATCCCTGGGGTCCCAAGGAAGGAACTTGTCGGGTCGGATGGGTCAGCGTCGAAGCACAGTGGCCAGCACCGCAGTGAGGTCACTCTGCAGCGTCTGTTCCTCTTACAACTCCGGTGCTGATCAGAAGTCCCTGGTAGCAGGACAGGCCCCAATACCAGTGGTACTGTCAACCTCATCAGCACTGCAACTGACCTCAAGGCCTCTGGGCCAATGGCCAGCAGCGTGGTACCCCTGGAATCCATGGGGGTTCACTCAGCCTTCCCAGGCTGCCCAATCAGTGGTGGGGGCCTCAGATAGGCCATCGGCCACAGCATCCCACCCTCCGCCGGAGGTGGAGGCCTCACAGGGGAAGACACCCCCCTCCCAGGCCCATGAGGACCTAGGGGAGCAGCTAGATGGACCACCAGGGGATGTGGTGGATCCCTCGGCACTGGCTTCATCCTCAGCATCACTGGATAAAGCGATTACAGGTCCCCCTCACCCAGTTCTGCCAGACGACGTCAAGGGTCATCAGGAGCTTTTGAAGAGCGTCGCCTCTAACCTGGGGCTCCAGGCAGAGGAACTTGTTTAACATCCTTTGCTCCACAGCACCCGCTAGAGTGGCTTTACCCCTACACGAGGGGGTATCGAAAATAATTTGTGCCCTATGACAAACCCCCTCCTCCCTGCCACCCATCTCAAAAAGGGCTGAGTGCAAATATTTTGTGCCAGCTAAAGGCCATGAGTATCTCTATACTCACCCAGCCCCAAACTCCCTCATAGTTGAGGCCGTTAACCAGAGGGAGAGGCAGGGTCAACCCGGGGCTACACCCAAGAATAAAGACTCGAAGAGACTGGATCTGTTTGGGCGAAAAATGTATTTGTCTTCCAGCCTTCACTTGAGAGTGGCCAACCACCAAAGCCCTCCTTGGCCACTATGACTACAATACTTGGCAGTCTATGGCCAAATTCGAGGTCTCGCTGCCTGAAGGGTCCAAGAAGGAATTCCGGGTGATCCTTGAAGAGGGCATGGCTGCAGTGAGCACAACCCTCCAAGCAGCCTTGGATGCAGCAGACTCCGCGGCTCGCCCCATGGCCTCGGCCATCTCCATGCGAAGGGCGTCCTGGCTGCTCCTCTCGGGTCTGTAAATGGAGGCTCAGCAATTGATGCAGGACCTCCCCTTCGACGGCCAGGCCCTGTTTGCAGAACAGACAGACAGTAAATTGCATGGCCTTAAGGACTCCCACACTACCCTGAAAACTCTGGGGCTGTATGTTCCAGGTCCAGCCCGTAAGCGGTTCAAACCGCAGCAAACTCAGGGCCAAGGGAGTCAACCCCACCAGGAGCCCCCCCATAAGAAGAGTAGTGGCTACAAGCGCCGCCTGAGCCACCCACCTCCTCCCTCTGCCCAGTCGGGCTCAACTCACAATAAGCAGAGGGGCAAGCAAGCGTTTTGAGGGTGCGCTCAAGGGCGACCTACCAGACTTTACCCCAGATCCGTCTGTCCTGCTGTTCTCCAACCACCTTTCTTTTTTCCTCCCCGCATGGATAGCTGTAACTTCAGGTCCTCAATACGGTGGCTGCGCCCCAGCCCCACAACTCAGCTGGGGGCTGCAGTGGGGACCATGCTGTGCCCCCGCCATGGTGGGGGGCTCAGCCTGTCAATCCTCCCTCCCCTCATCAGACTCCATTCCTCTTCCCCCCCCCCCCAATTATTTTTAGTAAAGTCACGGACGGGTCACAGGCTCTGTGAATTTTTGTTTACTCCCCATGACCCGTCCATGACTTCTACTAAAAATAACGACAAAATCTTAGCCTTAATAATAACGGAAACTTACAGATGTGCAAAGTAAGAAAAATGCTACTTGAAAACCTATTAGAGTTTGATTTATGGTTATTAATTTTGTATATTTTTGACTATTTGTATTTTCATTGTTATAAAGCTTTAACTTTTTAAATCAGTGTCTAGTTATTAAATAATAATCTGACCTGGCTCCTATTATTCAAGTCCAACCCCCCCGCCTCAAATTTCCTGCAACTGTGAAAATTTAAATCAATAAAAATAGGGGAAAAAAATGCTTCAAAATAGATATTAGCCTGTGACATTTTAAAAAGGACACACCAATTCTGCCAAGCCTAACCATAAGCCACTATTAATTAAGCCTATGTACTCCACACACTTTTCCCCTAGTAATTGATTCCACAGATTTCTCAGTCTAGACGATAATCCCTAGAAGGTGTCAACTAGCAACATGTCTTGCTTAGTTGTTTAAGTATTTCTCAGACTGCATTTCTTGCAGCATAACAAGTGAGAGGGTGGGAAGTTCCCCTATGGGAACACATGACTTGGAAAACTCCAGCTGCAGCCAGACATTAACTATTTTATGTCACTGTCAATTTGACTGGATTAGAAACATGGCCTTGCTCCACTCCCATTTAAGACAATGTCAAAACTCGCTTTGACTTAAATGGGAGCAGGATCAGTCTCAATATCAGCAAGCTATAGGTACAGTGCTCCACCATTACTTTTCCACAACTAAATACCTTTCAAATATGTTCTTGAGGCATCAGCTCTGCTTATTACATCTCACACAAACAAATATGGACTAAAATATTAAAGAAAGCAGATTCTCTTACTCCCCTTTTATTATAAATAAGAATACAAACCAAAGAATATGGCCAGCAATATACTGAGTCTAGTACTGAGCTAGCAATCTAGTCTCAAAGTTCTTTGAAGTGAGAACCTGTAAAGAAAAGCCTCACAGAAAAGCTGGGAAAATAATTTAGCATTTTTAATAAGAGGACCTTAAAAGACATCTTGTAAACATCAAAGGTGCGTGCAGGAATCCAAAACACCAGATGCTCTCAAATGGGTAGAGCTGTGTTTCTTCACAAATTTCTTCATTGTCCGAAACTTTTCCTTCTTGGCTTTGCAGCCTTGGTGTGAAACATATTTAAAATATTTGCAATCTAAAACAAAAATGAAATGACGTTGTGACAGTGTACCCCATAAGGCTTTATGGGGGGGGGTGTGCTTATAAATGTATGTACGACATAACTGGAATATGTTTTGTGCTGCCTGTGCCATGTAACATATCTCCGTAAAGGTTATGGTCTACTATATCTATTCATCCTATCTGTACACATATATCATTTTCTACTTGAGGTTATGAATATGGGCTGTATACTTGCGTGGTTTCTAAGTAAGCTTTGTGAGGCATTTGATCAGTTTCTTTAGGAAGGAATTCGCAAGGTTAAGTACCTGATCAGGAAGCACTTAGGGAACAATGCATCTTGGAATGCTCCAATCCACATAAGAAGTCTTCCTGGAGACATACAAGATACCATGTAGGCAATGGCTTCGGCCTGTATAGAATGAGTCATGCAGGGACATGTGACTTGCCCAGGTGACTCCAGAACTCCATCTTGGAGCTGGACTTGCATAGGAGAGAGGAAGGGGGTCTCCACCCACAAGAGAGTCTATTTAAACCCGTGGGAGACCCCTCCATTTTGTCTTCAGCTGGCTAAAGAAGGAGCCTCTCCACCCCCAGCCCCCCCGTATACTTGTAGTTACTGTCCTTTGTTCCAGTTTCCTTCAGGGGGTATGAGTGATTGCTGGACCCAGGCTAAAAGGCGATTAGCCTGTAAAAGGGAGTATTCTGGAACTGGTGAGGATCTTATCTGTATTTAGTTTGATTAGACAGATTTGCGCATTTTATTTTATTTTGCTTAGTGACTTACTTTGTTCTGTCTGTTGCCACTTGGGACCACTTAAATCCTACTTTCCGTATTTAATAAAATCACTTTCTACTTAGTAATTAACTCAGAGTATGTATTAATACCTGGGGGAGCAAACAACTGTGCATATCTCTCTATCAGTGTTATAGAGGGCGAACAATTTATGAGTTTACCCTGTATAAGCTTTATACAGGGTAAAATGGATTTATTTGGGTTTAGACCCCATTGGGAGTTTGGCATCTGAGTGCTAAGGACAAGTACACTTTTGTGAGCTGTTTTCAGGTAAACTTGCAGCTTTGGGACAAGTGATTCAGACCCTGGGTCTGTGTTGGAGCAGACGGGAGTGTCTGGCTCAGCAAGACAGGGTGCTGGAGTCCTGAGCTGGCAGGGAAAACAGAAGCAGGGGTAGTCTTTGCACATCAGGTGGCAGCTCTCAAGGGGGTTTCTGTGATCCAACCCGTCACAGACGCTATAAACCACACTGTGATACAAACTGAAGAACACAAAATGCTTTTACACAAGAGGCATTTCCCTGAGCACAAATGTTCCCTTAAAAGAAAAGTTTCTATAATAGAAGTCACTGGTATAAGATGTGCATGCATAAGGTATATCACAACTACCAAATAAGCAGTTGTAATATTTAGACCAAGAAAGTCTCCCACACGTCCTCAAAGACAGCGATAAGGTAGGTGTAGGTAATTGTACATTTCATTGGGTTTTTCTGGCAAGTCTAATTTTGTAATACCCTTCAGATATATTAAGACTTAAGAGTGCAAAAAAAGTTTATTTACCCCCAGAAAGTAAGTATATATACACAAGTCCAAATATTTAGTAAAACTAATGTGCCCTATTCTCTCTTCAATATGTGCATATTGCTTCCTTAGCTTAAAGGGCTTCAAGAAAGTCATCCTACATCTGGAACTAAATTAGTTAACTGCCCACTTACTGATAACAGCCAAGTGTTCAGTGGCCGCTTGTTGGACGTAAAAGTGGGCTCCTGATATTAAAAATAAGTCTGGAAGGTGTTAGTAATGGAAAAGCTGACCCATTAAAGGATGAATAACATTGCCTTTCGCTGGAAAATCCCAGCTACTTCACAAACTTCAGACTAATGCCTCAATCATCTACTCTACTACTATGGGCAGGAGGGACCTTACTCAGACAGGTCGTACTCTGGGGGGGCAAGGAAGAAGGTGCAGTGCTGCCTCCATGGCATTGTGCAGCCCTCCTTGGGAATCCACAGAAGGTCCTCTGCCAGAGTTCCAGGGTGAGAGTGCTCTGCGGGAGCAAGGGACCAGCCATTTCCACTACAGTCATCCCCCTTCCTGACAGCATGGATTTTTACCTGATTTTAGTCTGATTAAGAGCTTATGCGGTCTGCAACTCCTCACAGCCACAAGGACTCTGCACCTCTTGAATACAGGCCTATTTGTGGGGACGATGGAGAGAAGTGGGACTTGAACTGGAAGAACCTAGGGCTAGTGAAGCAAATCAGAGCTGTGCTCCGATGAGCCACAAGTGATTCACCCAAACACAGCTCCACTCCATTCCATTTCTCCATCCTCCCTGTTTCATTTCCCCTTCTCCCATGTGTGCCCCATGAACTGCCATCAAGCTACCCACCTCACATAGCTCTGCTTGCCTCGGCTCAATAGACAGAGGACTACTATACTCCAGCGTCAAGGCTTATAAATCAAATCATTCTCCTTATATGCAAGTTTGGACATACAACATTAAGCAGGAAAGCACTAAATGCACAGCTTATTTTCAAGCACTAAGAAGTTTGTTTGAATAATGACATGATGGTATCTCTCAAGCATACACATCATTTTATACTGGAGACCTTACTGATATCCTAGTGGTCACTGCAGATCTGTTCTGTTATGAGAGTCAGCCATCCAACTAAACAACCATGCCCCTGAAGACAGTTTCCAGGCAAACCACACCCAACACAGGCCGAGCTTCCTTGGGGTCCTATTGAGATAAGAATATAGTTCTTAAGTACTGAGTAGCTCCCTAGACACTAATAATAGACAACACTCACTCAGGAAGTTGCTTCCTCATAGTATTTCTGGAATGACGGCTTCAGGGGTACTAACACTAATGCGACACCTGCTAATATTTCTTCTTGTGTTCCTAATCTTCTAATATTATTCTGTTTATTAGCTCGTTCTTATTTTGACTGTCAATGACTCAACAAGGGGCAGATAAATCAATCATTCAAACCACGATGAATATAGCTCAGTGTCATTTCAAGGGAACCATAGCTGCAGCAAGACCTGTGAGATGTGAACTACACCTCAATGGCAAATACCAAGCATTTTAGAGCCTCTCTTGTATTCACCCTTGCAGGATCACGCCAGCCTCTTTCTTGAAATCACGAGGCTGAAAATTCTTCCAGAACACAAATCAGACACGTCCCCTGCCATTAAAGCTTGAACTAGCCAATATTTCTATTCCACGGAGTAAAGAAGAAGATTTAAAATTACCTTTTCCCAACAAGATTCCAGCCACCAATGCTTTTTCACAAGCAAGACTTTCATTTTCCTGCCAATTTCTTTTCGCCAAGTAGTGGCTAAAGTGGAAGGCTGGCCACCAGTCCTTTCTGGAGTTCCACTCCTCCGTGACCCAGTCAAGATGCTTGCTAGAGCTGGAGAGAGTTAATAGGTTACAGCTAAACTTGAGTTGGGTGGGAGGAATCTTTTTTTTAAATAAAGTGGAAATTACCAAAGCATTGCTCTGAGTGCTGCACATTTCATATGTTGCTTACAGGGACCTGGAATGCATGTGGTATTCAATCCACCACAAATTTGATAGAAAAAAGTGGTAGTGGCCACCGTAGGGCTGAGTGGCACTGCCAGCTGAAAAGAAAGAGTTACACTACAGAATGCAGCACCATCTCATTTAAAGTCTGCATGCTGGCACTAATTAGGGTTTGAAATGAGAACTAAACTAAATTTTATACAAAAAATGGAGTGACATTTTAGTTTGTGCGCCAGTTTAGTACAATAGTAGTAAGCAAATTTAATAACTACATTTGCGAGAAATCTGATAGTGAAGTTGTTTCAGTTTAAAGGGGTGTGTAAATCTGAAGTGACGCCAGAGATGAATTTGTCCCAGTTGCCACTTAAGGGACTGACAAACTGACTGTTTTATGGAGGTAATTTTTCAATAAATATAAGAACTGTTCCCAGGTCATTTGGTTATACTCTGGGGTTGGCTCATAGGCCAGGAGATTGCAGATAAGGCTGGTCTTTTGACCAGATTTCACTAAACAGAAACACCACCAAGACA
Source organism: Chrysemys picta bellii (assembly GCF_011386835.1). NCBI lineage: Eukaryota > Metazoa > Chordata > Testudines > Emydidae > Chrysemys > Chrysemys picta. Next base: position 159,939,573 of record NC_088793.1, on the reverse strand, counting down.
CTTCTGGTTTACTAAGTCAACAGTGAAAATATCTTAATTGTTCATCCACGAGACTAGCAACATTGGTTGATCTTTAAATAAAGGCCTCATAAAATCATTGAACATGGGCCTACATGCTTTTCAAACACTACTTTTACTCACCACCAGATCTATTTGTAAAAAAGCATTACATTTACAGGATATTTTACATAGTAAGATATAATCCTGGTCTGATAGAGCTTACTATTTGAGAAGTGTTTTTTCAAAGTGGAGCTAGAAAACAACCTGGAGCACCTTTTACACACAAAACGTGCATACTATGTTAAAGGGCACCACTGACACACTCAGCCAATATTATGAATGGTTCAGGTGCACAGTTTGCCTTTGAGGAAGTAGAGAAGCCTCCAAGATCATCCCTTTGAATGCCTTCATTCACCACTCCTCTGAAGTCTACTCATCACAGTAAACTTCTAACCAGGGTGGGCTGCTTGGAGATGGCTTCCTTTGGAGTTGTAGTTAATGTCACTTAGTGCTGGCTCAGAAACTCACTATCCACACAATGATCATCTTTTAAAAATAAAATTCTTGCAGTATTCTAACAGTAGCAGACCAAACACTGTAGTATCGCCACTGAAAGATGCAGCGTTTGGGAATGCAGAGTGCTATAGGACATTTTATTAAAAGAGCACCCTGATGTCTGGGCACGGTCAGTGAACTACTACAGGACTTGCCAGTTACTCTTCTGTTCAGTAACACAGCAAGCATGTGAGAGGACATAAGCGGACAATGTTCTTGTTACCAAAGTGCATATATCCTAATTTCCATGTGGACTGACCCACTGTAATGTTTAATTCCTCTAGTATGGCAATACCAGATATACTGTACTTACTTCTCCAGGATCTGTTTAATCTGTTTTGCTAAACAGCTCCAAGCTTTTACATGCTCCTTCCACCCAGCAAAATCCAGGAGTGTGAAAATAATCTCCAGCCCCAGTCTGTGGTTTTTTCTTTTTTCTGGAATTAGAATAGGTCAAGTTAATGAACAATCCTGCATTCATTCATAAGACAAGCAGCAACAAGATCTAGATTGCCTTCATTCTGCTGGCCGTGGTGATGCCCTCTTCACAATTCCAGACCTGGTTCTTCCTCCTCCTACTGGAAACCTGGCAAGGTATATCTGTACTCAAGAACAGCTGCTTCGTTTTTGGAACACAGCTTATATTGGAGCTGCTCTCTGTCCTTTTAATCCTGCTTAATGACTGTTGATTGAAGAGGTTTCAAGAGCAACCATCCAGCAGAACCAAGTTCACTCACTCATCCTAGACTGACTGTCTTACAGTGTGGCTGCTGCCTCTGGTCAGCAGATCCCTAGAGCTCACTAATGATGCTCCTGACTGGTCAGTAGTGGTTGCTACCAAAGATCATCTGCCCTTCTCGAGGGGACTGAACACACTGCTTCTGGTTTGTTCCAAGTTCCCACAAGCCCACAGAGAAAAAACTGACTCAATCACAAATCCCCACAATAACCCACAGACCTCCAGGCTAGTCCAACAAGACAACATTTACTACTGTTTACTAGATACGATACTTTTCTCTTACAGTCAGACCCATGCTATTAATACAGTTCTTAAATTTCACTTGCAGCATTTCAGAGTAAACGATCAAGGAAGCAATGTTTGTTCCTCATTTAAAGTGACTCACCACTACTCACGGTAAAATACAATAATGAACAATAAATCTTAGCACACATGGAGGCTAGGTAGCACGCTAATTTAAAAGCACCAACCTTTCTGCTCTGACAAACATTGAGCCCAAATCCCGGTCCCAAAAGCCAATGACAGTTTTGGATATTGAACTTCAGCAGAACCAGGAGTTCACTTTATAGGCTTCCTCCTCATTGATGTGGCACACCCCCTGAAAGGTGCAGTGTATCCTCATTGCTGTCCCCCCATCTCCTTTAATTTAAGTCCAGGCTAGGGTTGAGCGTGCTTAGAACTACACAGGATTGGGTCCTTAATGCTCACTTGAATTGGAAAGGAACAATGTATTTATTTTGTTCCCAGGCTTGATATAGCAGGCATTCCTCACTGAAAACAACATATTTGCCAAGTTTGGATTTTTAAACAAGACTATCTGAGTTATCAGAACAGAAAAAAGGATCTGAAAAATTATCCTAATATATGAGATGTTCCCTGCCAAACTCTGATCATTCAAAACAGCTAAATGGATTTTCCAAAAATATCACGTGTGCGCTGATAACACAAGAGATCCTGAAAATTTCCCCTTTAGGCTGAAGTAAGACAAGTGAGGCCAGGGGAAAGGGAAGGAAAGAACTTGGAATTAAAGAACTGTCACTACACTGCCTACATTCTACAATATACTACATTTCAGAGGATTAATTCAAGAGAAGAGTCTGACTAACATTGTAAGTGACTAGCACATCGAGATGGGGGCTATGCCAATTCTGGAGATTATTTTCAGATAGACAAAGATCCATTTGGAGGAGATGTGGGTTTTGTTCTTGGAGCTAATGAATAATACATACTGAATTCAGGCAGAGTGCTGCACATCAATCCTTTCTGAAAGTCAGAGGCCTCATTATCATGTTGGGCACCTGACACTGAGGTATCCCAAACACTAGTTAATATTGAGATCTGGGCTGTGTTGCCTACATACTCTGACAATTAGTGTCTGCACATTTTTATTTAGACAAGCATTTGTTTGCAGAGGTTTGTAACTATCTGTCAATGCATCTGTCTTCTAGATTCCTGTCCTCCTTGCACCTTATTTTTTTTTTTCCTTTAAAATATACTAAAACTACTTTAAACAGGAAAAAGCCAACAGCCATTCTAGGAAACTTGTACTTAGAATAACTTTAAGGAAAAGAACACCGGTATCCAAAGACTTACTTGATTTTTGAAGCATGGCATTATATTCTAACATTAATTCATGAGAGGGAACAATCTCGTGCAAAATCTGGAAAAAAAAATGTTTCTGTTATAGAATCTTCAAAAAGATTTGCAGAGTCCACACTTCTGCTTCACCACGATATCTGTTTTTTATTAAAATAAACAATTTGGTCCTTTAATTCAGTCATGCACAACAACTTCAACAAATAACACTTAGGGCTAGATTGCAGTTTTAAGATACTTCCTATGACGGGGAGGCGCAGTATCTTGGTGGCAGGCAGTTCACAGAGGCATTGTGTCCAATGCAGGCACAACATTTATCAGGAGCTGCCTGAGGAAGCATCCAATACATCCTTTAGCAAAGTGCTGTGTGCGCTCCTCTTGGACAGACCCAATTCCACTGGCTGGTGGTGCACTAGTGCTGGGCGATCGTCCCATTTTCTCCCACACTCATTCTCTCTGGAGTTTCTAATGCAACAGTTGGTGCTAGTCCACAATCCTTGCATAGCAGGAGCGCACGGACTGAGAATCTGCTGCAGATGGGCAAGATGTGTTCCTTGTGCCTGCTGCCCTCCCTTTTATGCACCCACATAGGACTCGGCACAACCTAGCTCATAGTGTTCATTACTTCCCTCTTTTGCATTAATTTCATCTTCCCTCAGGGTTTCCTTAGTACACTAGCTCTGCACAGTCTTCTCCATTATGACTGACCCAGTCAGATGTTCCACAAGATCCATTATTAACCAGTGACAATGACCCCACCCTCCCACCTCCAATAGCACAAGGAGTGGAACCAATCAGCAATCAGAAAGGAATGGAGAGAAAAGCAAAATGCATTTATTTTAATGACTGGAGTAAAGAAATCTACTAGGACCAGAAAAGACATCATCCAACAGCCGGAGAGAACTAGATTCTTTAAACGTTTATCCAGATGGTGAGCTTTAAGAGGTATATCTTGTACTTATCTGATACTTGATCATTCGACTGCAGAAAAATGCATTGTTAATAGAAATAATAGTATATGGAAATAGTCGAAATCAAAGACTTCAGGTACAGTGGTAAACAGCTTTCCCCTCATTAGGTACTTTTATGGCCCTCGGTACCATAGTATCTCAGCATCTCAAACACATGGTGACCAGAAATAAACTTCAAAATGCATAACAAAGACTAAAAATGGCCATTGACTAATTGGGGAATTCAGGACAAGTAATTTAATCTTACTAGCTATAAAAGTGTCTATAAACCATTGTCCTCAAAGAGGCATTGTGATTACTAGACCACATTGCCTTTTAGTTAGTGAGGGACTGGAAAGAGATATCGGTTTTCTATTCCCTAACCAGGCCCTTGTGTAGAATAAATGGACAAAAATCTGACATCAGGAATCAGAACATTCAAAAACCAGTAGAAGAACACTTCAATCTCTCTGGTCCCTCAATAAGAGACTTCAAAGTGGCAATTCTTCAACAAAAAAACTTCAAAAACAGACTCCAATGTGAAGCTGCAGAACTGCAATTAATTTACAAACTGGATACCATCAGATTAGGCCTGAATAAAGACTGGGAGTGGTTGGGTCATTACAAAACCTAAACTTAATTTCCCCAATACTAATTTCTCCCTACTGTCTGTAATGGGCCACTCTCTTACCACTTCAAAAGTTATTTTTCCTCCCTTGGTATCCTGTTGTTAATTGATTTATCTCATTAGATTGATCTCACACTTGGTAAAGCAACCCCCATCCTTTCATGTATTTATATCTGCTCCTGTATTTTTCACTTCATGCATCTGATGAAGTGGGTTCTAGCCCATGAAAGCTTATGCCCAAATAAATTTGTTAGTCTCTAAGGCAGGGGCGGGCAAACTTTTTGGCCTGAGGGCCACATCAGGTTTCAGAAATTGTATGGAGGGCCGGTTAGGGGAAGCTGTGCCTCCCCAAACAGCCAGGCGGGACCCATCCCCTTACCTGCCCCCCCCCTGCTTCTGACCCCGTGACAGCACCCCCCCCTCCCCGGGAGCCCTGCCCCATCCAACCCTCCACTCTCTGTCCCCTGACTGCCCCCGGACCCCCTGCCCCTAACTGCCCCCCGCCACCCCATCCAACCCCTCCTCTCCTTCCTGACTGCCTCCTCCCCCGGGACTTCTGCCCCATCCACCCCCCCCTTCTTCCTGACTGCCCCCAGAACGCATGCCCCCATTCAACCCCCCCCCCCCCCGTGTTCCCCACACTCTGACCACCCCAACCCCTATCCACACCCCCGGCCCCTGACAACTCCCCAAACTGCCCTGCCCTCTATCCAACCCCCCTTCCTCACTCCCTTACCATGCTGCCTGGAGCACCGGTGGCTGGCGGCACTACAGCTGTGCCACCCGTCTGGAGCCAGCCACGCACTACAGAGCACCGGGTCAGGCTGGGCCCTGCAGCGGCGCTGCCCCAGGAGCTCCCAGCCCTGCTGCCCAGAGCATTGCGCCAGCGGTGGAGTGAGTTGAGGCTGCGGGGGGAGGGAAAACAACAGGGGAGGGGCCAGTGTGAGCTCCCGGGGCAGGCAGGAGGATCCCGCAGGCCGGATGTGGCCTGCGGGCTGTAGTTTGCCCACCTCTGCTCTAAGGTGCCACAAGGACTCCATGTTGTTTTTGCTGATACAGACTAACACAGCTACCACTCTGAACACTAATGAAAGTGTTTTGGTGCCACCAAGTGGTTAAAATTATAATAAACATGGTAAGCAAAAAAAATGTACTGACGTTTAGGGAGCAAGGGCAAATCAATTCATAATTACCCAAAGGGAACAAAATTAGCTTAGCGTAGAGAGGGCACAACTACCAATGGACAGCAGTAATAGCAAGTTTTACTGTATCTTAGTTCCACAGTTCACTGAAAATGTCAGAGAAACCAACTGCTAGGCAGGATGACTGAAATCAGTGTGCACAAACAGAGCAAACAGCAAATTGTTTTCTTCAGTAAATTAAATTTAAAGATAAAACTAGGACAAAAGCAATGTATGTTGTATGCAAACCTATTTACGTAGCTCCAGAAAGCTATACCAACACCTTTTCTGAACTAACTGGAAACGGTTAACATATAAAATGGAGAATCAGTCCCAAAACGGATCAAGACTAAACACACAGATTTGAATTTAGACACGTTGTGTGAAAGTAAGACAGTAGAAGACGTTATTTGCTCTGCACTCTATCAATTCCAAGTTTGAGTCTGCATTTTGGTGTCCTGTCAAAGTGGCATCCCACTTCCTTTATGATCAGTGCAGACTGCAAAATACAAACTTACCAAAATGATTGGATAAGTTCTACTTTGCAACAGCAGCATGTGCACACTATACAAAGAAATAAAACAAGGTAGTCAAGAGTTCTCATGTGCTGCAGACTATACAACAGGAAAGTTATTGAGTTAACTGTGTGATCGGTTGAACATAATGGAGTGAAACAGTTGAGAGAAAGAACAGAACCAGAAGCAGATGATGCTCTGGGCTGTAAAAACCAAAAAAAAAAGGATTAATTTTTTCAGAGACTAAGATTGTGATCCGGCAAAGCCCTTAAACATATATGTAAAGTTGAGCACACGCTTGAGTGTTTTACTGCATCAGGGGATGTCTATTCTGCAGCTGGAGGTGTAATTTCTAGCTGGGACTAGCACACTAAATATTGCAGCGTAGCTGTCCTGGCACGAGCAGCGGCGTAGGCTAGCTGCCTGAGTATAATCACACCCAGGATTTCAGATATGTATTCGGGCAGTTAGCCTGAGCTGCCAGCCACAGCTACACTGCTATTTTTAGCACACTAACTTGATCAGAGCTAGCGTACATACATCTACCGGAGCTGAAAATTACACCACCAGCTGCAGTGTACACATCTTCACTATGAGAGAATCTATAAGGGTATTAACAAAGGGAAAAGAATGTGTATGTGTTGAACTTATTGTGTGCAAGTACGTCCCATCAACCCTCCTCTTCTGTCTGCAGACAGATACCTATCTTTCACCCTCAAATGCCTTGCAAACACAGACACAATGCCCCCGCCCCTTTTTTTTTCTGACAACCTTTGTTAAGTTACAGGCAGATCAATGTTAGTGCTAGTGATGTAGAGAGTTTCTTTCCCCAACAACTCTGTGTTTACAATGGCAGGTACTCTGCTCTTCAGAAATAATTTGTATGTTTAATCTCAAAGGAATACCTCTGTTATTGTTATATGGTAAATACAAATAATCTAAAAGGAGAACTACCGTGAGACAAATTCTCAATCCAGCATGCTGCCTAAGTAATTGCCCGTGTGCTTTTTAAAACTAACAAAGCAGACCATAACTATGACATACATTAAATGAAACATCAACATCTCCTTCCCTGGAACAGGTTGATCCAGAAATTTGTTGACATTTCAGTTAAACACAAATATAAGACTTACAGGGCTGTAGAAGGTGATACCAAACGTGTGTGTGGGGGGGGGGGGGGGGAAATGTAAGGGTTTATTTTAAACTTTTTCCACCATTTGCTATGTGGTGGTAGGAGGCTCACAATATTTTGAGGGTAGAATTTGGTTTCCCTTCTGTAAAAGTGTGTTAAAAATTTTTGGACAAAATCTGTAACAGCTGATACAGGTTATCAAGAATAAAGCTGAGAAATTAAAAATTGTTTTTTAAAGTCTAATTAATTTAATTTGTTCTGTAAATATAGTTACAAAAATATTAAAACAGTCCAAAATTTGTACCTTGAGCACAGACTTCAGTGTCTTCTTTGATTCACCCTGTCTCTTTAGGAACTGATAGTAATAAACATGAGCATTGGGATTGGGAGGAAACTTCGAATTGTAAGCATACTCGCTTAACACCTGCCGGACTTCATCATAATCCTCATAGAATTCCAATAGCTATGGAAAAGAAAACGTGAGCACATTGTTGGTGCCTGTCAACGTAATAACGATCAGAAATATCCACAACTAGTTTTCGATTGTCACAAACTGTACTGTTATAACAATCCTGTAAGTAACACCACTAGGATGGAAAGGAGCCTTTTGCTATCATTACACAAAGTAGTTCAAAATGTTACTCTTAAATCCATTTTAGTGTTTCTGAAAGGTCCTTGTTTTACAACCCTGAAGAATTAAGTCCTCTACAGGTCAGATAGAAGTAACTCCACTGCAAGCTTCCCCATACTCTTGTTCCACACAACCCCTAATGCATCCCAACTTTAACCTGGAGAGATCCTCTCTAAGCATGAAGTTAGTTCTCCCAATGACTAATTCTATCCTTGACGTCTTTGCACCTCTGAAAACAAAGACTCCGATCCAAATCCTACTGGAGGCAAAGGAAATACTCTTAGATTTAAATAGGAATTGGACTGAGACTAGCAAAAATTAAGGAAAAATGCGGTGACGCTTTTCTGTAACTGTGTGAGGCACCAAATTTTTGATTTTACAGTGCACAATACAGTAAGCCCAGCAACACTAGATGCTTCTGGACTAGTACTTAACAATGCTAATAGATTTCCATTTAAATCTCATGTCTCTTAATAATGCTCCTCTTACATGCAATTCACTTTCCACAACATATATAAAAATATTCATATCTAGAAGTCATTAAAAGCACTGCAAATACATTAAACAGCTAAATATTTATATATTAAATACACCTCTAACCTGATATAACGCGACCCGATATAAACACAAATTTGGATATAATGCGGTAAAGCAGTGCTCCGGGGAGGGGAGGGGAGGGGAGGGGGGGAGCGGGGCTGCGCACTCCGGTGGATCAAAGCAAGTTTGATATAATGCGGTAAGATTTTTTGGCTCCCGAGGACAGCGTTATATCGGGGTAGAGGTGTAATTGCTGTCACTGTTTCAGTACTTCTTTTCAGTGAACAGGACTGCTGTCCCTCCATGAGGGTGGTCAACTTAATGAGACAGCATAGAAGACCCCAGGAGGAGGTAGAATCATGTGAGGCAGGCAAGCACCAAAGAAAATTAAGTGCCATTAGCAACTCTAGAAAAATCAAACGGTTTCAAAGCTATTTTAAGTTTAATTCAATTTTAAAAATTAGTTGATTTAGCAGTTATAATCAGAAAATCAGACTGAGATTCCATATGACTTCAGTATCCAACTACAATCAGCTGATAATTAAAAAAGAGGTTTGATCCTTTTGTGCAGCAAATACAACCTGTGATATGAAAAAAAAAAAAAAAAAAAAATCAAGCTATGCTCTAATTTTGGCACCCTCACCAGTAACAAAAAAAGTCTGCAATCAGTATACCTAGTGATTTTACTAGTAGACTCCTGCTTGTATTCTCATAGTTATGTTGGCCTCACAGTGCCACCAGGAATAAAAACTTGCTTACATGACTTCTGAAAGCAGATATGACATGAAGACACTACATATATTGTTTTAAAAGGTAGCATTTTCACAGTGTCCCTTTCCTAACTATAACTTAATTGCAAGTGGTCAAACATCAGAAAATCTTTCACTTTCATCTAACCATTTTGTTTAAGATTAGACAAAGCAGCGTTTAAGTAATATTTGCAAAAAAAAGGGCTCTTACGTCCACATAGCACTTCACAAAAGGGTCCCAAACTCCAGGTATTTTAATTATCTCCTTGAGATTCACTGCTGCCTGCCGAAAGAAACTGTGCATTTCCTGTTCAACAGAGTCTGCAAAATTACCATCTGCCAAAAGATAGAAGGGTTTTTTTTTTTAATTTACATGAGTGATAGTCTCACAGAGTCAGGACTCAAGCTATAGCGGGCTTTACAGAAAAAAAGTCAACACCTTGAATCCCATTTCAAAAAGCACCTTAACACAAGAGAATGGAGCTCAGTGAGAGCTAAAAATGAGAAGGACAAAGGAAGAGGTAGTAGCTTTATAAAACAAGTGCAGAAGGTAAGAAATATTTGTATACTGTATAGAGATTTCAGGAGCTAGGTGTGGGAGGATTAGATCTTAGCTGAAAAATACTAGTAACCATCTTCCTGCTTCACCTCCCCCCACCCACCAACAGTTAAATGAACTGTGGAGCTTACTAGTCTTGTGGTGTGGGGTTTCTGGCAATTAAGTTAATTATCAAATTATATCTGAATCTTACGGATCTTGCCTTATAGACATCACATTCTGACTAAATTATCTGAGGCTTCATTTTCTGTTACAGCAAAATAGGTAAATAAAATAAATCTAAAGAAATGTCCATTTTATTCAAATAATATATTTAATCCCATCATCTCTACAAAGGTAAACTAAAAAATTAACAATTAAATATGAAAGTCAGCTTCTAAATATGCATATACGGCAGGCAGCTGAAAAGACTACCTATAAACAAAAGTTCTCTGATGGAACTCCTTTGATTAAGCATTCTCCATTAGGAACCAAAAATCATTTATGCTGTTGCCAGGTTATCTGAACTCAGGGTAATTGACAAGTCTCTGTAGTAGTATAGTTTTAGAATATTTTCAAGGACACAGAGCTTCAAGTAGGTGATTTTTAATGTCTACTGGTAAAAAATCTAAAATAAATGGTGTTTCTCTTAAGCAGAAAGTATTTTTATAGGTAATACTTATAATTTTCATTCATATAAAACTCTTGGTTGCTGAATGTAAGAGGAATTAAGGGTTCAAACAACTTTTTTAAAATGACCAGGATCCTGAGCTGGGATTTTCTACCTTTATTTTTATTTGGCTTATAATAAATATGCCTTCTTGCAAAAGTTTCAGGGCACATAGATATAACAAATGACTTAAACAAATGTCAAACAAGATTCCAGTGTGACTTTCCACCTCCTCCCGCAACTATCTGGCATGAAAAAGCATGAGAAAGGAATTCCAGAGTCAAGGGCTTGCCCTTGAGAACAAGAGCCACCTTCCCCTCTTCTTCATTTAAATGTGGGGACTGTTAGCTCCTATGTCCCAACTGATCTCCACGGCCATGGTGGTACATGGAGGTGATTTCTCAGGAAGCCAAGACACTGCCACTATAAACCTGGCCTCAATCAGATCGTGTTTATCATGAAGTAGAGCGAAAAGTACACCCAGACGTTCAGATTTCTCTCACTGAGAAGGCAGCCAGGTTCTTGTCCTCCACTCAGAACAGTTCTTTTGGAGGAGATCTTGCAGATCCAATGGATGAACACTTTTTTTTTTTTTTTTTTTTAATAAAAAGCATGCATCAGAATTTTAGAAGTTCTCTGTGCTGCAAGTAATCAGACTGAATGCAGCTTTCACCACCAATGTTCTAACCTATGTCCATGTTCCCTCCTTCAAGAATCAGCGGCAAGCCATGGTGACTTATGAGAACGACTGATCTGAACAGCTCCTCTTATCTAAAGGCAGCAGCACTGGTACTCACCAAGCTCCAACATGGCTTTTCTTTTTTTGGCCCAGTTATAGTAGTCCAGCAGTCCCTTGTAAGCTTGAATGAGTTTCAATTCTTTATCCTGAGCAACTGTTTGTTCTCCATACCTCCAGCCTTCTGCCAGGGACAGGTTTTGGTATGCATCATCTATCAGTCCATTACACAGGAGGTGAAAGACATGCTCTAAACAGACCTACAACAATTTACAATACTTAATTTTATGTCATACAGATCAGACTATCCTGACAGCACACTGCAATTTTACCTCCTACTATACACCTGCAAAAAGAAAGCCACATTATTGGCATCAATACAACATAGCCTAAATACATTTTAATTAGAACTGTGACAGAACTGGAATATTTTAATTAGGTTATTTTTAGGGCTGTCAAGCGATTCAAATAATTAATTGCAATTAATCGCGCTTTTACTCAACAATAGAATACCATTTATTTTAAATATTGTAGTAAACATACAAAATTTTCAAATATATTAATTTCAATTACAACACAGAAAACGAAGTGTGCAGTGCTCACTTTATATTTATTTTTATTACAAATATTTGCACTGTAAAAAACAAAAAAATTGTATTTTTCAATTCACTCCATACAAGTACTGTAGTGCAATCTCTTTATCATGAAAGTTGAACTTACAAATGTAGAATTATGTACAAAAAAACTGCATTCAAAAAGAAAACAATGTAAAATTTTAGAGCCTACAAGTCCACTCAGTCCTACTTCTTGGTCAGCCAATCACTCAGACAAACAAGGTTGGTTACAATCTGCAGGAGATAATGCTGCCTGCTTCTTGTTTACGTCACCTGAAAGTGAGAACAGGCTTTCGCATGACACTGTTGTAGATGGCGTTGCAAGATATTTACGTGCCAGATGCTCTAAAGATTCATATGTCCCTTCATGCTTCAACCACCATTCCAGAGGACGTGCTTCCATGCTGATGATGGGTTCTGCTTGATAACAATCCAAAGTAGTGCGGACTGATGCACGTTCATTTTCATCATCTGAGTCAGATGCCACCAGCAAATGTTCATTTTCTTTTTTGGTGGTTTGGGTTCTGTAGTTTCCGCATCAGAGTGTTGCTATTTTAAGACTTCTAAAAGCATGCTCCACACCTCGTCCCTCTCAGATTTTGGACAGCACTTCAGATTCTTAAACCTTGGGTCGAGTGCTGTAACTATTTTTAGAAATCTCACATTGGTATCGGCTTTGCATTTCGTCAAATCTGCTGTGAGAGTGTTCTTAAAACGAACATTTGCTGGGTCATCATCTGAGACTGCTATAACATGAAATATATGCAGAATGTGGGTAAAACAGAGCAGGAGACATACAATTCTCCCCCCCCAGAGTACAGTCACAAATTTAATTGACACTGTCCCCCCTCAAAAAAGGAGCATCATCAGCATGGAAGCATGTTCTCTGGAATGGTGGCCGAAGCATGGAAGGGACACACAAATGTTTAGCATATCTGGCATGTAAATACCTTGCAACGCCGGCTACAAAAGTGCCATACTAATTTTCAGGTGACATTGTAAATAAGAAGCAGGCAGCAGAATCTACTGTCAATGTAAACAAACTTGTTTGTCTTAGCGATTGGCAGAATAAGACATAGGACTGAGTGGACTTGTAGGCTCTGAAGTTTTACACAGTTTTGTTTTTTAGTGCAGTTATGTAACCAAAAAAAAAATCTGCATTTGTAAGTTACACTTTCACAATAAAGAGATTGCTCTATAGTACTTGTATGAGGTGAATTGAAAAATACGTCTTATTTTTACAGTGCAAATATTTGTAATCAAAACTAATAACATAAAGTGAGCACTGTACACTTTATATTCTGTGTTGTAATTGAAATCAATATTGAGAATGTAGAAAAACATCCAAAAATATTTAGTAAATTTCAATTGGTATTTTATTGTTATACGTGGGATTAAAAAATTAATCGCGATTAAATTGTGATTAATTTTTTGAGTTAATCACGTGAATTAACTGCGATTGACAGCCCTAGTTATTTTGCATAGATTCTTTCAGTCAAATGATGTATCTGCAGAAAGTGCTGGAGATACATACAATATTAGGAAAAGGAGAAAGAAAAATACATGGATATAGGTAAGTGTGGACATTGCTGAGAAGCTAAATGATTTTTTGCATCAGTCTTCACCATAGATGATGCTGTGGAAGATACATATCCCAGACCTGCTCTTTTGTGGTAATAAATATGAGGTACTATCAGCGATGGCGGTGTCAAAAGTAGTAATGCTAGTACAAGCAGTTTATAAAGCAATAAGTCACAAGCGAGATGGTATACATCCAACACTTCTGAAGGAGCTTAAATATGAAGTGGCTGAGCTGCTAGCAAAAATATGCAATCCCTCACTAAAAACAGCCACTATTCCAGAGAATTAGAAGATAACAAGTATATAAGGCCCTTCATTTTCAGTCTACCGATTTTTACCAAAAAAGTTTCCCAAGTTTTATAAATGCTATTTTTTTTAAATTGCTTTTCACCTGAATTTTGACCAAATACATGAAAATACTAATTATGTTAAGCAAATCCAATACATTACATTAGGTCGATGTGTTTTTGTTAATAAATTTATCTACGTGTAAATGAGAAGCTGTCTGTTAAAGTAAGGCAATGTTGGGGAAGATACAGACAGACAGACATACACGCATGTGTTCATGTACTGGTAATGTACAGTTCACAAAATAAGCCACAGCATTAAACTGCTTTTACTTACAATATCCTGATGTTTCTCTATTAATTTTTTTCTGTCCTCCATCCCAATATTAACCCTGTATTTCCCCAGAAAACTGGTTAATTTTTGCACTGATTTTCACCCACTTTTTAATTTCTGTAATAAACTCTGATACATTCTTGGGAAATGTTAAACAAAGTAAAAACCTGAAAATGCAGGAGATTGCAAGTGCTGTAATTTAAAAAATATATAGTTTAAAAAAAAAAAAAAAAAGGAAATGGTGGCGATCTGGTGAATAGTACCAGTAAACTGGCAAATTGGTTAAAAACGATAAACTAAAACACGAAAACATCTGTAAGATCACAATATGATGGGGGCCTAACCAGCACAGATTCAACAAACGAAAATCATGTCTCACTCATCTATTGCAATTCTTTTAACAGGTTGATAAAGTAGTATATAGAGGAGAATCAGATGCTAGCTTATTTAGACTTTTAAAAGTCCTTAACAAAAGTCTAGTAAAAAAAACTAATTAAAAATGGAATGGGAGTCAAAGTAAACCTTTGGGGGCAGGGATTCTCTTGAAGTTCTGTGTTTATACAGCACTTAACATAATTGGGTCCTGTTCTATGACTAGGGCTCCTCAGTGGTATGGCAATACAAATAATAAAAAATAATATTGTCATGAATCAAAAATTGGCAAAGAGACAGAAAGCAAAAAGAGTAGGAATAAATGGAAAAATGTAATCATGCCAAAAGATTTACAGAAGAGTACATCAAAGTTCCTGACTAGTCTAGTGTTTTGTATATGTATTATGAATCTGGAAAGGGGGGAAAGGAGTCAGGCAGCAAAATTTGTAGATGACAAAGTTATGTAGATTAACCAGGATCATAGCAGACTGTGAGGAGCTACAATGAGACCTGACCAAGCCAGGTGAACAGGCAACATGATGATAATGGAAGCTCAATATTGATAACTGCAAAGTAATATACATTAGAAGAGAGAAAAAAAAAAAAAACACAGGCTATCCATATACATGTCATGGTTCTAAATTAATTATCAACTTAGGAAAGAGACTGTGGTCAGCTCAATGAAGACTTCAGCAGAATGTGCAGCTACAGTCAAAAAAGCAAACAAGACGATAGGCTATATAGGGAATGGGATGGAAAAATAATGATGCCATTACATAAGTCTAAGGTGCAGTCTCTTGATTCTTCAGTGATACTAACTATCAGAGAGAATATTCTTAAGAGTTTCTTAAGTGTTGCTTGTAACACCAGTAGGTAAAATTTACAGGACTTAAATCATACTTCTTTCCGAAGTGTCCCCTTAAGGGTATCCTCACCTTTAAATACCTTTTTACTCCTAGATTTTTCATCCGCTCAGCAAAATAGTTGAACTCTTCAATGCTGCTCTTGGGATGATGGCACAAAATTTCAGTTCCTATTCTCCAAATCACCTGCCAATGGAGAAAAAAAAATCCCAAAAGAATTAAAATTTCAGAAGTGAAAACTCTCTGCACACAGCAGCCAGAACAGCATTAGTCTCTCATCACTAAACTATGGCTGTTATATTTAGCCATATTATGTGTGGCTTAAATTGCAAATAGAAAACTATTGTGTATTATTTGCTGCTATAGTAAAATATACCAGCATGTAGTATAAGTGAAAATAAAGCTTAAATGCAATGGAAACTTCACAAGTGGTCATCAAAATCTCATACTTCAACAAAACACACCAAAACCGTATATAGAAGCCAGAAGGTGCCTACCATGGACTGATAACTCAAGCAAACAAGAAATTTTCCTTTCATGTTACCCCACTAAAATGTACGGTATAGGTAGCTCACGTTACCTTAATACAAAGGTAAGGATAATTAGATGAAATTGCAAACTGAAATACATCCCCTCTGTCCAGAGGCATCCTACCCCACCCCCAAATATCTTTGTGATCAAGATTTGTCTACACAGTTAGATCAGCAATTCCAACAAACTGGTAGTAGCCAATGTTCTCTGCACTGAATTAATTTTTTTTAACAGCTGTTTGTCAGTATAGTTTACTACCCTTTCCATCTGTTGAGATGCATAGAGGAAGCAGGGAAGGGACTAGCAAGAAGGTTCATGCAGTACTGGAGAAAGATGATGGAGAACTAAAAACAAGATGCAGTTTTCAAATGGACACCAACATGTAAGGGAACCAGTGGCAAATGTGCTTATTTCTCTGTTTCAGAATGAGATTATGAAAACCTATATTTTAAGTAGAACATGCTACTGGTGTGATTTGTGGCATATTTATTCATATTTGGGCCACGTTCTGATCTGTTGTGCAAACAGATGACAGGTGACACCTGAAAATTATGAAAACATCTGACAATTAGATTTTTGTGAAGTTTTAGGGATTTATATTTTACATAAACAAAGTATAAGTATGGGTCCTGAATTATCTCAGATGCCCCTTTAAATTATTTCCATCAACTGAGGGAGAGAGTACTGATTTTTCCTTTCTACTTACCTCTGGGGCAGCCATCCGTTTTTCAGCAGAAGTACTCTCTAATGTCTCCAAATAGTTAGTCATGAATTCTGCAGCCCTCTGCCACTGGTGTTGTAGCAGGGCATCCTGAATGTAATTTAAACAAGCTTTCTTAGTCTCCTGAAATTCTGTTGCCTTTCGACCTCTGGTTGCTGAAAAAATAAGGTTAGTGGATAACTACTGACTGTGATCTTCTTAAAAAAACAAAACAAAAACACAGCTGTTACTTTAGTATCTATATCTTTGCCAATAACAAGGCTCTAGTCTTCCATCCTTTGATCCTTAATCCCTTTAGTGTCCCTTGACAAGGGGGTAGGACGAACTCAGGGAGAACAGGGGTTTAAAAAAAAAAAAAAAAAAAACACCAGCTCCTAAACGAATAGAGAGGCTAGTGAACAGAAGCAGCAAACACAGGAGTTTAGAGAAGGAGTGTGAAAGCCAGATACACCTAACATTTGCTAAACTGAGGTTAATAACACCCCCCCACCCAAAATTTTTTTTTAAATGACACAGAACAAACAAAAACCCTGCAAGAGTAGAAATAATGCAGACAGAAGTCCAGCAGCACAGTGGGGGCTATCCACTCTACTGCACTGAATGCAGCATGTACGATTACCTCCCTTATGGACTGGTGGCATATATGTGTATTCAGAGCAAGCAGCTCATGGCCCTCAGAGACTGAGTACGGGCTCTTGAGACTAGCGTGGCTGAACTGAAGGAGCTAAGGGAGATACACAGGTGAGAATTTCAGGGACCCAATAAAGCAGTCCCACTCCTAGTCTGACAGCCTCTGTGCTGAGGATGAAAGTCTTGAGGAAGGAGAACATCAAGCTGGAGCGGAGAGAAATGATCCCATAGTTGGGATCCTCCTTCCAGATGACGTAATGTTATCCTCTCACATTGAGGATACCCCTTCAAGGGCAGGTAACAGTCATGGGGGATTCAATTATTAGAAACATAGATGGTTTTGTGATGCACCAGGAGAACTGCATGGTGAAATGCCTGCCAGGGGCATAGGTTGTGGACCTCTGGAGACCTCTAGATAGATATATGAGCAGCGCTGGGGAGGAGCCAAGGGTCATTGTACATGTAGATACCACTGACATAGGAAAAGGTAGGAGAGAGGTCCTAGAGGCCAAATTTAGTCTGCTAGGTAAGAGATTGAAGTCCAAGACCTTAAAGGTAGTATTCTCTGAAATGCTTCCAGTTCCACATGCAGGGCCAGTTAGACATGCAGAACTGCAGGGTCTCAATGAGTGGATGAGACAATGGTGTTCAGAGGAGGGATTTAGGTTTATTAGGAACAGGGGAACCTTTGGGGAAAGGAGGAGCCTATACAGGAAGGATGGGCTCCATCTAAACTAAAATGGAACCAGATTGCTGGCATGTAAAATTAAAAAGGTTGTGAAGGAGTTTTTAAATGAAGGGCTGGGGGGAAACCAACAAGTGCGGACGTATGGAGCACCAGGTTTGGACAGAGACATACCTTAGGGGAGGATTTATTAAAGGGGATGCTCTGTATCCTAATAAAGAGGAGAGAATAGAAGTTGATAAAGTACAGGTAGGAAATGAAGAGAAACAGTCAAAAACGGCATCCCCTTCAATTATGTCACATGAAGGCAGACAACTAAATATTGACAAATTTTATAAGTGCTTGTATACAAATGCTAGAAGTCTAAATATTAGGCTGGGTGAAACTGAATGCCCGGCTGTAAAGAATTATATTGATATAAGGCATCAAGGAAACTTGGTGCAATGATGATAATCAATGGGACATGGTAATACCAGGGTACAAAACATATGGGAATGACATAGTAGATCATCTATGAAATAAAGCATAGACTCAAATACAGTAAAAATCTTAAATGAATCAAACAGTACCATAGAATCTCTGTGGATAACAATTCCATGCTTAAATAATGAGAGTACAGTAGGAATATACAACTCACCATCTGATCGTTATTGAGCATTGTGAAATGCTCAGGGAGATTAGAGAGGCTACAAAAACAGAAAAAACAATAGTAATGGGGGATTTCAACTATCCCCTACTGACTGGATATATGTCACCTCAGGATGGGATGCAAGATAAAAAGATGTGAGATCAAATTTCTAGACACTGTTAATGACTGCTTCTTGGAGCAGCTAGTCCTGGAACCCACAAGGGGAAAGTCCTAAGGGGAGCACAGGATCTGGTACTGAACCGATCAATTATTATTGCTATTATAATAGCAACCAAAATGAAGTTAAATTTACATGCTGTTAGAGGGGAAAATACCAAAGAAACCCATCACAGTAGCAAGTAACTTCAAAAAGGGAAATGACACAAAAATAAGGAAGCTAGTTAAACGGAAATTAAAAGGAACGGTCACAAGAATGAAATGCCTGCAAGCTGCATGGAAACTATTTAAAAACCACCATAATAAAGGCTCAAACTAAATGTATATCCCAAATTTAAAAAAAAAAAAGTCACCATGGCCAAACAACAAAATAAAAAAGGCAGTTAGAGGCAAAAAGACATCCTTTAAAAATTGGAAATCAAATCCTACTGAGGAAAATAGAAAGGAGCATAAACGCTGGCAAGTCAAATATAAAAATATAATTAGGCAGGCCAAAAAAAAATAAATATTTGAAGAGCAACTAGGAAAAGACAAAAACTAACAGCAAAATTTGTTTTAAGTCCATCAGAAGCCTGCCAAACAATCAGTAGGACCATTGGATGATCAAGGTGCTAAGGGAGCAGTCAAGGAAAACAAGGCTGTTGCAAAGAAGCTAAACAAATTCTTTGCATTGGTCTTCACTGCAGAGAATGCGAGGGAGATTCCCACACCTGAGCCATTCTTTTTAGGTGACAAATCTGAGGAATTGATCCAGATTGAGGCATCAGTAGAGGAGGTTTTGGAACAAATTGATAAATTAAACTTTAATAAATCGCCAGGACCAGATGGTATTCACCCAAGAGTTCCGAAGGAACTCAAATATGAAATTTAAGAACTACTAACTGTAGTATGTAACATATGGCTTAAATAAGCCGCTATACCTGCTGCCTGGTGGTGAGCTAATGTAATAATGATTTTTAAAAAAGGCTCCAGAGGCAATCCTGGAAATTACAGTCAGCATGCCTAGCTTTAGTACCATGCAAATTTGTTAAAAGTATGGTAAAGAACAGAATTATCAGACACATAGATGAACTCATATGCTGGGGAAGCGTCAATACAGCTTTTGTAAGGGAAAGCATGCCTCACCAATCTATTAGAATTCTTTCAGTGGGTCAACAAACATGTAAAGCCAGTGTACTTGGACTTTCAGAAAGCCTTTTGACAAGGTCCCACACCAAAGGCTCATAAGCAAAGTAAGCAGCCATGCGATAAGATGAAAGATCCTCTCATGGATCAGTAACTAGTTAAAAAGACAGGAAACAAAGGGTAGGAATAAACTGTCAGTTTTATCAATGGAGAGAGGTAAACAGCAGGATCCCAAAAGATTTGTACTGTGACCAGTGCTGTTCAACATACTCATAGTATCAGAGGGGTAGCCATGTTAGTCTGAATCTGTAAAAAGCAGCAGAGGGTCCTGTGGCACCTTTAAGACAGAAGTATTGGGAGCATAAGCTTTCGTGGGTAAGAACCTCACTTCTTCAGATGGCATCTTTTTAGGTGACAAATCTGAAGAAGTGAGGTTCTTACCCACGAAAGCTTATGCTCCCAATACCTCTGTTAGTCTTAAAGGTGCCACAGGACCCTCTGCAACATACTCATAAATTATCTGGAAAAGGGGGTAAACAGTGAGATGGCAAATTTTCCAATGATTCAAAATTACTAAACATAGTTGAAGTCCAAAGCTGACTGTGAAGTGTTACAAAAGGGATCTCACAAAACTGGGTGACCGGGCAACAAAACGGCAGATAAAATTCAATGTTGATAAGTGCAAAGTAATGCACATTGGAAAAATATCATCCCAACTACACACACAAAATGAAGGGGTCTAAATTAGCTGTTACCACTCAAGAAAGAGATCTTGGAGGCATCGTAGATAGTTCTCTGAAAACATCTGCTCAATATGCAGCAGCAGTTAAAAAAGCAAACAGAATGTTAGGAATCATTAAGAAAGGGATAGATAAGGCAGAAAACATTATAATGCAACTACAAAAATCTGTCAGTCATCCACACCTGGAATACTGCATTCAGTTCTGGTTGCCCTATCTCAAAAAAGATATATTAGAATTGGAAAAAGTTCAGAGAAGGGCAATAAAAAAAAAAAGATTAGGGGTATGGAATAGCTTTCATGTCAAGAGAGATTAAAACAAGACTGGTACTATTCATCTTAGAAAAGAAATGACTAAAGGGGGATACAGTAGAGGTCTGTAAAATCATGAATGGAGTGGAGAAAGTGAATAGGGAAGTGTTATTTACCCCTGCCCATAATACAAGAACCAGCAGCCAACCACTGAAATCAATATGCAGCAGGTTTCAAACAAAAATAAGGAAGTACTTCTTCCCACAATGCACAATCAACCTGTGGAACTCGTTGCCAGGGAGCATTGTGAAGGCCAGAAGCATAACTGGGTTCAAAAAAAGAAGTTCATGGAGGATAGGTCCATCAATGGCTATTAGCCAAGATGATCAGGGACTGAACCCCATGAGCTAGGTGTCCCGATACCTTTGACTGGATGACAGGGGATGGCTCACTCAATTTAACAGGATTCACCTGTTCTGTTCACTCCCTCTGAACTATCTGGCACCAGCCACTGTCAGAAGACAAGCTACTGGGTTGAATGAACCACTGGTCTGACCCAGTACGGCCAACCTTATGTTTTGTTCTTAACAAACTATACCTGTCTTGGAAGCTATGGAAAGTGATCTTCACCTGTGTGGATCTGAAGTTACCCGGAGAAACATATTGTTTGAAAAACAGCAGAGGAGCAAGAGACCATAGCAAGGGCTATAAATGCAAAGTTAAACGGCATTATCACTTGTGGGGCAATTAGAGTTAAGGAAATTTGGGAATTATACAAGGGTCATTCACTGTACACTACCGCCCTTGAGATGGGTCCATGCTGCAAAATTCAGATCTAGGCTTTCTCAAAATATAGAGGATTTCTGTACTAAAGTTTTGGTTTTGACCCATTCTCTATTTTTACTAAGCATTTGTATTAGAAGCTAACAAAAGCCTCAACCAAGATTGGGGCCCAATGGAGCCAGATACTGTATATACAGATATACATTAACATAGTAGCATGAGAGATGTTAGAAGTTTGCAATAGGGCTTTTTTTTTTTTTAAATTGGGTACAGTGAGGTCTGTGTCAAGACACAGAAAGCAGTGATGCATCTTTATGGCACTCCCCCCCATCCAGTACTGTGGGAGAGCCCTCAACTCTCAGTGAGTTCAGTGGCAGTGACATCTCTAATGCTACTAGGTTAGTTACCAGCATGTGCTAGTAAGGATAAGCAGTCAACAGAGAAATACAATTACTTGGATGCCAAAGGTACTGTGGGAGTAAAGGTAAATAGACAGTTGGAAGTGAACTGCTTGTGGTGTTTACCACAGACCCATCCCACGCAGACTCTTCTGTAAACTCTTCCTCTGTCCCCCTTTTCAGTTGTTCAACAAAACTGTCCATGTCTTTAAAGTGAGAGGAAAACTTTTACATCTGAAAAAAAATTAACACACATGAAATGAAGATGTGTACTGTTTCTTTAAAGTCCCATAGGAGAGGGGATGGGGAAGGCAGAGTAGTTTTATTACAGTGGCACCATTTTACAAATAGGAAACTGAGGCACAGAGACTACCTTACCCCAATCACACAGGGGGTTCACGTCAGAGCCAGTAGCTGAATCCAGATCTCCTGAGTCCCAGGCCAGTGCCTAATGCCCAAGGCCACCCCACTGTTGCCAACTCGTGGTTTTTTCACTGGTCTTAACTCCCCAGCTCCGCTTTCAGCCTGGGGCTGTGCAGAGCCGCTGCCGCTGAGCCCCCTAAACCAGAGCCAGGGATCCGCCCAAGCCCGGCCCTTTCACCCCTGGCCCCACAGGGCAAAGGGCACGAGACGCCCCATCACCCTCCCGGGACCCCGGGGCAGCGCCCCCCACGAGCCCTGCGGAGCTAGCCCGGCCCGGGCTGCACCCAGCCTGGCCCTGACGCTAGGCGTCCCCGCTCCCTTACCGACCCAAGCCCCGCTCACCTGCATGAGCCGCTGCTGGAGGTCCCCCGCCCACCTGTCACGTGGGCCAGGCCCTGCCGGGGGTGAACGAACCCACCTCCTACACACGCGGCACGTGCCGGAAGTTGGTACGCTCCCAACGGACGTTTCCGCACTGCTCCAGGGAGGCGGCCATATATTGTTTGGGCAACCGAGTCTAGCCGGGGGTTACTCCCATGACCGTGCGCTGTGTCGGCTGGATCGCGGTTTAAAATTGGGTTCCGAGAAGATAGTCTGAACACTTGCTCAGGCGTGACCTTTGACCCACAGGGCGGAGCAACCGAGTTGATGCGCATGCGCATTGTTGGGTCCGACGGCTGAGTCAGGAGTGGTGAATCTGCCCGTGATTGACGGGTGGTTCGGCGCGTGCGCCTGGATGTTCGCGCGCGGAGAGGAGCGGCCGGTGCGTGAGGGCCCCTCCTGCTGCCTCCTTTGTGGCGGGGCCTGTTCCCTCAGTGAATGGGGGAGGGGTCAGTCCGACCTCGGCGCCGTGCGTGGGGCCCCAGGAGCCCCCGCCACGAGAGCCAGGATGGGCGGTCACTCCCGCAGGGTGAAGCGGGGCCGGTCCGGTCCTAGCTCCGTGTGGTGTGTGTCAAGCGCATCCCCGCTGAGCGCCGCCGCCCTCTGCCGAGGGGACGCGGAACTGGGCTCCGGTGTGGCTGGCGCCGGACAACCGCGCACTGCGGCTCCGCGCTGCGGGGCGGTGTGTTGCGGAGCCGGCTGTAACCGCAGACGCTCGCACTGGGTAACACAGAGCCAGCCCTGGACTCCTACCCGAGCCTGGATCTATTGCCTCGTACAGAGCTAGGGCCCGGGTCTGGTTTGTGAGATAAGGCAAAACCCCACTTCGCGTTATGGAGAGTCTACGAGAAAGGGTAGCTAATGCCAGAGCTGACCCTGGGGGAGAGAGGGAACGCCGCAAGGTTGTATGTGGCGTTGTTTGTAGCCATGTCCGTCCCAGGCTATGAGAGAGGCAAGGTGGGTGAGGTTATAGCTTTTATTGGCCCCACTGCTGTTGGTGAGAGAGACAAGCTTTCGAGCTACACAGAGCTCTTCTTCAGGTTAGGCGGCTGTTTTCATGTGCTATGATATAACTCTGTAATTTCTTTAAAAACAGGTATAAACATCCTTTATTTATTAGCAGGGAGCTATTCAGGAACCTAGTGGCTTGGATTTGCAAAGTAGGATTACTCAGATCACTTAGATAAGTGATTGTCCTATAAGTATGATAATAAGTAATATAAAACCAAATTAAATGGTAAAAAGCCAAAATACAGTAGCAGCATGTAGTTAAACTGGAGTGTGTACAGTACAGGGTAAGGGCTGGTCTACATTGAGAACTTATATTGGCATAGCTAAGTCTATCAGCAGTCCATACCCCTGTGACATATAGCTAAGCTGACTTAACCTTCTGTAGCCAGTACTAGGTTAACTGAAGAATTCGTCCCTCAACCTAGCTACTGCCTCTCAGGGAGGTGGATTACCTACGTGGATTCTCCTGTTGGTGTTGTAGGTAGTGTCTATACTGAAGTACTGCAACTTAGCTGTGGCATTTTAAGTGTGGACAAGTCCAAAGTGTAGACATACCCTGAGACCATGTTGATGGGAGAGATCTCTCCCATGGACATAATAAAAACAGTTCAATGAGTAGCAGTAGCTTTGTTGGTGGGAGAGCATCTCCCAGCGACATAGTGCTGTGGAGTTGAGTGCTTATGCTAGCAAAACTTGTGTTGCTTGGGGGGGGGGGGGTGTTTTTCACACCCCTGAGTGACAAAAGGTTTGCTGACATAAGTGCAAGTGTAGACATGGCCTAAGTGAGGCCCCAATACTGAAAATGTACATGCACTTAACTTTACACATGTGAATAATTTCATTAACTGTGGAAATAGTCCGATGCATTCAGTATAGAATCATAGAGTTAAAAGACTGCAAGGGTCATATAATCCAGTGGTTCTCAAACTCGGGGTCAGGACCTCTCAGGGGGTTGTGAGCTTATTACATGGGGGGTTGTGAGCTGTCAGCCTCTACCCCAAATCCTGCTTTGCTTCCAGCATTTATAATGGTGTTAAATATGTAAAAAAGTGTTTTTAATTTATAAGGGGGGGGGGGGTGTCACGCTCAGAAGCTTGCTATGTGAAAGGGGTCACCAATACAAAAGTTTGAGAATCACTGATCTAGTCTAACCCCCTTCCAAGATGCAGAATTTGTTGTGTATAAACCAGCAGTTCTCAAACTCTGGGTCAGGACTCCATTTTAATGGGATTGCCAAGGGCTGGCATTAGCCTTGTTGGGGCCCAAGGCTGAAGCCCGAGCCCCACTGCCCAGGGCCAAAGCCCAAGGACTTCAGCCCTGAGTGTAGGGGGTGGGAGGCTCAGCTTACAGGCTCCCCACCTGGGGCTGAAGCCCTTGGGATTTGGCTTTCCCACCGCCAAGAGCAGTGGGGCTTTGGCCCTGTCCCCCCTGCTTGGGGCGGCAGGGCTCGGGCAGGCTCAGGCTTCAGTTTTCCCCCTCCTGGGGTTGTGTAGTAATTTTTGTTGTCAGAAGGGGGTTGTCGTGCAAAGATGTTTGAGAACCCCTCGTCTAAACCATCCAAGACAGATGGCTGTCCGGCCACCTTTTGAAAACCTCTGTATAAGGAGCCTCCACAATCTCCCTAGGCAGTCTGTTCCATTGTTCTACTGCTCTTACAGTTAGGAAGTTTTTTTCTGAGAGTTAATCTAAATCTGCTATATGCTGTAGTTTGGACCCATTGCTTCTTGTCCTGCCCTCTGTGGCAAGAGAGAGAAATTTTTCTCCATCTTTTTTATGGCAGCCTTTCATGTACTGAACACTGTTATCATGTCCCCCGACTCTTAATCTCCTCTTTTCCAAACTAAATATACCCAGTTCCTTCAGCCTTTATTCCTATGGCTTGCATTCTATCCCTTTGCCCATCTTTGTTGCTCGCCTCTGGATCCTTCCCAGTTTCTTCATATCCTTTCTGTACATTGGTGACCAAAATTGGACGCAGTACTCCAGCTGAGGTCTAATCAATGCCAAGGCCAAGCAGAGTGGTACTATTCCCTCCCCTGACTTGCATGCTATGCCTGTGTTAATGCAACCTAAAATTGCATTTGCTTTTTTTGCAACAGCATCGCATTGCTGATTCATGTTAAGGTTGTAATACACCACAACTCCCAGATCCTTCTCAGCAGTGCCGCTGCCGTGCCAGTTATCCGCCATTCTGTATTTGTGCATTGGTTTTTTGCCTAAATGCAGCACGTTATATTTGTCTTTGTTGAATTTCATTTTGTTCTTCAATTTATCAAGATCCCTCTGAATTTTAGCTGTATCCTCCAAAGTGTTGGCAGCCCCTTCTCCCCCCAGCTTTATGTCATCTGCAAATCTGATCAGTATGCGCTGTCTTCTTACATCCAGGTAATTAATAAAGATGTTAAACAACACCGGACACAGAACAGATCCTTGTGAAACACCACCTGAGACCTCCTTCCAATCTGACATCATTCCATTAGTAGTTACTCTTTGTTTGCGGTTATTTCACCAATGATGTATCTGCTTAATGGTAGTTCTGCCGAGCCCACATTGCTTCAGCTTGCTTATGAGAATGTGATGTAGGACTGTGTCAAAAGCCTTGACAAAGTCCAGGTATATTATGTCCACTGTATTCCCTCATCCACCAAACCAGTTACCCTGTAAAGAAGGAAATCAAAATGGTTTGGCATGATTTGTACTTTGTAAATCCATGCTGGCTGCTAGTGATTACCCCTTCACTCTCCAGGTATTTACCAATTTAATATTTTATACATTGCTCTAGTAGCTTCCCAGGTATTGAAGTCAGACTGACTGTAGTTCTCCAGCTCCTCTTTTTAAAGATGGGCACTAGGTTAGCCCTTCTCCAGTCTTCTGGGACCTCTCCTGTCATCCATGAGTTTGTAAATATTATTGCCAGTGACTCCAAGATTTATTCAGCCAATTCCATTAGTACGCTTGGGTGAATAGAATCAGGCCCTTTTGATTTGAATTCTTTCAACTTGCTCAAAAGATCTCTGATGTGTTCTTTACTTATCCTGATCTGCATCCCTTCCCCTTCATTGTCTCTGATATCTTCACTAGTCGTCCGGTCATTTTATTTTTTGTGAGAAGACTGAAGCAAAGTAGGCATTGAGCAGCTCTGCCTTCCTATCATCTTCTGTTACCAGCTCACCTTCTCCATTGAGGAACGGACGCACACTGTCCCTGATCTTCTTTTTTTTTTTTTGTCTGACATATTTGAAGAACCCCTTCTTGTTGTTTCTCTAATGTTTCTTGTCAGCTGTAACTCATTCTTTACCTTGACTTTCCTGATTTTTTTTGTCCCTACACACTCACGCTATCCCCATATATACTTCCTTGGTGATGTGCCCCTCCTTCCATTTCCTGTATGTGTCGCTTTTGTTTTTTAGATCGCTAAAAAGCTCCTCATGCAACCACGTTGGCCTCCTGTGGCTCTTCTTACCTTTCCACTGCGTTGGAATAGCTTGATATAGAGTATCTAGTACAAGGGCCACATCTGGGTGTGTAAATTGTATAGTGGGCCATGAATGCTCACAAAATTGGGGGTTGGGATGTGGGAAGGGGTGAGGGCTCCAGCTGGGGGTGTGAGCTCTGGGACGGGGCTGGAGATGAGGGGTTGGGGGTGCAGGAGGGTGCTCTGGGCTGGGACCGAGGGGTTAGAGGGCAGGAGGAAGATCAGGGCTGGGGCAGGGGGTTGGGGTCCGGGAGGGGGTCATGGGTGCAGGCTCCAGGCGACGCTTACCTCAAGCAGCTCCCAGAAGCAACGGCATGTCCACCATCCAGCTCCTATGCGGAGCCGTAGTCAGGCAGCTCTGCGAGCTGTCCCGTCTGCAGGTGCCGCCCCTGCAGCTCCCATTGGCCACGGTTTCCAGCCAATGGGAGCTGCGGGGGCGGCACTTAGGATGGGGGCAGCATGTGGAGCCCCCTGGCTGCCCCTATGCGTAGGAGCCGGAGGAGGGACATGCTGCTGCTGCTTCCAGGAGCTGCGCGGAATGGGGCAAGCCCCCGACCCCATTCCCTGGCTGGAGCACCGGAGCAGGCAAGGCCTGGACCCTGCTCCCCGGCGGGAGCTCGAGGGCCAGATTAAAATGTCTGGAGTGCTGGATGCGGCCCACACCGATCTAGTATTATGTATGGATAAGTTTCTGCAAGTGAATTATATGATAAACAGAATGGTTGACAAAATTGGGATTACAAACTCTTGAGAGAAGATTAGATTAAAGATTTTAACAAAATTCAGCTTTATTTGAGAGCATTGGACAGGGCTGAATTGGGGGGACAGGTCAGGATTTTAATGGGATGATACAAGTGTATAGATGGAATGGGCTTCCTTTTAAAGGTGTCTATCATATTTCAGTAAAAAGCAAATTCTACAAATGTAACATTTTACCTTGAGGAGTCCAATAGTCCTTTTTAAAGACAGGAATAGTAGTTTAAAAAAAAGTGGGGGTTAGCAGGTTTAAAGGTTCGTTCTATTACTACAGAGTACAACACTAAAAACTTTCAGAGTTGCATTGTCCGTCCCACAGGAAGTGAGTGGGGCTGTTTGCTAGACAGAGAGTTTTGTTAGTGCCTGCTGCTGCAGATTAAATGTGTTTGTCCTTGTTAGGAGGTGAAGATGGGGAAGAGGCAGCGTGGGGGACAGACAAGAAAGCAGAAGTGGATAAGAATGATAGTGAAAGTGGGCTTTTGTATGAATACTGTGGAGGACTGAAATGATCGGGGGGGAAGGTCTGTGTATGATTGGAATGGGGTGGGGGTAGTGCATAGGGGGATGCAGGTAGGGGAAAAAGAACAGTTTCTGTATATATGTAGGGAGTATAACAGGAGTGCAGCAGACTGGAATGGGGGAGCTCTCTGAAGTATGGCTCAGTAGGGAAGAGGCAGAGGGGAAGATAGTCTGTGCAGGGATGCAGCAGAGGATGTTAAAGTCAGGGATAGGTCTGTGCATTGTTTAAGGAAAGAGGGTTGGGTGAAGTGAGTCCATGGATTTGTAGCGATTAGTAATGCAGCTGAGGTTGGAAACAGAGGGCCTTTGGTTGTAGGAACAGACTCATAGACTCATAGACTTTAAGGTCAGAAGGGACCATTATGATCATCTGGTCTGACCCCCTGCATGCTGCAGGCCACAAAACCCTTCCCTGGACTCTGCCGTTGAAGTCCCCAATCCTGTGTTTTAGTGACTTCAGTCGGCAGAGACCCTCCTGCTAGTGATCCCTGCCCCATGCTGCGGAGGAAGGCGAAAAACCTCCAGAGGCTCAGCCAATTTACCCTGGAGGAAAATTCCTTCCCGACCCCAAATATGGCGATCAGTAAGACCCCGAGCATGTAGGCAAGAGTCTCTAGTCTGACCCCTGTTGGCCATTATACTATTTACGTACCATTGCTTGGTTTTCCTCGGCTACTATGTTTTACCATTAAACCATTCCCTCCATAAACTTATCTAACTTAATCTTAAAACCAGACTCATAGACAGACAGGTCCGTCGCCCCCACAGTTTCCCTCGGAAGGCCGTTCCAATATTTCACCCCTCTGACGGTCAGAAACCTTCGTCTAATTTCAAGCCTGAACTTCCCCACGGCCAGTTTATATCCATTCGTTCTCGTGTCCACATTAGTACTAAGCTGGAATAGTTCCTCTCCCTCCCTTGTATTTATCCCTCTGATATATTGAAAGATAGCAATCATATCCCCCCTCAGCCTTCGCTTTGTCAGACTAAACAGCCCAAGCTCCTCTAGTCTCCTTTCATACGACAGGTTTTCCATTCCTCTGATCATCCTAGTTGCCCTTCTCTGCACCCGTTCCAGTTTGAGTTCATCTTTTTTAAACATGGGAGACCAGAACTGCACACAGTACTCCAAATGAGGTCTCACCAGCGCCTTATACAACGGAAGCAGGACCTCCTTATCCCTACTAGATATCCCTCGCCTAATGCATCCCAAGACCGCATTGGCTTTTTTTACCGCCACGTCACATTGTCGACTCATAGTCATCCTGCGGTCTACAAGGACCCCTAGGTCCTTCTCCTCTTCCGTTACTTCTAACCAATGTGTCCCCAGCTTGTAACTAAAATTCTTGTTAGTTATCCCCAATTGCATCACCTTACACTTTTCACTATTAAATTTCATCCTATTTCTGATACTCCAATTCACAAGCTCATTCAAGTCTCCCTGCAGAATATCCCTATCCCCCTCTGAATTTGCAATGGCTCCCACTTCGTATCATCTGCAAACTTTATCAGCCCACTCCTGCAATCGGTTCCGAGGTCAGTTATAAATAGATTAAATAAAATGGGTCCCAGAACCGAACCTTGAGGCACTCCACTAGTAACCTCCCTCCAACCTGACAGTTCACCCTTTAATACGACCCGCTGCATTCTCCCCATTAACCAATTCCTTATCCACCTCTGGATTTTCATATCGATCCCCATGTTTTCCAGTTTAACCAATAATTCCTCATGGGGTACAGTATCAAACGCTTTACTGAAATCCAGGTATATTAGGTCCACCGCATTTCCCTTATCTAATAAGTCTGTTACTTTCTCAAAGAAGGAGATCAGATTCGTTTGGCACGATCTGCCCTTCGTAAAACCATGTTGTAATTTATCGCAATTGCCATTAACCTCAAGGTCCTCAACTAGTTTCTCTTTCAGAATTTTCTCCAGCACCTTGCACACTACAGATGTTAAACTAACAGGCCTGTAGTTACCCGGATCACTTTTTTTCCCTTTTTTGAAAATAGGAACCACATTAGCTATTCTCCAGTCTAACGGGACCACCCCCGAGTTTACAGATTCATTAAATATTATCGCTAATGGGCCTGCTATTTCCCGTGCCAATTCCTTCAATATTCTCGGATGAAGATCGTCCGGTCCTCCCGACTTAGTCCCATTAAGGCGTTCAAGTTTTTTTTCTACCTCGGATACTGTAATCCCCCATCCTGTATGCCCCTCTGTAATGGTGCTAGTATCCCTAATACCTTCATTGGCCTCATTAAACACCGATGCAAAATATTCATTGAGATATTGCGCCATGCCTAGATTATCTTTAATCTCCTCTCCGGCTATAGTCTTCAGTGGTCCTACTTCTTCTTTCTTTGCTTTCTTCCTATTTATATGGCTGTAAAACCTTTTATTATTGCTTTTAATTCCCCTCGCTAGGTCCAACTCTACACGGCCTTTGGCCTTTCTCACTCTATCTCTACATTCTCTGACTTCACTGAGGTAAGTTTCCTTACTGATCCCTCCCCTCTTCCACTCTGTACGCTTTCTGTTTTTTCCTAATTGCCCCTTTGAGTCGGTCGCTCATCCAGCTCAGTCTAAATCTCTTGCTTAGTAATCTTTTTCCCTTTTTGGGGATACAGGCCTCTGACAGCTCATGCATCTTTAACTTAAAGTAATCCCAGGCTTCTTCTGCCTTTAGATCCATTAATACGTTTGCCCAATCCACTTCCCTTACCAGTCCCCTTAATTTGTTAAAATTGGCCTTTTTAAAATTATAAACCCTAGTCTTTGACTTAATTCTGTTACTTCTTCCATTTAGTTTAAACCGAATTAGCTCATGATCACTGGAGCCCAAGTTGTCCCCTACTACCACTTCCTCAACGAGGTCCTCACTACTCACCAGAATCAAATCTAAAATGCCCCCCCCCCCCTCGTCGGTTCAGCTACCACTTGATGAAGGAATTGATCAGCAAGCACATCTAGGAACATCTGAGCCCTATTATTGCTACTAGCGTTTGTTCCCCAATCTATATCCGGGAAGTTAAAGTCCCCCATAATTACACAGTTTCTATTAGTATTTACTTCTCTAAATACATTAAATAGTTCCTTATCCATATCCTGGGTCGATCCCGGCGGTCTATAGCACACCCCAAGCACTATCCCCGGAGAGGCTCTAGTAGTCCTTTTACCCAGTGTGAGTATTGCCCAGACGGACTCTGTGTTATCTATTCCATCCACTATTATTTCTTTACAGCTTATTTCACTATTGACATACAATGCCACCCCCCCCCACCCTTTACCTTTGTTCCGGTCTTTCCTAAACAGCGCATACCCCTCCATACCTGTGTTCCAGTCGTGACTGCCATTCCACCACGTTTCAGTTATTCCTACGATATCCGGTTTCAGTTCTCGGACCAAGAGCTCCAATTCCTCCATTTTATTACCTAGGCTTCTTGCATTGGTGTATAAACACCCTAATGTATGTTGTTTAGCCTGTCTCCCATTAGTAGCACTATATGTTGCGGGCCTCTTTGTGTCCGTCCCCCCTGTCCTTCCTATGTCCAATCTCATCTCCCCGGCTTTGTCTCCTCTTATTTCACTCAGCTTTTCAATACTAGAATCTGGCGTGGAGATTAACTGTGCATCTCCCAACCGTCTCCCCAAACTTCCTAGTTTAAAGCTCTTTTGATAAGGTGACCCAGTCTCCCTCCCAGAAGTCTATTTCCTTCCCTACTCAGGTGAAGCCCATCCCTCGAGAACAGGTGTCTGTCCCCGAAAGCCTCCCAGTGGCCATACATCCCAAAGCCCTCCTTATAGCACCACTCCCTTAGCCAACTATTTATTCTCACAATCCTATCAGCCCTTTGCTGCCCTTCCCTTGGAACAGGCAGAATCCCACTAAAGATAATCTGAGCCTCTATCTCCTTGAGCGTCTTCCCCAGCCTGGCATAATCTCCCTTGATTCTCTCTAACAAGAACCTAGCCGTGTCATTCGTTCCCACATGAAGGATTATCAAGGGGTTCTTACCTGCTCCTTTTAGGATCCTTTTCAACCGCAGGTCCACATCGCGTATCTTTGCGCCCGGTAGACAGCACACCCTTCTGTTCTCCGGGTCCGCCCTGGTCACAGGCCTGTCCAATCTCCTCAGTAAAGAGTCTCCAATTACATACACCTGCCGTTGCCTGGCAACAGTGCGATCTAGTAATCTAGTCTCTGATCCCTCTAGTCCTGACCTGTGTCTGTTCCTATCTTCCCTTATGCTCCCCCTTATGCCTTCCTGAATCCTCCGGGGGCCCAGAATTGGTGCTGTCTCCATCAACTCCTCCCCTCTCTCTCTCGGACTAGCTGCTCTTCTCTTCTTCCTCACCCTCCCACCTTCAGTCACTACCTGCTGCCCCTCCACCTCGTTATCCAAACACCCAAACCTGTTCCTGAGTTCTATTCCCCCCTCACTGGCCCTTCTTTTCCTTGGCCTGCTTCTCACAGTCACATGCTTCCACTTCCCTTGTTCTCCCCCTTCCATTTCCCTCTCGCTGTCTTCTACTACTGCCTCCTCCTGCACCCTAGAGCATTCCCCTTCGGCCCCGCCTTGCCTATCCTCCATCAGCTGCTCAAACCCCCGTCTGAACTCCACCAGGGTATCTACCTGCATCTCTAGCCCCTTAATCTTTTCCTCCAGTAACACTATGAGGTGACACTTCATACACACATACCTTTGTTCCAGGTCCCCTGCTAGGACTATATACATACCACAGCTCCCACATGCCGCCATCTGCATTCTGTCTGCTGCTGCTTGGCTCATGGCTGCTGCAGCCTCTGCCCACAGCACCTGGGGACACAGAGCACACACCACACCGCGCCCTCCTGCCTCCCCCTTTACCTCCCCCTGCAAACTCCCTCTCAAACTCCCCTGTTAGCCGCCCTGTTTGCTGCCTCCGGTGCCGCTGCCTGGCTGGGCGGTGTCTGTATATGGGGACAGGCAGGGAAGCAGAGTTTGTAGGTAAGGGATTGTGACCCTAAGAACTCCTAAATGGCAACCGGTAAAGGGGGTTATAAGAATATCGTGATTCTGGTATGTACATTTTGGTTCACCAAAGAATATTGTATAAGAAATCAAAGGAAAACCAGTGTCACCCTAGTTATAAATGTTGTTGTAAAATATGTATTGCTACTATGTAAGGAGTGATGTATATTTACTGAAAATGGTCCTACAGTTTGTATCAAGGTGTTAATCCCCAGCCGAGGTGAAAAACTGGCTTCCTGCCAGACCAGAGATGTTTATCTAGCTGTTGAAATGAAAATTGAGTAATGTCTCATTCACCATCAGCAGTTTGAGCTAATTGCAGATGAAGAATTGTGAAATTTAACAGAACAGCAGGGAGAAAAGAGCATAATCTGAGGTGCACCTCAAAGATTTACTGGACTACACCTGGGGGACAAGGAAAGCACCCTGTAATCCTGCACCTAGGAAGTAAATGGACAGTATGTTTACCTTTACAAAAACAGGACTCCAGGCAGTCTTGGTTGGAAGCATTGCAAAAAGGGCTATGTGTGAGATAAGACTGCTCTAGACAGGAGGTTAGCTTATTAAGGTGTGGTCCCTAGAAAGCATGTATTGATTTTGTTGTATATGTAACCCTTCTGTTTCCATTATCCTTAATCACTGTTCACTTGAATTTTTGAATCTCTGTTCTTTGTTAATAAACCTATTCTCGTTTTCACTAAAAATATACCTAAGTGCTGTGGTATAGTACAAGGAGCTAAGCTGGAGCTGAATTATTCAAGCTAATGTGTACACTATTCCCTTGGGGCAGCATACCTGGTATTACTCTGAGTGTTCAGTGTATGAGGAGCTGAACGCTACAGGGGAATGCTTCAAAAAGCTCAGGGACTGGGGTGCACCTGTTGTTAACCTGCAAGGCAACGTAAGGGCTGGCAAAGCCCAGAGATTGTTTGGGTGGTATAATAGGCTGGTAGTGTCAGGGTGCTGACACGACACCCAG
Source organism: Chrysemys picta bellii (assembly GCF_011386835.1). NCBI lineage: Eukaryota > Metazoa > Chordata > Testudines > Emydidae > Chrysemys > Chrysemys picta. Next base: position 159,905,134 of record NC_088793.1, on the reverse strand, counting down.
TTAAGCACAAGCAAGTCTCCCTCTTACTGGAGACAGGAGGGTAACAAGGTGACTCGCAGTCCTGGGCACCCTGTGAACAGTCACACAGTGTGTGGAGGATACAGTCAGGTGTTAATCCCCACCTTTTGAAAAACTAATAATCCTTTATTTTGAAATGATGCTGATCTTTTATTGTGAGACTATAGTACAATTTGATCAGCTCATAACAAAATGATGTACCACAATGAAACTTGAGCTCTTAGAGCTGGACTTTCTCGCTGCTATCTGTATGTTTGGTTTATTGCCTGATTAACTTAACCAATTGATTGATAATTACATATTTGTTTCTTGTGGCCATGTGAAGATGACTGTTATATTTTTTGTAGATTTTTTTTTTTCTCCAAGTAAAAGAAAAGTTGACTACACGATCTCATAAAATGGATGACGTACTTAGTCCGGTTACCAAGTCTTGTTTTGATACTTGTTGATTTGAGTTTACTTGAAATATTGGAGGAGGTCTGAGAATTGAAACAGAAAGCAGTGCTGGAAAGCTACTATAACCCATTTGCTAAACAGCTCTGCTGGGCTGTGTGTTTGTCCAAATGCTAAAACATTTTTTATCCCAGAAATATTTGACACTGGTCAATGTGCTTGTGTACAAAATGCCAAAAGGGAAGAGGCTGGCAAAATCAGACTTCTGTATGCATGCCACCATAGTGAAGAAGCTGGAGGAATAAGTCATAATGGCTTTTCCAATACTTCCAGAGAAGCCCAAACATGTTGGAGGAACTAACAGCAAAATCAGATAAAATACAAAACATCACTGATGAAAAATTTGAAGCTCTGGACGCATAGCAAATGCCATACTGGATCAGACACCTGGTTCATCTAATCCAGAATCCCATCTCTGACAATGGCCAGCACCACATGCTTCAGAGGAAGGTGTAAGAAATGCCACAATAAGCAGATGTAAGATAATCTACCTCCCAAAAGAGTATCTCCCTAACCTCATAATAGTTAGAGATTGTCTTAAAACCTGAAACGTGGTTATATATTCTTTCTGACTTTTTTTTTTTTTTTTTAGTAGTGTGACTCTGGATATTCGTATCCATAACACAAACAAGTTTAAATACTTGGATCTCAGTTATATACACTTTATGGTAAACCTAAAGCCATGAAAAAAGAGGCACAGAGAAGGAAAAAGACTTCTGGGTTAGAGGCACAGTTGATCTTGTAGATTTCAGTAAAGAACTTCTGAAGCAGCAACTTTTTGCTGACCAGAGAATAGAAAACTACATCAGAACTAGGAATATACCCTGTAGGTTCCAGTTGACAATGAGATATCTGAACCCGTAGCCTGGATTGAAATAAAATCTCAGTTTATCTGAGCTGGCAGTAAAGGACTGCGTATACACTACAGTATTCCATAGAGGCCAGTTTCTTGAGGTCCGAACACCTCAAGCAACAATGAGGAGTATATAAAGCAGGGGTGGGCAAACTTTTTGGCCTGAGGGTCACATCGGGGTATGGAAATTGTATGGCGTGCCATGAATGCTCACGAAATTGGGTGTTGGGGGGCGGGGTGGAGTGAGGGCTCCGGCTGGGGGTGTGGGCTCTGGGGTGGGACTGGGCATGAGGGGTTGGGGATGCAGGAGGGTGCTCCAGGCTGGGACTGAGGGGTTCGGAGGGCAGAAAGGGGATCAGAGGTGCAGGCTCCAGGCGGTGCTTACCTCAAGCAGCTCCCGGAAACAGCAGCATGTCCCCCTTCCAGCTCCTACACAGAGCCGCAGCCAGGAGGCTCTGTGCGCTGCCCCATCTGCAGGCACTGCCCCTGCAGCTCCCATTGGCTGCGGTTCCTGGCCAATGGGAGCTGCGGGGGCGGCTCTTGGGGTAGGGGCAGTGTGCGGAGTCCCTCGGCTGCCCCTACGCGTAGGAGCTGGAGGGGGGACGTGCTGCTGCTGCTTGTCCTCCCCTGCTCAGGAGGACAGAAACAAACAGCAGGTTATTGTAATACAGTCCCTAATCTTGCAAAGATGTACTCATGTATCTAATTTTAGTATGCAAAGAGTCCCATTAACTTCATGGGGCTACTTGTGTATATAAAATTAAGTACAGGGCCAGAGATATTTTCTCTCAAGGAACTTTTGCCCAAGCCATCCAGTAAGTTCAATTACCTAGAAGAGGGGTGGCCAACCTGTGGCTCCAGAGCCAAATGCGGCTCTTCAGAAGTTAATATGCAGCTCCTTATACAGGCACCAACTCCGGGGCTGGAGCTACAGGTGCCAACTTTCCAGTGTGCCAGGGGGTGCTTACTGTTTGACTCCCTCCCCCACCCCCAGAGCCTCCTGCATGCCACAAACCAGCTGATCAGGAGGGAGGAGGAGGCACTGATCTGTGGGGCTTCCGGTGGTTGGGAGATGCTGGGAATGGGGGAGGGAGGAGAGCTGATGCGGGGGCTGCTGACTTATTACTGTGGCTCTTTGACAATGTACATTGGTAAATTCTGGCTCCTTCTCAGGCTCAGGTTGGCCACCCATGACCTAGAACATTTCTATTCTCTGGATGGATAACTGAATTTACAGGGTAACTTGGGCAAAACTTTCTTTAGAGGAGAAAAAAAATTACACAGGTATCCATAAATACTTTAAACTGTAATGAATAGAGAGAACTTGTGGTAAATCCATGTTTGTAAACCAACAAAAAGCCATGAGGCTTTGAGAGATGGTGATTACTAGAAAAAAGGGATCTTGCTTCTCTTTGTCCATGGCAAAGACTTGTCAAAGTGGCATGTTTCATTTCCCCCTGCTTTTGTCCATTAAACTGTCACCATTACCTGTTTTGTTTTGTTCTGTTTCAGAAGCAGTAGTGAGAGGTCATTATCAAACAGCTATGTCTTCAGAAACGAACACCTGAAAATCAAAATGGGAATTATGCTACAAGAAATTCTGACATAAAACTCAAGTCAGCTAAACTTCATTCTTTTGTTTTGACATTATAGAACTTGTGAGCTCCATGTACATTGCAGCACATTAATATTAAAATATTTTATACATATGTATATGTCTTCTAATTTTAGAGCATTCACATGTATATTGTTTGCTCTTCCATAAAATCTAATTTTATGGCTAACTCACTCTTGGCAGGGTCTTCAGTCACTTAAACATAAATCTTGGAAAACTATATTTCAAACTTTCACTCCATGCAGCTGAAGAAGTGAGGTTTTTTACCCACGAAAGCTTATTCCCAAATAAATCTGTTAGTTTTTAAGGTGCCACCAGACTCCTTGTTGTTTTTGTTGATACAGACTAACACGGCTACTCCCTGATATATTTCAAAAGAGAATTTCAGACTATAACAATTTAAATTCAGATTGAATATCAGAACTGTTGTGTGGCTAAATCCATTTGTAAACTTCATATTACTTAGAACCTATTAGGGTTTTCATCCATAGAACTCCGAGCACTTTACGATGGTGAGTATCAGGGCTGGTCTACACTGGGGGGGGGAAATCGATCCAAGATATGCAACTTCAGCTACGTGAATAGCATAGCTGAAGTCAAAGTATCTTGGATCGAATTACCTGGGGTCCAGACGGCGCAGGATCGATGGCCGCGGCTCCCCCGTCGACTACGCTACCGCTGCTCGCTCTGGTGGAGTTCCGGAGTCGACAGTGAGTGCGTTTGGGGATCAATATATCGTGTCTTAACGAGACGTGATATATCGATCCCAGATAAATCGATTGCTACCCGCCGATACGGCAGGTAGTGAAGACGTACCCTCAGTATCCGCAGTCTACGGATGAGGGACCTGAAGTAGAGAGATTAATGAACTGATTTCCAGAGATACTTACACTGCATGGCACCATCAGCAGCACTGTGTTGTACAGTCCAGGCACTATGCTTGGAAAGTACTTGCTTAGAGAGAAGGGCCCCAGCTACGATACATCCTGCAGCAGCTGAGTGTTTTTTGATCATCTCCCCGCCAAGTACAGAGAACTAACAGGATACTCAAAGATACCTGTACCCAAACTTATCAGAGATTTTTTTTCTTAGCATTGTTAGTTTATGTATAATATAAACTATTTTAAATTCTCTTACCTTGCTGTTGTCTGGGGGAATGACAACAAACTGATCTTTTTTTTTTAATCGATATTTTTTTCCCAAGGCTATGTAGTATTAACTTTGCTACATCCTTTGGGCTCTCAGTTCTCCTCCTAAGGGAACGTAGAAATGGGTATATAAAGCAAAAATCAATAACCATGAGCATATGATAAGAACATGAACAGTAATTCTAATGTGATTAGTACTGGTGATGATTGCTAATAGTTTGAGATAAGAGCTGATAATAAATGGAAGAGCACAAAGGACTGCACTTTCTGTGGTCACAGAGTAACCCCCTGAGCATTTAATTATTAATAATCCTTTGTGCTTCAGCGATGATCTCAAAGTGTTTTGCAAATGTTAATTAGTTTAAAAGGACTCTAAATCACAGCTTGCCAACTCCATTTTCCCAATGTACAAAAAAACAAAACTCTTTCACTTTGATCATCAGACACTAGGCATCCCCATTCATAGAACTGTAGGGCTGGAGGGAACTTTAAAAAGTCCTCAAGTCTAGACACCTGTGTTGTGGCAGGACCAGGTAAAACTTGACCATCCCTGACAAGTATTTAGCTAACCTGTTTTTAAAGATTTCCAATTATGGGGATTCCATAACCTCCCTTGGGAGCCAATTCCAGAGCTTAACTATCCTTATAGTTTTTCATAATGATCTAACCTAAATATAAATATCCCTTACTACAGATTAAGCCCATTACTTCTTGTCCTAATTGTGGTAGCCATAGAGAACAATTGATCACCTCACCATCCTCTTTATAGCAGCCCTTAATATATTTAAAGACTGTTATCAAGTCCCCCCTCAGTCTTCTTTTCTCAAAACTAAACATACCCATTTTTTTAACCTTTCCTCATAGGTCAGGTTTTCTAAAGTTTTTATCATTTTTGTTGCTCTCCTCTGAACTCTCTCCAATTTGTCCCCATCTTTCCTAAAGTGTGGTGTCCAGAACAGGACACAGTATTTCAGCTAAGGCCTAACTGATACCAAGTACAGTAGGACAATTACCTCCCATGTCTCACATATGACACTCCACTTAATACACCCCAGAATTATATTAGCCTTTTTCACAGCTGCATCACATGGTTGACTTATTCAATTTGTGTTCCACTATAACCCCCATATCCTTTTCAGCAGTATTGCCTAGCCACTTATTTTCCAATTTGTAGTTGTGCATTTGATTTTTTTCTTCCTGAATAAGTTGCTCTGCACTTGTCTTTATTGAATTTCATCTTTTTGTATTCAGACCAATTCTCCAATTTGTCAAGGTCATTTTGAATTCTGATCATGTCCTCCACAGTATTTGCAATCCCTCCCAGCTTGTTGTCATTAGCAAATTTTATAAGCATACTCTCCATTCCATTATCCAAGTCATTAATGAAAATATTGGACTCAGGACTGACTCCTGCAGTACACCACTAGATACGCCCTCCCAGTTTGACAGCAAACCATTCATAACTACTCTGTGTGTAGTCTTTCAATCAGTTGTGCACTCACCTTATAGTAATTTCATCTAGACCACATTTCCCTAGTTTGCTTATGAAAATGTCATGTGAAACTGTCGGAAGCTTTACTAAAATGAAGCGATATCACATCTACTACTTCACCCCACTTGGTCACTAGCCGCCCTCATGTCAGGATCCAGTTCAGAATTTGCCCTCCCTGATTTTAAATCCTTCCCCCCATTTGTTCCCACTGAAGCTAAGAGAGTTTTGCCATTGACTTCAATAGAATCAGCAACAAGCATCTATTGTCCATCACCTATTCCCCCTGAACTATATCCTTTTGTCTGCTAGCAGCCTAGGAGTCAGGTTGAATGTTTACAGATAAACTAAGTATATGGAGGGAGGAAAGACATTCCATAACCACCTTTACCCTTCAGACAATTCCTGTGGCTTTCTTTGCAGCCCTCTTGCCCTAGACTGTTAAATAACTATAATGTAATGTAAGAATGCATACAAGGTACAGGTACAAATGTAAGAAGCATGTATTTTATTTACAAAACATCTCTAATGTAATTCATGTTAATATGTAGCAGCAAATCCAAATAGAATTTACAGAACAGTTATAATAAGCACCTTCAGGGATCAATCCTACCAGCACTTACCTGAGTAACTTCTACCATGAGTAGTTGCATTTAGTTCAATGGGACTACTCACATACATGTATATGCTTAAGTATTTGTGAGATTGGAGCCTAATCAGCCGGAGTTGGGTGAGGACAGAATGCATGATACTGCTTTTTTCCAATGATGGAGTTATGAAGCTCAGATCTAGATCTGAACTTGCACAAGGATTGATGGGGAGAGTATTAAGATCCAGTGTTTGGTTCAGCCCCATTGCTACTGTTAACCTTTCAGAATTACATTTCATTACCGTACCATATTCACAATGTTGATGTGTTCTTGTTACAGTTATATAGGTACACCCATCTCACATATAGATACAATGTACTTAAAGATAATATGAAGAATTACCTTTATTTTTGCTTGACTTCTTGCCTCATTTTGAGCATCACTACCCACCAGAAATTTGTACAACAGATAGAATCTATTTCACCTTTACACTCAAAGAGGGAAAGTACCTCTTAAGTTATCTAGTCCCCCTGGCCAAGGGAGGCAGGATTACTCCTTACAGTGAACTGAAAAGGAGGGGAAAGGTTAAAGGAGACCTCTCTACTTCTGAAAGAGTTCATTCCCCACTTCCAGGCCTCTTATCCTGTTAACGCAGCCTTGCTCCAGACAGTGACTTTAGCCCAATACTACTTCTGAACAGAAAATATTTTGCTTTTGGAATGCATTAGATTACATGTACTTTAAACCAAATTTCCCTTCGGAATCGAGCAGGACTCTGTACTTCTGTATACAAGTTCTCCACCCCCAAGACTTCACTTTTTCCATAAGTGGAAAAGATTCAGCCCTTAAAGTGAAAAAATAATTACTGCACCCCAACTCCCAGGCTCTGAACAAAAGCAACGTCTTGCCACCTCTTTCAACAGTGAAAAAAAGTTCTGCAAGGAGCTTCTCTGCCATGCAATATCCATGATATCTCTGCTCCCTTCTTATTAAAATCTGCATGTAGGAGCTATGTAGGGATCAGGCGTCATGCCAGGAGGCTCTCCAAGATGGGCTGGTAAGTGTTCGTAGGAAGGAGGGAGGGGAAATGGGGTGGGACGTGGCTGAAGTTAGATGGACGTGGTAGGAGTCTCGTGAAAGCAGCCAGTCTCTTGGATGGGGCACCAGGGGGTCCCTAAATTCCTTTGGGGCTAGGGTGCCAGGGGAGGGTTCTTGTCCTCTGGGGCTGGGATGGCAGGGGAACGGTTTCTCGCCTCTACTCTGGGACAGGCGGTGGATTTCTTCCTCTTCCCCCTCCCACCCGGGTCCCTCCTCCCTCCACATCCTCCTCCATCCCGGCTCTGCTGACGTGTCGGCCCCGCTCCCTCCTCCCCCCGCCGCCAGCCCTGCTAACATGGCTGCAGCGCGACCGCGCTTCTCCCTCCTGCTCCTCGCCCTAGTCGCCCTGCTCCTGCCCGCGCAGCGGCCCCTCTGCTTGGCCGCCAAGCACTTGGACCGGCGCTTCGCCGAGCGCAAGCGCTGCGCCGACCCGGAGTGCAGCAGTAAGTGGGTGCGGGGCGCTGGGGTCCCCGCGGGAGGTCCGGTCCCGGTGAGACTGCTCGGCGGCGGCCAGGACCTGTTGGCATCTCCAGGGCCCCTCCCAGCACGGGGCAGTGATTGGGGGCCCGCTGGGTCACCCCTGCTGCGGGGAAGGGGAGATGCTGGATTTACCACCCTGCGCCCCCACACCACTGCTCCACCCCAAGCGCCCTCTTGTGGGGAGGGAGATGCTGAGGTTACTCTCTCCCGGCGCTGCCTCTCTCTTGTCGAGGGAGACAGGGATGCCTGGTGCCCTTCCCTCTGCCCACGGCTTCCTAAAGATTGCTTGGAAACTTGTTGCTTAGTTTATTACAAATAGTTGTTTGCAAGTACGCCGCCTGCCTTCCCCGCCTGGTGTGTCGTGTAAAGGGAGAGGGACAAGGACCTGGGCTGGTTATTGGGGGATCTGGCTAGGGAGGGAGACATTCTCTTGTTTTCTGTCTAAGCTTTTGCCTCTTCTTATGGGAAGAAATGTGTTTAAAAACTACTCCGATTTTTGGAGGCCCGGTGTCAAAGGGGAGCTCGGTGCTGGTAGAAAGCTCCTGCGTTGGGGTTATTACCCTTTTTAGTGGTTTGCTAACCTTGTTGGTCTGAGGGTGGCCAAGTCTCCCTCCCAGTTTCCTGGTGTATTACATTGCTTGTGTTTTAGATTTTTAGTAAACATCAAATGTTTGAATTCCCCTTCCTTGTAAACAAAACCGTGTCTTCCAGGCAGAGAGGATCCATTCTTTTTCTTAATATTTTTTTTAAACAAAGAGCAAAGAAAATGGATTTCACAGGAATAAGCAACACTTGAACTCATCCTATTTATGTGTGTGTGTGTGTGTTATTTCTTTCCCTACATCAAGTAAACCTGGAGCAACCTGAGTTCTTGGAAATATACAAATATTCAGGCATTTCCTGTCTCCCTAGGGGACTTACTGTATTTCTTTTGTCTGACAGAGAATGCTATGCTCCAGAGTTCAGTCTGAAAAGGTCCAGTAGAAATAATTTTCCATCATCTTTGACACAGATTTGCAAGAATAAGCATTCCAAAATACTTAGAGAATGAATTGTTGTGGCATAAGCTGCAAGAATCTGATTTTTTTTTTACTTTTATACAAAAAATAATCATACAATTTTAAATAATTGTACCACAAAAAGTCTTTGCCTTGCTGCACAGACTTCCTAAAGACTTACCTTGATGAACTTGCATTTCATAAATTGATGATCTTGACCAGTTTTTTTAGCTTCCCCAGCTCTCTTCCTCCTGCAAAAACTCTCTTCAAAAACAAAACAAACCTCCACCCTCTACAGGTATAATTTCTGCACTGAATAACATGAAAGCTGATTAGTCATGAAGCACGTGTCATCTTTGGATCTATCTAATTTAAAATTATTATTAATAATAATACCTCTTTCTTATTGTACTTTTAACATTTTCAAAAGTTCTTTATAAAGGTTGTAACTTTTAACATCACATCATGAAACAATCTTAATATTACCATATAAGTTTTTGTCCCTTAAATCAGTCATATATTCTTATCCCTTGACCAGATGCCCATAAATATATTAGCCATATTCTGCATACAACAAGGCCTTCTTTCCTGCTAATTAATACAGATACTGTTCAGGGAACTGTGCTTTATTTAAAATGCTATATTTTGTTTTTGTTTTCTTTGTACAGTGTTGATGTATCGAGGGAAAGCAAAGCAGGATTTTAAAGGTCCAGACTGTCGCTTTATAAATTTGAAAGAAGGAGAAGCAGTGTATGTGTATTACAAATTAATAGGAAAATCAACTGAGCTTTGGGCTGGAAGTGTAAGTACTGCAAAACACGTATTTTATTTCAGTTGTATTGGCCATTTTAGCACTGTACATTTCAATCATCTTTATTTCTTTGGCTCCTTTTCAAAAATCTGAAAACACTTCACTTTTTTACATAGAAGAGATAGTGTAACAGATGTAATTTTCACTTGAGACAAGATTTTAACACACACTTTTATTTTTAAGGGATGCTATTGGGTCATATTTGGATCATACATTAGGTTTTGTAAGAATTAACTTTTCATATATTAAATAAAGCAAGAGAAATATTTTTCCATTTTTTAAAAATTCCCCTGCAGTTTTTGCGGACCGAACATTGTGCTAGTACACGAGAACCTGAAAGTGACTAGAAACTAAGGTCCCAGTCCTGCAAAGCATCTGTTTAACTTTGCACGCTGTGTGTGGTCTCATTGGCTTTAGTGATGCAACACAGACTGCATAAACTTAAGCAAGTGAATAAATCTTTGCAGGACGGTGGCCTATGGCTTTTTATGTACTCATCATCCTATCGTTCAATTGACTAGGTATTGTTATTGTCCAAATTAAGTAAAGAAAAAAAAAAGGCATAAAGAGTGAAAAGCAAATTGAACTTCGACAATTATTTCAGTTTTAATAAGGAAGTGTTTGTAAAACTTAGGGTCTTCCGTGGGACTACTCACGATAGTAATTTTTTCATAATCAGACTGTAACAGACCTTTAGACAAGGCTGTCGTTTTGTTTTATTCTGTTTAAAGATGATAGGTCACTTGAGTAGGAAAAGAAGACCCCTTCAGCAAACCCTCTCAGACCCTGATCCTGAAGTCATTACATGGCAAACTCCAGTTGACTTCAGTGGGAAGTAGTTTTGCTTACACGAGATCTGCGGAATGGGGGCACTCACAGGGAAGAGGAAAGAAGATTATTAAAAAATACAAAAAGTCTAACCTTGCAAGGTGCTGATCAGCCTCTGATTTCACTAGTATCTCTGGCAGTTAATGATGCTCAGCATCTTGTGGGGTCATGCCCTTAAATTCTTTATTCCTGTCTTTCCCCTGCTCTTCTTCATGTCTTTACTGTTTTGCTCCCAAAGATGAATGCTGCTGTTGACAACTAAGTCCTTGTGCCTCAGTGAGCTGGACTGGACTTCACAAAGCCATGCCTGCTCTTATTGTGTGACTACTGGCTTCATGCACTGGCAGGTGGTGTTGCTTAGGGTGGGGACAGGCAGCCTCATAGTAATAGTAGGATCCAATTAAAATAGCATGGAAGAAAGTGGAAAGCTGTGCCATGTGGTGAAAGAAGCAGAATTTATAATTCTATCATGCTGGCAATTCCCTTCTGACACGTACTGTGCCATAAATAACCTGGATAATTAGATGGCACCAGTTTCCAGGGCTGCCAGCTCTCCACAAACACAAAAAGCTAACACATGGGCCCAATCCTGCAGCTCCTACTCACAAGCTAGCAAGGGCTGCAAGATCAGGCCCACAGATTATTCAACAGACAAGAAATTGCAGAATCAACATTTTAACCATATTCATTAACAGAGCTAGCACCAGTATCTTAAAGGCACATTGTCAAGCTTAAGGTAATATATTTAAAAAAACCCAAATCAAAAGTCCTAATTTGTGTTTAAAAAATAATACCTTACATTATTAGATTTGAAAGAATTTTAAAAATCCAATTTATTTTTCACTATTTAGGTGGCTTTCTGCATGTCTAGCCAACAATGAAAAAAGACTAATCAGTTTAATTTTTGTATTTTTAGTTTCTAGTCAGTTTCACTTTCAGCGTCTCCTGATAACACAATGCTGCAATAACTAGGTTGCAAGCTTTTCAGAGGGATACTTATTTATATATGTTTTTAAAACCTCAATTAATGTATGTAAATAGACCCTTTTCTGTTCATATTAGGGCTTTGGAAATGTGCCTTTAAAAACAACTACTAAATTTTGGGACAAATTTGATTTCAGTGCCCTTTTATGTAGGGATAAGAGGGAGTTATAAAACCAAGAAGTAACTACAGGGATACTGTACTTATTTATCATACAAGGAGTTAAGCTGATTATATTGCAACCTCCATAAACAGTTTATCATCTGAAATGTATTACTACACATTTCCACCATAAACTTTAATTTTATTGGCTCTTAAATATGGGGAATTTGATTTGTTAGAAGAATTTATAGCTATTTCTAACCCACTTATAGTTATTCTGTCCTTGCTTTGGGCCACCAGATGAAACTGTATTTAAGGATCAGAATTACTAAAGAACTGGGCTCGTTCCAAAACAAAATTTATACATATAGTCCCCATCCTGCAAGTGACTGTGTCCAAGTGGAGTCATTTGTAAGATCAGGGCCATAATAAATGTGGGTGACTTGAAGGACCATGATCAGATGAGCAAGGGTTAATGCAGGTTGGAAAATCTAAAGCAGTTGTTCACTGCTTTACATGCTCTTTTACTTGCCTATTAATTCATCCCTCTATTCAAGCTGTTGTTGATGATTGCAAAAATCCTTCAAGCTGTTGCAAGAATAGCATCTTAGTCTTGAGTTCATTCTTGGATGCCCTCTGTACGTGGATTTCTCATTGAAGTCAAGGGGAATTCTGCATGCGGAGGGTTTGCAGGATCTACTCTGTTGTTAGTACAATGGAAAATGCTCAGAGTGTTAAAGAATAATTCTGTTTTTAATTCCATTGAAACATCAGTTCAGAGAAAATATTGCTGCCAGGTTTTCCTCAAAGCACGAAGCGTTGATGGCCATGTCATACTTCATATGTCATACTTTTTTAACTCCATATATTACTGTCTCTGTAAGGTATCCTCTACCACTCCCCCTGCCCCATGAACAGTCCATATCACCAAAATAAAAAACACCCCACATTTATAATCATGCCCACATTTTAATCAGAATCTCTAATATCCCAAATCTCTGAGCAGCTTCAAACAGCTGCCACTTTTTAAAGTAACAGTTTTTCAGTGTTAGACTTCTGATTTCTACCCCACAAAAATATATATTACCGTATATACTCATTCATAAGCCGAATTTTTTTAGTAAAAAAGGGAAGCACCAGAGAAGGGGGTCGCGAGCTTATGAAGCTGCAAGAGGTATAGAGAGGGAGAGGTGGGACACAGCCCCTCCCCCAACAGAGGGAGCAAGGAGAGGCAGCACAGCCAGCAAAGCCAGAAGGGAAGAGGTGGGGCCAGAGTCTCTCCACTTTTGGCCATGCTGCTCTCTCCCCAGCCTCCGAAGCAGCTGCAGCTCCGGGGTTGGCAGGCTGTAGCCGTGCCGCTCGGCTCCACCCCCCAGAGCAGGCTGTTGCCACGCCGCCCGGCCTGCCGGAGCATGCTGCAGCTGTGCCGCCCAGCCCAGCCCGCTGGACCATGCTGCAGCCATGCCGCCTGGTCTGGCCCGCCGGAGCAGGCTGCGGCCACGCTGCCCCCCCGCTGGAGCAGCTCCAGCCAGGCCAGAGACTGCCTCCTCTGGCCCTCCCCAGATAAGATGGGAAGGGATGGGATGGGGAGAGTGTGGGGGTCCTGGGCTAGAGGTGGGGTCATATGGGGGGTGGTCACAGGGGTTACTCCCCTGACTCCCAGCTTCTCCCCCCCCAAAAATTTCCCCACCAGTTGCTGTTCTGGCCCGTCAGGGTAAGGAGCTGGCTCACCGGAACACTTTGTTTACTTAGGTTTACCTCCATGCCTGCGGACGCTTGAGGTAAACAAACCATCTCGGTCCACCAGCTGCTTATCCTGATGGCCCGGGAGCCAACGTTTGCTGACCCCTGAATTATAGGGTTGGCTTATGAACGGGTTGTAAAAATTTTCCATTTTTACTTATCCATCTTGCGGGGGGGTCGGCTTATAAACGAACTGGCTTATGGTCGAGTATATACAGTACTCTGTGGTGCAGGATGGAACATTATTCAGTCCTGTACCAGATAAATGTTTCCTTCTGTTTTCTTGCCTCACACCAAAAAAAGGACTTGGCTTGTGGCCACCTTTCTCTGGACTCATGGTTGTGGATGGAGTTACTTTAAAAACAAAGTGTGTGAGAGAGAATTGATTTCTGGAAGATCCACATGGAGTTCAGGAATTGCTCTTAACATTTGATTCTAATCTTTCTGAATGATATACAAAGGCTACACAAAAAGGTAGAGCAATCTAACCATCTCTTTGCACCAACTCTCCTGCTGTATTGGATCCTTGTAAGTGAGAATATTCCTGATGATGTTTGTGCTTTTGTGGATTTTATTTTTAAATAATAGCTGAACCTTGTAACTCAGACATAGGAGAATATTTCCTCTTTCTGGTTTCTGTCATTGTGGTATTCAGCAGGTGGTGTGAAGCGATTGCTTTTTGTGGTATAAAGATGTCAGTATCATTTTGTGAATCAGCTACTAGAGATTGCTGTCATAGGGAGACACTACAAGGACAATTACCTCAGACACATACAGACTTCAGAGACTGCCAGTTCTTTAATTCTAGATGCAAGTGTGTTTAAACCCATGTCTCATTTGCAGATCAGTTCAGCTGCCAATTAATTAGGAGCATCTCCCAGATAGGCTGCAGGATGCATTTTTTCCCTCCATTCTCTGCCGTGACATTCTATTTTCCTTTCAAGCCTCAATCACTACTGAACAGAATAAATCACTTGCATGCATGGCAATATATAGGAGTAAGTTTTTCTGTCATAGGCCATGTTAAATTGCAATCTGGGTCATGGCAAGGGAGTTGTATGCTTGGAAGCTTGGATTATAATAAAGTAGTGTGAAATTGTGATGCCTAATTGTTGTCATTAAGATTAGTCTATAAGGAAGCTACTTTGAGGCTTCGGCTTTTGCACTTGAAAGAGTCTTTGAAAAATGGAATATTAACTGGTGAAGAAAAAGATAGCATTATTCTATGGGAATAAAGGGGAAGGGATTTGAACTAGCTTTTCTAGGCTAATTGCTTGGCTTGCTCCTATCGCAAATATAATACACAGGATTTTTAAAAATATAGTAGCAGTTACTTCTCCCTGTAGCGTATACAAAAAAATGATATCAATTCTGTAAACATTATTGTTATGTAACTAGTTTCCACAGCTATTTAATTTAGGATTTGAATGGTAAATATTTAACAAAGGAAACTCCATCTCCCTTCAGAATTTTATTCATTTATGTGTGTATTACTATATCTATGTATTACACACCTAGACCAAGTTCTAATTATTATTTGCACTGTGGCAAATCCAGAGAGCTTCACTGAACTGTTGGAAACTACTCTGGATTTATAAACCAGTGTAATTGATATCAGAATGTGTCCCATCTAATTATTTTGATAGAGTGAACTATGTTCTTTTTTTATTTTGATCCTTAATTGAACGATCTTCACTCAGACTCTCCAAGAATATTGGCAATTGCCTTCTTGCTCCTACAATAAAAACATCAAGATATCAAGGAAATGAGCAGTGTTTTATTCTTGAGCATATTTTGGCTTTCTAGGGACTCTGTACTCTTAATAGGGTGTCTGCCAGTTTCTCATTGCTTTGGCTATCTAATCTTTGAAGCAATACTGTGCTATTCATATTGGCTTCCTGACAGCAGTTATCAGAGCTCCCAAGTGAGAGCATTATTCTGTGGATCTTTAACTAGCAAGTGATAAGAGAGCTTTTGTCTCCCACTGTTTGCATTTGATCACCACATCACCTTACTCTTTACTGACCACCTGCAGCTATTGCTCACCTGGAAACAGTAGCTACTGAAGAACAAGTGTGTTTGCAAAGAGGGTCACATTTTACACACTGATACTAAGGTAGATAATATTAGTGTGATAAAAGGCTACTGTTCAGCAATTTACAATAACTCAGGTGCAATTTTGTGTTTTCTAAAAGCTGGCTTTAAGAAATCTTTTCAAAATGTGAGGGGAGAAGTATAAAGTTATGGAGGAGGTTGGTTGTCTGCTTTAAAAATGTGACATTTTTGCAGGCCTTATCACAAAAAGATATTTTTGTTAATTGTGCACAAGAAAGGGATCGGAGCATTTGTGAAGTCAGTGAGAGTGTGCTATGAGCCATGACTCCTGGGTTTCATTCCAAACTCTTCCCATAACTTGCTATGTGGCCCTATGCCTTAGTTGGCCCTGTCTTTGAAAGGGGAGTAGAAATACTTCCCTACTTCACAAAGGTGTTGTGAGGCTTAATTAATGTTTAGAACAGGGCTCAGCAACCTTTGGCACTCGGCTCGCCAGGGTAAGCTTCTCACAGCCCCCATTGGCCTGGAGCAGCGAACCGTGGCCAATGGGAGCCGCGATCAGCCGAACCTGCGGATACGGCAAGTGGCCTGACCCACCAGGGGGCTTACCCTGGCGAGCTGCGTGCCAAAGGTTGCCGATCCCTGGTTTAGAATCTCAAATTAAACATTCAACTGTAATGTATTACTGTTCCGTTTCACCAATTTATTGTGGTAACAACCTGTATATCTAGAAATATTTAGATTTAATATCTAACTTCATGTATTCTTAACTACTAATTGTAATTTTTAAAGTCACTTTTTTTCTAATGTGGCTTTACAAGCTTCTTTACATTGAAACTTTTCTTTTTGTTTTGTTGGTTTTTTTCTGGCAGGTTGGCAGTGAATTTGGATATTTTCCAAAGGATTTACTTGAAATAAATTATATTTATAATACCAGTGATGAGCTAGAACTACCAACAGATGTAAGTTTTGATTGTGACTTTTTTGACTGGCTTTATTACACTTAGGGCTCATTCCTGAACTGTGAGTGAAATCAGTGAGAGAGAGAACTGGGACCTTAATAACCCTAGGAGGAAAAAACTGTAATTACTTTTCAGTCAGTGAACTAATATTGTGTGTATATAGGTCTGTATCCACCATAATTTGAACACTGGACTTGTCTTAAATGAACATTCTTTCTTCTGACAAAAAGTGACTAAATAACTATACATAGAATGGTCTCAGAATCCCCGAAGAAATGTTACTGGCTGGGTTGTATGGAGGCTGTTTCATACAAACTCTGAATGAATAGGTTTGTTTCCCAGAACTTCTGGAACTTAGAGAAAAACTTTGAAACTGTGTAAGCCTCTTTGTTTGCTTAACTCTATTAGCATATAGGTTATCAGTCTGATTTGGCAACTCTTATTCACATGGGTAACGCCATTGTAATTACTGGAAATACATATGTGAGTAAGGTTGCAGGATCAGACTGAATTTTGGCCCATGTGTATCGTGTAAGTACAAACATTTAGTTTGTATCACTATTTATTTATGATGGCACCCACTATATGCTAACCACTTGATAAAGAAGAACTTGTCCTTGCCATTTTACTGACAATAGCTCCAATTTCAAAGATGCACATGATAGATTATTTAAAATATACCCAACTCTGCCATCGACGCCCTATCTGTTCATGACTGCTTAGGATTTAGCCCACTGCTTGGAATCCTAAGGTCCTTACTTGGTTGTTCTACTCAGTCCTTACTCAAGAAAACTCCCATTGAGTCAATGGAAGTTTTGATTACAGACTTCAAGATTTAGTCGCCAGTTAATGGAAAAGTGTAGACATGTGTAATGGTAAAGAAAATTGTTTGAACCTTTTACATTGGTGTAATAGAAAAAACTCTCTGACAACTGACAATGCTTTTTTCCCCTTTGCTCCAGGAAACTGATTTTGTTTGTTTTGATGGAGGAAAAGATAATTTTGATAACTATAATGTGGATGAGCTTTTAAAATCTTCGGAAGAAACTGCGGTGAACAGGGGCAAAGCTGAACTGAATGCTCCAGGGACAGAAGTTGTTGAAGAAACCAAAGAGGAGGAGCAGACAGAAGGGTCCAATACTGTAAAGCTCCTTGATGTTTCTGAGACTGATGTTCTTGAGCCAGGTCCAGAAGAAAACAAGAAAGTCTTCACCAAAACAGAAGAAAAAGTCAGTTTTCTTTCTGAAAATACTGAGAATGTACAGGGACTCTTCAAATCTGAGAGGGATGACCTCAACATGTATAGCCATGAAAAAAAGTCTCAGGGAGACCAAATTGCACATCCTCACTCAGAAGGAATGCTACAAGAAAAATTAAAAGTGCTAGAAAGTGAAAATGCCAAAAAGTCTAATAATCCTCAGGGTACAGCCAAAGAATCAGATAAGGAGAGTGAAGAGATTGATGCCTATACACTTTTAAACAGAGAACTATCTATGGACTTGAAAACAAAATTTGGCTCAACTGCAGATGCCCTTGTGTCTGATGATGAGATGACTAGCCTTGTGACATCACTGGAGGATGATTTTAATGAAGATTTGAATACTGATTCTCATGACACAGAGTGGTTAGAAGATCTTAAGGAACAATCTGAAGAAATTCCTTTGCTGTCATTTACAAAAGAAGAAACTCCAGTGGACTCAGAAGCTGGTAAATATGCTGACCATGAGTCAGAAAAGAATAAACCCTATGAAACCATTGAGGATGCTGCAGAGTTAATTACCCAAAGAAATAATGAGAAAAAAGACTATCCGGGTTTATTAACAACTGTAGAGGACACTATCTTTCCAACTCGCAGAGGGGGTGCAAGAACAAATGATGATACAGATGTGGGCAAGTCTGATTCAATGGAAGAAAAAGAGGAAGAAGATGAGGTGATCCCAGTTAGTAAGGAGGATAAAACAGCAGCAACAGTTCAGCTTGAAGATCTAACAGAAGAAGACCTTCTCAAAAAGGAAAAACATGTTGTAGATGGCCAAGATCCAAAGGAAAAAACAAATAAAACTAAACAGTATGAGGAAGAGTTCATGGATGATAAGACAGAATCATTTACTGAAGAACTGCAAAGCACATCTGTGCATGATCCTAGCGCTATTCCTAGCCTGGAGTCTAAATTATCCATTGAAGAAAAGCAAGAAGCTTTAAAACCACCTGTAGGCAACATCAAAGATGATCCAGAAGGAATTACTCTTCATAAAATATTGAAAGATAAAGAAAAGGCAGAGGAGGAGATTTTGGAGGACAGCTTGGAAAATGATACAAAACCCAAAACATTATGGAAGAAAATAAAGGGAAAAAAAGCATCTGGGGACCAGCAATCCATCAATTTTCTACCAGAACCACTGGAGGAGCGAAAAAGTGCATCCCAAAGTGACCTGGGGGATATTGACCTCTTAGAAGGCAAAAGAGAGCATGAAACATCTGCTACAGAGAAACAAGATATTCAACAAAATGGAGAGGATTTTGAACAAACAAGGGTGCCTGAGAATGAGAATCAAACAAATGTTGCTGTTAAGGAAGAAACTGAAATACTAAGGGGAAAAAAGGAAGAAAACCTGAACAATCAGCATACAAGTAAAGCAGCTGTTGAGCAATCTAAGCAACAAGAAAACAAGACCAGGTATTCAGAGGAAGATGCAGAACAAGAGCTTTCCAGAAACACAGGCAAGAAGACACTAGAAAAAAGTATTGGTGAAATAGCAACTGAAGAAATATCCACAGACACTACACAGGATGTTGAGATAGAGAGGCTGACCCAACAAGACACTGCTCATAGTGAGGATGAAAATAAAGACAAAGCTCTTGGAACCGATATAGTTGGAGAAAAAACAGTAAAACCAGAATTTCTGTCTGAAGAGTTGGAAGCTGAAGAAGATGATGACCTCCTAAGTCAAGCGGAGGAAGAACTATTAGACGATGACAATGCTGCGAGTGCAAAATTGTCAAAAGAGAGGCTTGCAAATAGACAGGGTAATAAATTAGATGGAGAAAGTACAAACCCAGAATTGGAAATACCAGATGGAGCTATTTCAGGAACTGCTAATCCTGTTTATGAAATCGATGAATCAGGAGAGGAAGCAAACACAACATTTAAGCATGCCAGAAAGAACAGCATGCAAGATTTGAGTGAGACCAAGAATGAAGAGGAGGATATACAATTCAGTGGAGCTAAACTGAATGAGATGGAAGAAGACGAGGAGTCTCCAGAAACAGAAGAAAGATTAGTAGCACCTGAAGTGGAAGAAGAGGATGAAAGGACTTTGCCAAATGACAAGTCCCTTGAAACAGTGGACAGCAAAAATGACTTTAATCAAACAGAAGATCCTCTCTTAGAGGATCTTGTGCAGAAAGACCTGAAAGATATTCAGAACGTAATAGAGCAGACAGGGCCTGCTGATACTTCTGTAACCACAAATGAAGCTGTGGAGCCAGGATACAGAGAGGCTGTGAAGCAGCTCACTATAATAAAAGAATTTCTTGATGAAAAGCGAGTGGCACGTTTACAAAAATATCTTGGGCCCGAGCACATTGTCAGGGTAGAAGCCATGTTTCACAACATGAAGTTGAAGCTGGATCTTGCGCAAAAGGGTAATCGTGATTATGAGGATATTGAACAAGCTTTGGACCAGATCCTTACATTTTCAGAATCTAGGATAATGGAAATTGTGGAACATGTTTTAGATGCAAGGCAAGCAGAAAATAAAGAAGAGGTGGTGAAAGAAATCGATTTGTGGGATGAAGAAGCTGCACTGATGGATGATGTTCAGGAATTAATATATTCGTTAAGGCACAAATACTCATCTGTTAGTGAGAGTGAACCTCTTGTGTCCGTTCCAGAACATGAGGAGGATTATAGCATGCCTGGTACAGGTAGGATCTTAAGTTTGACAATTGCTCAGAGGAAGTTGAGAGTTGTTTTTGCTTGCCTATGGAGGAAAAAAAACCCTAAAACAAACATATAACCCTACTCCGAGTAGAGTTTTTATAGCATAATTGGGTGGGGCGGGGCGGGGCGGGAGGAGGAAAGAAACCCAGACTCCATTTGGGACTTCACTATTACTAATCAATTTTTATGTGGAAGGGCTCAGATATTGTGCTGATGGTTGGCCGTATAAACCCTGAGAGAGAGATGACGGCTATTGAGCCGCAACCATCTGCTTCATTCTGATGAACAGGCCTCCTGCATATGAGACTGAAGTGATTGGATGTGTCAGGAAAGACCCATCCACACAGGGCCTCGTTTTGAAAAAAAAAAATTACAGGCATGCAGTGAAATTTTTAGAAATACGTAGTAGGTGCTGAACTTCCACAGCAGCTGCCTTTAACTGTGCCTTTATCTGATATGTGTAATGATTTTATATTAAACTTAGGCACTGAAAAAATATCTAGATAAGAATCCCATCACCACAATATATCATCAAAACACAGTGAATGAGTGGAGGAAATACTGAGCATGCCAACCTTGGCAAGGAAGATGAGCCATAGGCTTCATGAAGTCCACCAGAGACTTGCTGATGCCTGCCTGATTAGTCAGATAATAGTGATGGGGACAAAGATGAAGTACAAAACCCTAGTATAAATAGGGCACTTTTAACAGAAGCAAATAGTTAGCCATTTATTTTCTGATACATTCTTGTTACTGAGATTCAGTAAAACTTCCATCTGGTCAGTGTTTTTACCTTGCATAATTTCCATGCAAATATTTAATTGTGTGTCACTGAAATTTGCCTAAAAATATGCTGGAACAAAAAAATAGCCATCTGGAAGAATATATTTACTGGAGGATATCGGTAAGGCTTTGTCAATCACAGTCTTTGAATAACTTTCACTCAATACAGCTGCCAGTGAGAAAGACAAGCCAACTATGCCACATCTATGCTTTTCTCTCTACTATAGATACTGTAAAAGAAACTGAATATGATAGCCATCTTGTGGGAAGCCCAAGTTCAGCTGAAGAAATTGGTCAGAAGTTCCCACAAGTTGAAGATGAGAGGCCAGTACAGCATACTGAAGAGGAGGAGGAGGCTCTTAAACTGAGGGAGCCTGAGCCAGATATGAATATTGTGGAAGAGGTGGGGCTCTTGGATAAAAAGGAAACCCAGGAAATCCTTGATACTGAGAAGGGATTGTCACTGGCGGATACGTCCCTTGGGCCAATTCAAAGTAACAGAGAAGATTTGGCTGCAGGTAATTTTCTTGATGTTTTAAAACATTTTTAAGAGGAGTATGGTTGAATTGACATTAATATGCTATGCCTGGCAAATCCTGCCTAAATCTTTCAATGATTCTGATAATTGCAATTCAGCTCCTGTTAAAGTCAGTGGAAAGAGTCTTCTGCTGTGTTTGTGCACTACAAAAATAGCACAAATGCAGTTTCTAATATTAATACTCAGACTGATGTGCCGAACCTGATGGACAATCTAACTTTCTATCTTTGGTACCTATATGGCTCCCATTACCATGTATTTGAGAGTACCTCCCAATCTTTAATGTATTTATCCTCACAACACTGGCGGGAGCTCGAGGGCCATATTAAAATGTCTGGAGGGCCGGATGTGACCCCTGGGCCATAGTTTGCCCACCCCTGCACTAGACCATCCTTTCTTCTCACTTTACTATTACACATGATTGAGAGAAAGTGATTCACATTAATCTCCAGTTACCCAGTATAAAACTTCTATGATATATCAACACACTATACGAATTTCAAATTTAAAATAGTCACAAGCTAACAAAAAAAGAGGCAATGGGAACAATATGACTCAGAGGGTTGGTAGCTGGTTGTTTTAAAAAAAATGTATACAGCGCTGTAAAAATCTACCCAGTCCTGCATACAATAAGATTTTCACTTTAGGGAATGGAGCCTGTCCTTTTCTGAATTCAGCCCAGGCTCACAGGACCGTCTGATGACTGTTTGGCATATGTGAAATGTGGTGGCAACTATTCAATTCCCAGTGGACAAAATGTCCACATTCACAAGCCTGTTGTTTGCAGTCTCAGTGGAGAGGCTAAGGCTTGAATAGGCCTGGAGCTGTCCTTTTACTCCTACAAGTGAGTCCAGGTTAGAACTGAGTCACAATGGCTGAGCATTGTAGAGTAAATTGCAATAGTACGATCGGTGCCTTTATCTTATTTGTGGCTAGACAGAGGACTTCAGTCTGCTGGGCCAGAAATTTCAGAGAACTATCTACAATGACTCAAGAGATCTGTATCTTGAGTGGTAATGGCTAATTTAGACCCCCTCACTTTGTATGTATTATTGGGATTATGTGTTTTCCAGTACTTTTCCAGTTTTCAAGTACTTTGCACTTATCAGTATTGAATTTCATTTTTTGTAAAAACAAAAAAATTTCATCATTTTTTTTTTTTTGTTGCCCAGTCACCCCGTTCTGTGAGATCGCTTTGTAACTCTTTGCATTCCGCTTTGGTCTTAACTATGTTCAGTGATTTTTGTATCATCTGCAAATTTTGCTACCTCATGTTCACTCCCTTGTCCAGATCATTTCTGAATATGTTGAACAGCACAGTCCTAGTGCAGATTTCTGGGGAACCCCACTATTTACCTCTCTCCATTGTGAAATCTGACCATTGATTCCTACCCTTTGTTTCCTATCCTTTAACCAGTTACTGATGATCCATGAGAGGACCTTTCCTCTTATCTCATGACTGCTTATTTTGCTTAGGGCCTAATGATATATATGATGTAATGACAGTAAGAGTAAAAAATCATGTTAGGTATTTTAGTTAAAGATCAGCCAGAGATATGTTAAAGAGAAAAATGTAAAAATATAAATGCTTATGCTTTAGGGCATAAACTAACCTCTTATTTAAAGGGGTTAGGAAAAGATTGTGCTAATGGCCTGCTGATTCCACAGTTGTCTGCTATATGGGTTTCTTGCACCTTCCTCTGAAGCCTCTGGTACTGGACTAGATGTACCAGATTGCTAGTCTGAAAATTCGCATATTTCTATGAGATGGGTCAGAATAGTTAAGTTTGGATCCAGAGTGAAAGGTCCTAAAACTAAAGCAGATTCAGGCCAGACTCATCTAAATTTAGTATATTAACATTGCCTTCTAAGAACACTAAATCCCTCGGAATCCTGCTTTTTCACCTACAGAAGTATCACCATTTTCTGAAAGAACGTAGCAGAGATTCCTCCTCAATTCTCTTCCATGTAAAATTAAATTAAAAATCATTTATTTGCTTGTAAGCAAAGTAAGCTTAAAAATGAGTATATACAGTAGTAGGGTTGGCAGCAAGTCCTGCCTGAGATCACCAACCCTGAGCCTCTGTTTACACCAGGGGTTGGCAACGTTTGGCACGCGGCTCCCCAGGGTAAGCACCCTGGCGGGCCGGGCCAGTTTTTTTTACCTGCTGACGCGACAGGTTCGGCCGATCGCGGCCCCCGCTGGCCGCGGTTCGCCGTCCCGGGCCAATGGGGGCGGCAAGAAGCGGTGCGGGCGAGCAATGTGCTGGATGTGAGTATATATGCATGATAGCTTAATTTTAGAGTGGTCAAACATCACTTTCAAGTGCTATTAGTAGGAATTCTGGGTAATGGTGGAGAAAAGAGATGCATGTGCAAATTCTGCCACAGCAACAATTCCATGGTGAAGCATTGTTAGATCAGAAGTCTATGAGCCAGGTACTTCTGAGGTACAATCCTTGGTCTCACAACCACGTGAACACTAATTTTAAAAAACTTCCATATTGTAGACAGGGCCTAGGAATAAATACTAAGGTGTACTGTAGGTAGTTCTGTAGGTTTACTTAAAATATTTCTGAAATTAACGTTTTTCCTCCTTTTAACTAAGGTATAGTTACTACTGCGGATGATACTGTGAAGATTGAAAGTCCTCACTTAGAAGCAGATCCTGCTGTACCGCATATAACTCTCAATGATGTGGCTGTTTTAGCTAAAGAAAACATGCGACCATTCACAGATATTGTAAGTACAGTATGGCATGTACTTTTTAAAATTTATTTAATTTTATGTTGATTTTTTTTTAAATTGAGCATTCATAGTTGGCCTACTGAGGCATCTCCAAAACAATTTTGTGAAACACTGTATGAAAAATGTATAAAATGAAAATTGGGTTGTTTGCAAAGAAAGCTGTTTAGGGAGCGGGGGGTCTATAGACTGGCTTCAGAAAAACAGATACCTGCGGCATTAAAATGACCCAAACCAAACTGAAAATTGTTTATAAAGATGATTCTATTGTAGGAATACATGAAATTAAATTCGGTGTGAGAGTTCTGAGGGCTCCTATAAACAGAGAAGTTGCACCACTTTAGCTTGAATGGATTGAAAACTGTCTGTGTTTAGCTTGGATTTGTATATCTACAGGCACAAGCTAAACTTGGCATGTGCCCCCACGCAAGTTGTACCGGGTAATTAAAATGATATAAAATCATCCCCCTTAGTGCTCGGTGCCCGCTGGTGGTAGCCGGGGACAGCGGGACAGGTCAGCCCGGTCGAAGGGCTGGCTGGGGCTCTCTCGCACCTGTGTAGGCTAGGCAGGGGGAGCGGACTGTGATTGCAGACACGCCCGGCAGCTCAGGACACGGAGCCGTCTCTCCTCCGGCGCAGCCTCTGACGGGCCCGGGCCCCGGCTGGGGAACTGCGGCCCCAGGCCCGGCTGCGCGCGGAGCACAAGGGATCGCGGCTCGCGCACGGCCCCGCCCCGCCCGGGGGGGGCGTAGATTCGGAGCCGCTTCCGGGTTCCCGCGCCTCCCCTGCCGGCGCCGGCCGATGACGCGAGAGGCCGGCGCCGGGGTCACCGTGAGGTGACGTGTTGTTGTAGGCGAGCGAAGGAGGCGAAGTTCGCTCAGCGCCGCCAACTGCCGCCCCCCTCCCCATGGAGCCCGCGGCCCCCTCCAGCCCGCCCGGGGCAGCCGCCACCGCCGCGGGCCCCGCCGCGCTCCTGCTGGGGCCCCTGTCCCGCGGATACGCCGCCCTCACGGGCCGGCTGCTGCAGGTGGGAGCCCTTCCCCTTCCCCGGGCGGCTCGCGTGGATTCCCCTGAGCGCGAGCCGGGGCCCGACCTCCCCCTCCCCCTTTGCACGGCGCCTCCCAGGGGGGGGCGGGGGCCGCCGGGGTAGCGAGCGCTGTGAGCTTGGGCCGTAGTCACCGCTACACCCGCCGGCCTGTTCCCCTCCCCCTTCCCGTCATAACGCACTGACGCGGCGGGGCAGCGAGCCGGCACGGAAGCCGGGCCTGGGGCGGGGTGGGGCACGGAGTGGGGCTGGCCCCTCCTCGCGTGGAGGTGGTGGGTCCGTTGTCGCTGGGGGGTGGGAAGGAGAAGATGGCTGGGTATTGAGAGCTAGGCCTCGGGTGCGTTGGGGGAGCAAGAGTCTTCGTTTCCTCAATGTTCAGTAATTTCCCAGCCAGGGAATAAATTCTCTTGCGATTACTTGTTCTTTCCATTTTACTGCGGTTTATGTTATCACCGTTAGCTACATATAGCCCGTTATAATGCTGTCATGGATTTCCGCTTTCTGTTAGGTCACTCCCATTCTCCCAGTATTTCACAAATTACTTTTACCTAAAGCTTGCAGGTATGAGAAACAAAGTAGGAAAATTGGTAGAGGTTTTTGTCGCTGTAACATTAGATGGACTATTTTGGGGTGTATTGTCTTTTGTTTGGGCTTGTGGGTTGGTGGTATGATTTTTTTGCACATAAGTGCGTTGTATATTCAAAAAGACTGTTGAAACAAGACAGATCTCTGGATGAGCTGGATCTTTGGCCTTTAACATTTAATTTTTCAAAGGTTATGGAAGATTGCATGTTTTAGTTGTGTGGCTAAAAAGAGGACTCAGTGGCTAAATGTGTTAAAATAAAATTGTCTTATCCAACCTAACTTTTATATCAGAGATGGGAAGAGACCATTTGGCAAGGATGAAGCTAGGGGAGTGAGAAAATGTTCAGACTATCAAGCTTGTATTTTCGTATGGGTTCAGTATTGTGCTAATGATGGGAAATGTAAAAAGGAATGACTTCATGTGCTGAAGAGCTAATTGATTAGTTATCTATAACTATAAATGTGATCCACTTGGCCTTGTTTTTAAAAAGAAGTTGGTGGCTTCTAGGGAGTGTTGGTTGGTTAAATTGTATAGAAGCCCCTAACTTCCAGGTTCTTCAGATATTCAAACATTTTTTTTCAAGTAGAAATGTGATCGGATTGTTTGCATCTGTGTTGCCAAACCCAACCATCAAGCTTCTTCATGGCTCCACAGATGCTTCTTTAGGCTAATTACATTTCCTTGGCATGTTCTAGCACTGAGCTCTTTGCAGGCCATTTGAGACAGTTATGACTACCCTAGAAGGTTTTGGATAGTCCTCTCTGGTTTTATGACTAGAAGATGGAGTTTTGCTTCTTTTGCTCTTTCTGTGTATTTTATTAAAAGGTCTTTAAAAAAAAAAATTGTTTATGGTTGTCCACCCTGTTGTTTTAGTTGGTTGCCACACTGCCTGAGGACATTCGGCCTGGGCCTGACTTTCATGGACTTCCATGGGAGCCCATCATTATCACTGCCTTGGTGGGAATTGCTACTCTAGGTATACTGTTCTGGAGAACCTGCCTTTCAGTGAGTACACTTTAAGTTTATGAGCGTACTGATGTTTAGTACTTTGTGATGTTGGGCCCTTATGGCTGAATACTTGTAATGCTACAAGTATCAAAGCAATATTTTTCTTACCTTTCCCATTTAGATAATTAACATTAATTTAGTGTTTAACAGTTTCTTTTAAAACTGAAACCAATATTCTTTAATTTGTGGAGTGAGTCTATCAAACTATCACAGTGAAAATTTCAGTAACAGTCAATATATAGTTCCAAGATTGCAGGAAGTTGTTATGGAAACCTTAGAATGCTGAGAAAGAGTAAAATTGCCTATAGAAATTGTGCCTCCTAAGTGCCTGATCCAATCCCCAACCAACTACATAACAAGCATTTGACCACTCAGCTGACCATTTTCAGTTCCCTGGTAGGAGATCTAGTCTTCATTGCAGCTGCAGAGCCCCTCCATAACCCACTTCTTGCCCACTCCACACAGAATGTTTCACATTTCCCTTTTCCACAAACAAATGCCTGGGCAATGTATTTATCCCAGACCAGCCTTCAAATGTACTTCCTTTTCCAGTGTCATCCATTTGGGAATTAGCATTTAAAGTTAGATTGCTAAAGTGACAATTTATTTTGCGACCTTTAAATTAAGTGAGAATAAACACTTTAAATTCTATACATATGACTACGCCTCTTACTGTGTAAAGTAGAATAATATGGAAAACAAACATGTTTTGGGACAGCATTGATTTTTTTCATCACTCTAGCTTTGTTGCTTAATGCACTGATTCTGGATCTCACACAAAGTCGTCTTAATTTTTAAGGGCATAAGAAGGAGAGTTTTATGTCTTTTTTTTTTTTAGTAGTAGTTGCTTGGAAAATAGTAATTTCTGTACAAATGTAGTTCATTTTAACTAGTTGATTGCAGCTAGGTTTGTGTGCTCCCTCCCCCCCCCCCCACACACACATCTGCAAATTTGGGATGATCGTTTGATGTACAGTTGGTTAATTTTTTATTAATTTATTCTAATTTGGGTTATTTGTGCCCTCCTAATGGTTGAATAAACAGTCCTTTACCCAGGCTCTGAAATAGGGCATTAGCCTAGAAGCTTTTCTTAGCTAAGCTTGTTTATTCAATGTTACTTGACACTTTAATTGACAGAGATAGATATGTAGATCTTTCAATATGCTAATTCAGGCCACATACACTTAAGGCTAACAATCTCCCTCTCACAGTTGTTTTCCCCCCTTTGGGGAGGGATTCATAGAAGCCTTTGAATAACTCTTTTTGTGACCAGTTCCTTTTATTCTTGTTTTCTCCTGTAGGTAAAGAGTAGAATGTATCAAGGTAAGATGCTTTATGCTTTTCAGTGTTCTTAGTGTCGTTTAAACACTTTGAACACATGTTATGAGGACTAAGTATTAGTCTTCTTTTCCTTTTCAAGAGAACACATAGCTAAGATCTTTGTATATGCTAAGGGAAGCCAGCATGAGCCATGTGTGCCGTGCTGTGGCAGTGCTTATCTTTTAATATTAAGGTGCCGCATGGATTGGCTGCCTGGATTAAGATGAAACATTGGATACTAGGGCTTCTGATTGCTACAGCTCACACCTCCAAGTTAAGGATAAAGGCAGCAGCCACGAGCAACAATTCAAATACCACCCTCAGTAGGGCGGAGGTTGGCTGTCAAAACCCCATGTGTAGTGGGGAGGAGAGGGGCAGCAGTTGCACTGCAGTTTATGGGTTACTGGAGCAATAACTGGTGCCCCATGCCATGGAGGGGTAGGATGCATAACTTCCTTGCAGAAATTGTCACGGAGGAAGCTGGAGGTTTTGAAAACTGGAAACGGGAGAATTGGCGCTTATGACACCTAGGGAGATGTGGGAGGCAATTTGGGACTTGGATAAGCATACTAGCTGGATGTTTCTGCGAAAAAGATTAGGTTTCAGTGTCAATATTATTTTGATGTTAAAGATGATAATTTTAGCAAGCTATTTAGATGGAGGAGCAAGTTCACACCTCTCCAGGCTATTGCTTCATCAGAGAAATACTCCCTATGAGAACTAAACACAGCTCCATCAAGCTCATCAGCACCGCTCTCCAGTTTAGGATCTGCTCATGTTCTCAGTGTTTCCTTCACAGCCATGAGAGGTAGAAACCTTGGCCTAGATTCTCTGCTGCACAGATTTTACGTTTGGTGCAGTAGAGAGAGCCAGCTATCAGGGAGCCATTTGCAGCTCCCTGGGTCTCAGGGCAGATCTGTGCCCCCACCTCAACCCCCACATAAGCTAGAGCTGTCTGAGGTTGCAGTGGTTCCCAAGGAAACATGCGCTGTCTGGGCATAAGCAGAATGTGTCCCTCTCTGACCAGGCTTCCTGTGCTCTGTGAGGAAGGATGTACAGGAGCCAGGTACACCAGCTCTGCACCAACTGAAGTTTCCCCATGGCAGGGGAATTCTTAACTCTGTGTCCAGTTGCTTTCCAACCCTTTTATGTAAATGAAAGCTTAAGTTCTATAGCACAGTTGTGCAGGAAGGAGTGAGTGCTATGGAAAGGCGGCATGCACAAGACCCTGCTTTGTGATATAGTCCTCACTTGAAAACAGTCTACAAAGTGGTGATAGCTGCTTTGAGTTTTCTCTCAGGACGTGGAGTACAATTATTAGATTTATTCTTTTTCCCTTAGTGACTGAAAAGCAACTTGCTGAAAAGATTAAAAATCTCCTACAAGAAAAAACAGAAATCTTAGAGAAGATGTCAGAATATGACCAAAAGGTATTGCACTATTTGCCTACTTCATGCCTCTTAATTTTCTGTTATTGGTTTACTGTACAGTGAATAAACAGCTAATGCCTTAGCATTATTTCTGTACCCTACATGGCATATTGTCTTCTGTCATGTTTCTCTGTTTGGCATTTGGGACACAGTTTGTAAATAACATGCAGAAAACTTGTATTGTATTACTATTTGTTGTTTGTACCTCCTGTGTTATAATCTTATTCTTTCTGTGCACCTAGATTAAGGAAGCCAAGGAATCTGTGAAGGTGGCCCAGAAACAGAACACTAGTCTCTCAGATGAAGCTGCAGGACTTAAGGTAAAGAGCAGCTCATGCTTTCTATGATGTGCCTGAAAATATACAAATACTGTTCTTTAGTTGGTTGGGAATTGTTTCTATTACAGGACGTTATCAAGGGGCTTGAAGAAACAAACCATCTCCTAGATGACAGATTGAGAAATTTGCACACAATGCTAGAAACAGAGAGACAGCAGAATGTGAAGAAAGAGGACAAAGTAAGATCTCAATAATGGCTGGTGGTGCCTAATGGGGTTTAGCTCGGGGTCGCTGTGCCTGAATTGTCTAGGTGAGGAGGGCTGAGTGAACTAGTTCAGAAAAAGAACTGAGGTAAACCTTCTCCCAAAATTCAAAGTAGAGTTTTGTCTGACTTTTTATTCACGTGATTCTGCACTTTCTTGTCTCAACCAAAAGTAGAAACACTGAAATCCAAAGAGAGGGATTGCTTTCTGGGATTTCCTGGCAATATTGGTTTCAGACTATGTTCCAATAGTTATCCTAACTGATCTGAAATTTCATCACCTCCCTAGGAACCTCAATTTTGTTCCGAGGATGAAGTTTTCTAAGGTCTCCCTTGCCCTTATCCAAGTCTTTCCATGTTGATCCTCCTAACACAAAGGATATGTCTCCATGCCTGGGGAGACAAACGTGCCCTAGCTCTGGTCTTGGGGTTGCCAGGGCTGGCATTACACTTGCTCGGGCCAAAGCCCGAGCCCCACCACCTGGGGCTTCAGGCTTGGCTTTGCCTCCCCACCCCCCGGGGCGATCGGGCTTAGGCTTCAGTCCTCCCCCCCCCCCCCCAACTCCACCCCCCCGGGAGTCATGTAGTAATTTTTGTTGTCAGAAGGAGGTTGCAGTGCAATGAAGTTTGAGAACCCCTGAACTAGCATATTCAAAGCAGCAGCCTGGATGTTGCAGCATGAGCTACCCACCTGAGTACGGACCGTAGGCATATGGTGGGCATGTATTCAGCAGCAAGCCTGTTTCTCAATATCCGCATCGCTATTTTTAGCGTGCTAGTTTGAGCAGAGCTAGTGTGTGTCTGTGTGTCCTGGGAGGCATGGCACCAGCTGCAATGTAGACATACCCAAAGATGACTAAACTCAGATTTCATTGAGTTTCAGTGTTACGTTTTTCATTTGGTCAAAGTTGTTGCTAGGTGGCAGCAGCAAACTGCACCTTTCACTTCAGGCTGGAGAAACTGATCCTGAAACACTATTAGTCTAGAAAGCAAGGGTCGTAGCTTGGAACCCAAGCTGATACTTTTTTTTAATTCCCCTGCCCCTGGTGTGGCAACGTCTTGTGCTCCAGTTAGTCTGAGGGCTGGCTCTGAAAATCTAGTTTGGTTGGAGTTTCAGGTATGTTCAAATACCTCGAAAATATATTCTTTAATGGTAACTGAAATTAAATTTCAATTGTGAAGCTAAAATGGAGTCGCCTTTAATTCTTTCTTATGCAGATATTTGAAATGCAGAAGTCTTTGGAGAAACTCCAAGAAGTTATCATGCTGCATTCTGTAGAGCTTTCGGAGGTAAAGCACTTTCTAGATCTTCCTTCAGAGTCATTCACAGAAGCTGGTTTTTGTACCAGCTATCTTCATGTATTAAGATTGTGACCTTAAGCACTCCTGTATTCACACCTTACCTAAATTCCCTCTAAGCTGCGCAGCTGCCTAATAAGCACTGCACAGATGCTCAGGGCTGTGGTGGGGAGAGATGCCCCTCCTCAAGCCCTGGACCTGCTGCGACCGGGGGAGAGGCGCCTCTCCCTCCCAGCCCAGGTGCTACTGCTGGGGGAGAGAGCTGTGGGGGAATCCTCTCTCCCCACCGTAGCCCCCAGGAGCCCCCCTGCACCTAAGCCCCTCATCTCCAGACCCACCCCAGAGCCTACACCCCCAGCCGGAGCCATCACCCCCCCACATCCCAACCCTCTGCCCCAGCCCTGAGCCCCCTCCCACAATCTGAACCCCTCTGCACCACCCTGCCAAAATAATTTTGTTATGTGCACCAATATGGAGATGATGTGTCACACATCACCTCCATATTGGTGCATATATCAAAATTCATCCCCCACATGGGTGGGAAAGATTAGAGGGAACACTGCATCTTACACATTGTTTTAATAATCTTTGTACAAAATATGCTTTCTGAAGTATCATTTTCAAATCTAGTAACTCACTGATGGTTAATGTTCTGGTGTGATGTATGTACACAGTGGTTATTAAGAGTTATGGATATATACTGGAATTACGATTAAAGTGTGTTTAAACTAGGCCAGTCGGGGAGAGATAGTAAACAAGTCAACCTCAGACAAAGAAATGTGTATTTGATATTCTGACCAGTCCAGTCTTCAGGTAAAGACAATGAAGGTCCATTTTTACATATTAAGTAAACATAGCTATTAAGCTAACAAGTGGGGAAGAAAGAGCATGGAGCTTCCTTTACCACCAGACTCCATGTCACCTTTCTCACAGCTTGAATAAACTTTACTTTGAAGAGTAACCCTCAGAAGAATTCATTTCAAAGTTTTTCTGGGGTATAAAGGTGAGGGTTAAACCACAAGTGATAAACAATTAAATCAACTGATTTATAATACAGTAACATTGTATACAAAGTGCATAGACTGAG
This sequence comes from Chrysemys picta bellii, assembly GCF_011386835.1. Taxonomy (NCBI): domain Eukaryota; kingdom Metazoa; phylum Chordata; order Testudines; family Emydidae; genus Chrysemys; species Chrysemys picta. Next base: position 159,872,585 of record NC_088793.1, on the reverse strand, counting down.
GTCTTTTCTAGATGCTAATGACACACTGATGGGTGATAGAATTGTGAAATATATATATATTAACACTATATGAGGAAATATGGATACTTGATATTTTAAAGACTGTGGCAAAACAGGGAGAAACAGGTTCCCTTTACTAGACCAGAGAGAAGGCAGCTATTTACCTGTCTTCTGTGTAAATTAAGCATAGTGGAAAACAAAACAGTAGATGCCTAATTTACATGCAGGGGGATGGGAAGCTCACAGGAAGGAAAGAACTGCATGAGGTTACCGTTCCTCTTCAAACAAAGTAATTGAACTTTGGAAGATAAGTAAGGAGAGAAGCCATTTTTGGCATCTATCACTAGACAGACGTAAGGGAACACAGCTCTTGCAAGCTGAGAAAAAGGAGTCCTTGGAGGAGGCGGGTGTTTGACATCTCTGGGAACTAAATATAGGTGAGAAACTTGCTTAGGCAAAGACTGTACCTTGCTAGATTTAAACTTTAGACTTTTAGATGCATGTGTTCACTTTTGTTTTACTTGTAACCCTTTCTAACTTTATTCTTTTACATGGCATCACTTAAACTATGTTCTAATGCTAATAAATGTGTTTTATTCTTACTATAAACCAACTCAGTGCTGTGTTTAAATGGAAGGGTGTATTTATCCCAGTTAAGTGTGGTGTGCTTTGTGTCTTTAGAGGAACAAACAAACCTTTATTATTTCTCTGAACTATCCAGGAAGTTACTGGACATTACAGAGCAAATGGTTTGGGGAAAATTCAGGATATTGAGTGTGTTGGTGTCACCTTGCTGGTTATTTAAAAAAAAAAAGGGTGGGTGGGTGGGTAGAAGCCAGAGTGGGACCGTAGACAGGCTCCTGGGGTCAGAGCTGCTGAACCAGGGCTGTCTACCACATGGACACTTCAAACTGAATGCTTGTAGTTTGGTTGTAAGCATCCCAGGTTGGGAAGTACAACAGCAAAGCATTGTGAGGCACCCAGGGTTGCAGGGCAAGCAGTGACACGACCCCTCACCAGTCTCGATTGCACCCTCAGACCATCACAATACCTGATAGCAAACCTTAACCTACCAAATTTTTTGGAGGGGGGTGTGTGGGTGGGTTGCTTTTAACATATTTTTTTATATACTATAATCCGTAACATACAATTCTTAAATGACATGTTGAAATTTTTTAGGTTCAAATAGTCCTCAATGAAGCTAAACTAAGTGAAGAAAAGGTGAAGTCTGAGCTTCGTCATGTACAGGAAGAGAATGCTAGACTCAAAAAGAGAAAGGAGCAAGTAAGCATCACTAGTCTTTTGACATTACCTCTGTTTCTTCCTTGAATTCTGTAATATTTTACACTGTGCACTAGGTCTGTTGGAAAACTGAGGATTTTGTTTAAAAAAAAAAAATTGTCCCACAATTATTTCTCCTGCAATTAATTCTTGTTGTCAAATACTAGAATAAATAAACCTATGGGATTTTTAAGGAGGTTTCCACAGCACATGCAGATCTTAAACGGTTGCTTTTCAAGTATTTATACACTGATACACCAAGCCTTTCCACACTTTGTGGTCTTAGCACATTCCTTCCTATCATCCTAATACTAGTATCTTATGTTGATTGGATCATCCTGGCATGAGTCAGAGGTATGATAAAACTCAAGTCCACTATTTCAGAGTTAGCCCTGATTGACAGATGTCTTACAAAGCTTTGCAGGCAGGGTGATTCCCATTTGTATGTTGTGAAAGCTTCACCAGTTCCAGTGAGCCAACTGCTAACCCTTCTATGAAATTGTTGCTATGTTGATGTGATGGCCGGTGTCTGATCAGAAGCAATATTTCAGACGCTAATGTTACCACTTACAGACAGGGCCGAGTGAAGCCATTGTGAAGAATTGCTACTCTTGCTAGATATTGGAATGCAAGAGGCCATTCTGAAGCTGTCTTTTCCTTGATACTGAAACATGACCCATTTTGTACAGTGATCCATCTTTGTAGCAAAAGCTACCTCTTGTGTTGTGTGTCTGTCTTCTGCCCCTCTTTAGATTGATTACTATGTTAGGGGTGTGGCTGGAATGCTGGTAACCTTCAGTTAATTTCTACTATTTAGAAGCAAATGAGCACTTTGACTCTAATGTTGAATATTAGATGTGTGAAGAAAACTAAAATTCGTAGAACTATGTAACAATACAAGTTGAAGAAAATTTTCTAGCACCTGGATTTTCAAGTAGTCCGAGGATGATCTATCCTCTCAAGTTAAATGTCAAGTTAATTTAAGCACACACTCTCCATAGTCACTGGTGATCAGTTACCATTTCAAAGTTGGCAATACACTCTACATACATAGTACTTAAAAAATAAAGCCAAAAATCATGCTGACTTGTTGCTTTTTTAGCTGCTACAAGAAGCAGAAGGCTGGAGTGAGAGACACACTGAGCTCAGTGAACAGATCAAACTGTATCAGAAGTCTCAGAAGGACATAGAAGAAGCACTCGCCTACAAGGAAAATGAAATCGAAGTATGTTCTTGCTAAAGAGCAACCATCTTAAATATTCCATATGTTAAATGGCTGAACTACTCTGCAAAAGTAGAGTGGCTTCTATTTATTGTTCGTTTGATTTCTTCATTAGGTTTTGACTAACTGCATTATGCAGCTAAAGCAATTTGATGCAGATTCTGAGGCCAAGAAGGATGGAGAAGGAAATGGATGGGACACAGGAGACGATCTGGCCAATGGAGAACTGCCAGGTATAGAGATCTTAAATAATGGCTGGCTTGTGCATGCAGCAATTAAACATATATAGATGATGAGGTAGTGCTCTCAAATCATATCAGGGGAGAGGTACAGAATATGTTTAGGTAATAGATAATCTGTTATGAGCATCTGTTTTATGTTCTGCTTTGAGATTAAATCTCTCTCCTAATTTCAGGACTAAAATGGTCACTGGTCAAAGTATAGGATTTGTTATAATCACTAAGAGGAGTTGCCTGAGTGAGGGGCGTGTTTAAAGGCTAGTGTAGCAAGACAAGCAATTAATAACTTTCAGAAAACTTAAGATCTCAGCTTTGCAATAGTATGCTGCATTTATTTCTAATGTGAGTAATTCAAGATAGTAGACCTTTTAAAAAAAAAATCAAGATGTTAATTGAAATGAGTTATTTTAATCTGTTCACTTCCAACTGTTTAGCAGCTGAGATCTTGCAACTTCAATTTAGAGATTTAGACTGAGATTGTTCAAAGCAGCATTGGGGATTTGGATGCCCCACTGGCTTCCAAATCCCCAGTGTGTCATTGAAATCTTAACCTTGGCACCCTATGCAATTTGGAGGCTGGAATACCAGGTTTTCAGGTGCTAGGGGGAAAAAAAAAACTGTCCACAAGAACAGCTACCAAATTCATGTTAGAACTAAAGGGTGTTGGGGGTGAGGGGAATTGTAATCAGAACTCACTCTTTGGATCAGTAAAATGTCTTTAAGGACTAATAACTTGTCCCAAATGATGGTCCTGGAACAGTGATATGAGAGATTTAAAGTCTTGATTCTGTTCTTGTTTCAGTATTAAAATATTTGTCAGATAATTTTTTTTAAAACTCTGTATTTTCTAAACAATATTCGAGAGAAGAGACTACAAAGCAAGTAGTTGTTTTCCTTTTCTCTTCTAGATAACCGGAGTGAGAAGATGAAGAATCAGATTAAGCAGATGATGGATGTCTCAAGGGTATACCCCATTATGTTGTTTAACAAATAGAATTAAAAGTTATGTGGGAACTATTTAAGTTTATAAAATACTCGTTTCCCTCTTTACAGGTAAAAACAACATTATCTATAGTTGAAGAAGATAGAGATCTTTTGCAATCCAAACTGAGTGATGAAATAGCAGCAAGGCATGAGCTAGAAGGTGAGCTCTGCAAAAGAGCCACTTAGTGTGAAATACTCTGTGTGATTTATAAACTTGCTTGATAGCAGTTCCAGTCACTGCCTTATGGGCCTCTTTGTCTCCTGCAGAGCAAATAAAAAAGCTGGAACATGATTCCTGTTCACTACAGACAGCCAAAGCTCGATTTGAAAATGAATGTAAAACTCTGCAACAGAAGGTGGAAATTCTCAATGAGCTTTATCAGCAGAAGGAGATGGCGCTTCAAAAGTAAGCTTTGTTTCCGTTCCTAAAGGTGGAGTAGTTACTCTTTCCCATCTGCCTATATAAGATGCACCATCTAACTGTTCCTTCTCTGTTCTATCCTCACTTTGAGTTGCTTGGTTACATTTTTATATACAAAACTCTCATGGAGTGGTGATAGACACTGCTTAGATAAGGTTGAAGCTAGCTTCTGGTTGTAAGCCCAGTATATGACCACAGCTTCCCCAGAAACTTGACTTTCTTGAAATTTTCACATATCTGCTCCTAGAGTAGAAGCTTTTGGGGGGGAAGTTTTGCCGAAAACTTTTGATTTACCTTATGTCTAAACAGTTTATCTTACAAACTCCTTATTTGTGATGGTGTTCTTACTGAGAAGTTCCTTTTTAGTATCTTGCAGAGAGAATAGTAAATACATTTCTGTTCAGTAATCAGGGGATCAGTTTTTCCACTAACCTTTTTCAGCATTGCATTTTGCCTTTTGCATCTATTTTTGCAGTTCTAGGGAGAAAGTTAAGATGGGTAGGCAATGTCTGGTAGAGTGAGTGGTGAAGGATTAGACCAGGTCTACACTATAAACGTACATCAGCGTTACTACGTCACCGAGGGATGTGAAAAATCCACACTCCTGAGCAACACAGTTATTCCAACCTAGCCCCCCAGTGTAGACAGTGGTTTGTCAATGGAAGGGCTTCTCTCATTGACATAGCTTCCACTTCTTGCAGAGATGGATTAACTACTACAAAAGGAGAAGCTCTCCTGTCAGTGTAGTAGCGTCTTCGTTGAAGTGCTACAGTGTAGATATGCCCTCAAGCAGCACTGGGAAGTTAGTTAGATCCCTTAACTGTTCATTCCCCATTTGTTAATGTTTGGATTTTTTTTAAGTTGCAGAAATGTTGTTAAAAGTACAAACCTGCTTCTTTGGTAGGGGGACATGAGCTGGACTCTGAGCCACACTTTCAGCTAAAGAGCAAATGTGACTAAGAATAACCCGGTTCTGGAAGAGACAAATGTTTAAAACTCTGTTTATGTGGAAGAAAATCAGTAAGGGATGGAAGCTTAAGGTACTATAAGGCTGTCACAAACAGGACATAGTACCAAAGAAATTGCCTTACCTGATTGGAGTAGATGGACTCTGGTCCAGAGTCCTGTAACTGACAATGGCCAACATCAGTTCTTTCAGAGGAGGGTGTAGGAAACCCTGCAGGAGGCAGTTATGGGACAACTTGCCCTCAAGGAAAGTTTCCTTCTAGCCCCCAGTAGTTCAAGGTTGGCTCGTGCCTTGAAGCATGAGGATTCAGATCCTTTCCAAAACTGATTTTTTAAAATGAATTTACTGTTAACTAGGGATAATCCTCTCATCCATTTAATACTCTCTTTGCAAAACTGATCTGAATGAAACACTTTCAGTGGACAATGCTCATCCTCTGGGAAGTCTTTCCAAATATAGCTAATAAGTAAGGCAAAGATTTTATCGTGGTTATTTTTAGTAAAAGTCATGACCGCAATAACCAAAAATTCACGGAAGCCTGTGAACTGTCCCTTATTAAAAATAACTATGACAAAATGGGGAGGGAGGAGGGTCCAGCCCCCACTGCTGCTGGGGGCTCCAAGGTACCCCCACCTATGGTGGCTCAGAGCATAGGGTCCCCTCCCCCACCAGCAGCAGCTTGGAGCTGTGGGATCTGCCTGTGATAGCTAGGAGCTGCAGGAAGTTGCCCATGCTGGCTGGGAGCCGTGCGGTCCTCCTGCTGCTGCTGGGGGCGGCATCCCTCCTGGGGAATGTGTGGGGGGGAGGCCTGCTGGTTGACGGCTCCAGTCCCGCTGCCCCGGGGCTGAAGTGAAAATGTCACGAGGTCTCGGGAAGTCACTGATTCTGTGATTTCCATGACCTCTGTGATAACATCTTAGCCTTACTAATAAGGAAATCACCCACCCGAAAGCAGCTGCTAGTAGTAATTAGGTTTAGAGTTACTATCAGTTTAAATGCTAATGCTTCTTTTTTGAGAGAGTTACTTTTAGAGTTGCCTGTAACTTGGATACTTCAGACTGGTTGCAAAGGAGTCAGAAGAAGGCGAGTGGGAACTAAACACAAGGTGAACAAGCGGCACTGGTAATTGGTCACATAATAATAGTAATTGGCAGGGAGACTTTTTACCAGAGGCTTCAGTTCCCTTCAATAACTGTTGCAGAGAGGATGTTTTCTCTCTGCTCTGTTCCCAGACCCCCCAAATCCCTGTTTACTTGTACTTACACACCTTCTTGAGCCATTTGGATGTCAAGTGTAGAATCTGTCCATCTCCTTATCAGTGTCTTTCTATAGAGTTGAATTCACATCTGTCATCTGCACAGCTCTAGATAGGGAAAACTCTCCCACAAACAGAGAAATTGGGAGTTGTAGAGCTGAGCTACCTACTAGTAACAGACCTCTGAGGCTCTCTCACTCCTGGTCAGCTCTACACCTGAGATTTTGGGTTCTCAGGATATAGATTTGGTTTGCTTGTCTGGCTCAGAAGGCTGTGAATATTCTGGGTCCTGAACATTTTTCTCCTCTTTTGTACACGTTTCTCTAGTGCAGTGGTGGGCAACTGTCAGGTTAATCCACTGGCAGGCCGCCAGGCACTTTGTTTACATTTGCACAGCCGCCCGCAGCTCCCAGTGGCCTTGGTTTGCCGTTCCCGGCCAATGGGAGCTGCAGGCAGCTGTGCAAATGTAAACAAACTGTCTCGCAGCCCACCAGCAGATTACCCTGGTGGGCCGCAGGTTGCCCACCACTTCTCTAGTGTCTCCTTTCTTCTTGTAGGTAGAAGGCATGAGATACAGCCAGCTGGGTTTCTAGTTTTCAACTGTAAGATCTTAGATGTGTAGCATAGTGAAGTAACTTTCTCTCTCTTCCGTCCAGGAAGCTGACCCAGGAGGAGTACGAGCGTCAAGAGAAGGAGCAGAAATTGTCTGCTGCAGATGAAAAAGCAGTGTTGGCTGTTGAGGAAGTGAAAGTTTACAAGTAATTTCAGTTACTGGAGGTTCACAGTGTTCTAACTTTGGATATTGGGGGAATTTTTCTTTTTAATCTTTCATATTTTATAGGCAAAGAATTCTGGAAATGGAGGAAGAGCTGAAAAAAACCGAGAGGTCTTATAAAAACCAGGTAAGATATTCCTGCTCATTGGTTATAGTTGGCTTTTTTTATATTGTATTATTACATCTTTTTATTATTAATTATTATTATATATTCTGATATATGGTGATGAGTGTGGGATAGAGTAAATATTGGATAAACCAAGCTAAAACCACTTTTTTCCTTTTTCTTAAATCTAAGATTGCTGGTCATGAGAAGAAGGCCCATGACAATTGGGTAAGAGCGTGTTCCTTTTTCTGACCCTTGTACTACAGTTCCTAAATAGTCTGCAATGTTAGATTTATTTAATTTTCATTTAGCTTCCTGAGTGGAGCAGTTCATGCAGTTGGCAAAACAGATTGAAACTTTGGTGGCTTATTTTTTGGTCCCAAATGCATTCAGTTTCCACATTACCTGTTTTTCTCTTTTCCTGAACAGCTCATTGCCCGCTCTGCAGAGAGAGCTTTGGCTGAAGAAAAGAGAGAAGCTGCCAACCTGAGGCAAAAGTAAGCATGTGACAAGTTATTCGTGGAGCTCAGTCAAGTGTGCTCAGCACCATTTGGGCACAAATGAAAGGAAGTCGCAGTCCTGTCCCAAGTAGCTTACACTTTCTAGATTAAACAAGCAGGTCAACCATACCATTAATTTGAGTCAGTGATGCACCTTTTTAAAATTCACTTGACTATTAAATATATCTTCATGCTGAAAGACATTAGTAAGCTTTCACAATGCAGGTGGCCTGAATAACAGACAAAGCATACTCAAAATAAATATTTTTTAACTTGTGCTTATTTTTTAGATTAATAGAAGTGAACCAAAAAATTGCAATGCTTCAAAGACCATTAATTGTAAAACCGACTGCAGGCAGACCTGACCGTCAAGTCCCAGCACGGAGAGGTAAATACTGCTCTTCCCTCCTTCGCCTGCAACCTTCTTCTAAAGATTGTGAAGTCCTGGGTGTATTTGCTCTAAATATTTAGAGTAAAATAACTGCTGGATTAATGAAGTACTGTTGCACCCTTTACACAGGTCCACTGAGCCGTGATGGCTCTTTTGGGCCATCACCTGTGAGTGGAGGAGGTCCTTCCCCGCCATTGATGATGGAAGCTCCTGGTCAGCCCCTCTCTGCCACACGAAGGGAAGGTTCAAGAAGTGAATTTGGTAAGGAGTGAAACTTCTCCTGCAGCCATAGACATTTATGCGAGGAAGCAATGAACACAAGAATTCAGAGGTCTAATCTCAGTTCCCACTTGTGCCCTTGAACAAGTCAATTGACTTCTGTGCCTGTCTATCCTTATTTGAGAGAGGTGTTGAGAATGTATTATCGTTGGTGGAGCTCTTGGAGAAATACTCAAATGCTAAATATTGCCTTTTACTAGCGCTTATTGTTCCTAGACAGTATTACCAGTGAACTGCAAGAGAGAACTTGAGTAAAGCTGGCATATACAGTGACTGCTCTCACTTTAACCACGTTGAGAGGGGTAGTCATACAATGCCTTTTTGTGCTGACTCTCGTTCTTGAAATTATTTTTTTCGTCTTGTGAAATTCTCTGGATAGGGTTAATCGTATCTGTGGTGTTGCAGAACAGTGCATTCTGGGATGTCCCTGGCAAACCAGAAAGGGTCAGAAACTCATTCAGCACAAGTTTACGGGTGCATGTTAATTTTCATTTTAGCTTTGAAGCTTATTGTTTAACATATGGGTTAGTCCAAATACAAATTTTGTTGAAAAGAAACTCTAGTCTGAAAGTCTCAGTACTACTGAGATCAAGGGGGGGCCTGGTAGAGCATTTGACTTTTTTGTTTTTAATCAGCTTAGTTTCAGCTAGAGATTCCATCAGTTATACTTGTACATAGATGCATTTACACCTCTGAGTTTTTCACATGCAAAAGAGTGATTGGAGAGACTGCTTCTGTCCACATTAGATTAAGTAATGAGCTTACCTTCACTGTAAGGGTTCACTTGTTTAAAAAAAAAAAAAAAAATCCATTTCTTACTCAAATAATCCAAAATGCTACACCTTGTGAAAATGCTTCAAAATCTATGCTGTTTTATTTCTGGAGGTGCTGAAGTGACAACCCCTTCCCTAAGGAAGGATTTCCTGCACTTTCACTGCTGGCTCACAGGGGGATAGTGCTGGGAAATTCTGTCTCTATCAAAGGGTTCAAAAGGAAACTGCTCCCAAAGTTTAGTTTTCTCTCTCTACCCCTAGTGGTGCCACTGAACCTGTATGCAATTAGTGATGTGTAGGGGCTAGTGTACAGAAGATATGGATTTATTATAGAAGTAGCTAGCTGAATTAACAAGTCTGTGTCTGAGCTCTGTGTTTTATATTTCTTTTAATGTACGGTAGTGGATGGCCCTTCAGCTCCAAGGAGGCCACCTGAGCTGTCTGGAAGATCATCTGTCCCAGGTGTGTTACGTGAGCTGTAGCCTCCAACCCCTTCAATAAGCTGTTTATTGATTGGAAACGTGTAATTGAAGGCCCAGGTTCCTCTTCCAAAGCTGAGTAAAGTCATATGAAACTTCTGCTTTTCTTACAGATCTCGGCCCTGCTGTAGCAGCCCTGGTCAATAGTGGGCCAAGAACCTCCTCACCTTCCACATCCATGGACGGAGTGGTAAGCTGAAAACTTTTCTTCTGCCACAAGAACACTTTAGGCAGCATTTCTTGTGACCCACTGTACCTGCTGCTTCTCTTCTTAATTGTGTATCATGTTCTATCTTGTCTGTATCCCTTGTCCGTCATTTACTGCCAAAAACAAAAGCAAAACCCTCCCAAAGACTCTGAAGCCCTGTGTGTATCTACTGTTCCGCCTTCATCTTCTGAAGCAGCAGCAGTGAGTATTTGGCAACTGGATATGGTGCTGGTGCACTCCTTGCTTTCATGGTGAGGAATCAAGGGCATGGTGTTTCAAATTGCTGAATAGCTAAATGCTCTGCAAAACTAACCATGGGTGCTCTGTTTTTAAAGGTTTCTTTACTCCTGTTGATGGTTCAGTTAACGTAACTATGTCTGATTTTTATTGCAATATGATGGAAAACCCTATTGTTTTTGTCAAAGACTGCATGCAAACATTTATCTTTGAGGAGAACTGTAAGAGTAATCCAATGAAATGTGATATTTGTTGCATCTAAATATGTGTGGTACAGAAGGATTTAGATTATCTCTCAACCCGTACTACAGGAAGAAAGGAGTTGTTTTTTAGCATTTAACATCCAGCAATGTGGTATGGGCCTACTGGCATTTTAAAGGGGTAAGCATCTGGGAGCTGGGGTTAGTCATGACTGTGCTGTACCATAGAGCGGTCATCCCAGAAGTTTGTTTAATTTGTATGGCCTAAACTGGATTCTTCAAAAGGCAGCACACTCCATGCTCTGCAAAGGTTTGGGGGAGGTTTGACAACTTGCTGCTCTTTGGCTGTTTTGCCCTTACTTGTGTTTTCTTACCTCTTGGCACTCGGGTTAGTTCTGGTGTTTTAGCATCAGTATATTTGCTTATTGTCACAAATCATATTCTTCACTAAAGTTTCAAACCAACATCTTGAACAGGTGAACCTAGGTCCTAAAGGTCCCCCATCTTTTCCTGGGACACCCATAATGACCTCTCCAGTGACCGGACCTCCGCCACCTCCAATTCGATTTGGAGCACTGCCACCTCCACTGCGTGGGCACTATGGGTCTCGGCCCCTTCCTCTACCCTTAGGTATGAATACCTTATACTTGAGTTTAACTTTACTTCCAGTAGCTCCTCCATATCCGTTTGAAGCAGTGAGAGTCTCTCCTTTAAACACCTAGTGGGCATGTCTACACTGCAATTAAATGTAACGGGGGAGGGTCCAAGAGCCCAGCCCTCAATGTCTACACTTGAATTATGTAGACATACAGGAACTCACAGGGTATCACTTTGCTGAGCATCATTGAATATGGCTCCTTTGTTTGTTGTACAGTAGTAATAGTGTAAAAAAAAACTCTAGCTGCCAAAAATCTCCCCGGCAGGCATTTGTGGTCTTGAACGTTTCAGTGTGTGGTTGCCGTTTCTATGGGCACCTCTTTCTGACTGGGGTGCATATCTTTCTTTAGCTGAAATGCTTTGGGCCAGGATGTGAACAGGCTGACATTGGGAAACTTCTGTATCATTTTCCTTAAATGGGTGTAGTCACTACTTCAATGTAGGTGGCACTTCCATCATCACTCAGTCTTTCCCCTTTCCTTTCAGTTCGTGGTCCTCCACCACCACCTCCAGCTGCAAGAGACTATTTACCTGGCCCACCATTAGGAATGAGAGACGTGCCTCCTGGCCCATTACCGCCTCCTGATCCAAGAGGATATGTACGTTTCCCTCCTCCTTTTCGACCTGGAGGCCCTCTTGGCCCACGAGATTATCCTCCTGGCCCACGGCTACCCCCACAAGGTTTAAGGGACTATCCCCCTCCTCCAAGTAGAGACTTGCCTCCACCAGGATCTAGAGACTACCCACCAGCCCCTCCTTGTCCACCATCACCAGCAGGCCCCAGGGACTACACACATCCTCCTGAACAAAAACCATAACTTCAGCTGTTGGATGGCAACGCTGTGGAATGGACTCTAGCACATTTCATGCAGTTAGGACTTTAAATGGCTTCAAAAGACAACCATCTTTTAATTTTATTCTTAAGTTTGGTTTCAGTATATTAGTTCTTGCAGAATTACTTTTCCCTCAAATTTCCCTAGCCATGTGCATTTGAGATCACCTTAAAGAACACTCACCCACTGGGGATGCAAAAATCATATGCTATGATGGACTTGAAGCCTGCTTCTTACAGCTGTGGGCTACCTGCAGCTCTTTAAATGTGCAATACAAAAGTACCTGTGTGGTTGGTTTTAATTAATGTAGCCTATGTAACCAGTTGTTGAATGACTTAAAATTTCATGAAAAATGTAATCAAAACATTTCCTGTGGAAATATTTTTGTAAGTAAAATGTTACCCAACTTGTCTTCTCCCTTACGTTAACCCGCAGTTATTGTAGACCAAGGGTCTACAATAAGACTGTAAAATTATTTACCTTTTTAAGATGTCTCATCAAAAAGATCGAATACAAGCTACCCTGTACTCGAAGGAAAATTCTACTAATAAAGAGCAAAATCAATTTGCTAGATCTTGTTTGAGCATGCAAGTGAATCTGTCATGGAAGCAACTTGAGCTAGTTCTTTAGAAAGACACTTAGTCATTGTGATTGGAGTTAACAGTAACCTTAAATGTTCTACACTCCTTGTGTAAAACTTGTACAACTGCTTGTATGAGTAGCTCAACCTTTTGAAGATAAGGCTCTAGCAAACCCCTGCTTAAGAGATGTAAATCATGTGGGATTTATGGAACTGTAATCAGATCTTACATCACTTCTGCCCATGTAGGCAGCCTTGAACTGATGTAGATATTGCAGTGAAAGCCAGGCTAGCCTGTGACCCATTTGCTTAACTGCAGTACAGAGAAGTTTGGGTCCAATGCAGTTTAAAAAAAAAAAAAAAAAAACCTCCCAAAAGCACAACTGTGTATCTCAAAGTTTGTATACTTTGACCTCTTCAGTGTTGCATCACAGGTCTACCTGGGAGTTTCAAAAATACAATAAAGGCTAGAACTTCAATTAGTGGTCTGAATTCAGATTATGAATAATAAGTAAAGTGCCCTTTACAAAGCACCTATGTCTATCCTGTGTAATCATGGAGTTTAGCAAATTGTTTAAACACATGGAACTATACTCTACAAAATCAACTTTCAGGGAAGGTATATTTTAAGCTTACAGAATTTCCCCCTGGCAAATGGTTTGGGAGGGAAAAAGTAAGTTTCCTGTAGGCTGAAGTGGTGCTAGTCTGCAAGTATTAGTAGCCTCTAATGGGCATTGGGTGAGCTGATTAAACAGCTACAAGGGAAGATAGGAAATAGCTCAAGTGAAATCCTCATACTCTTAAAATAGAGGTATGAATAGTAGAACCTCAGAGTTAAACTGACCAGTCAACCCCACACCTCATTTGGAACCAGAAGTAAACAATCAGGCAGCACTAGAGACAAAAGTACTGTATTGTCTTAAACTACTAAAAAATAAAGCAGCATTTTTCTTCTGTATAGTAAAGTTTCCAAGCTTAAGTCAATATTCAGTTGTGAACTTTTGTTTAAAAAGTTACAAACAACCTCCATTCCTGAAGTGTTCATAATTCTGAGGTTCTACTGTTCTGGGAAGCTAGATCCATTCTGGGGAGCAAAGCTGAACCCTCTGCCATATAAAGCTTTGAATAGTTTCTCTTTTGGGGAGAGGGATAGCAAAAACAAAAAAAAAATCTAGTGCAGGGCTAATTTCAGAAACTACATCTTTACTTCCACATACAAGCAGCCATTTATTTGACTTTTAACTGTAGGTAGGTTATTCAAATACTATAAGAAATGACCTTTTAGCTAAACTCAATTTCTGACTGATATAGCAGAATTGTAGATCACCACTGTGCATAGCTATACAAGCAGCACCCTATGTTTCACTCTTGGGAAAGTCTTTCAGGGATCGCTACATCATGAAGGATGAAAAAAATGGAGAGAATGGACTTCAAAAAAACATTCTACAAACATTCATTTACAATTAGTTTAAATACAAAGCTCTACTTGTATATTGAAACAAAGAAGGTTTCAAACTGTACTGCACTTGACATTCCATACAATTGCAGTTAATAGGGACTTCAAGGGTGATAGTTTAAAACAACTGGATCTGTTTCACATGAAAACATGTTTAATTTGTAGGCACTAGTGTACACATTGGCTCATAAACATTCACCAGTAGACATGTAACTGGTTAATTGTATACATCTATTACATATGCATTTTAAGGACACCCATCTTTGAAAATCAAATCCCTCAAGTTAAAGTTTAACCTATTATATTCCCCCCCAAGCAAGTTTATTCCATTTCATTTAACTCCCCTAAATTAACATCTTAAATAGTTCTTAACTTTGAAAGGATTATCCCTAGGAGTCAGTATAACATACAGAGGGTATGAGTAGGTTTTAACTTTTCCCCATTAACTGACTGATGATCACCTAACAGGACAGTTTATATGGAGATGTATTTGAGTACTTCATGTGTAGACAAGTACATAGCCACAAAATATTTATTTATTTAGTAGGACAAATGTACACATCGGAAAACATGGAAGCCTCTTAGAATGAACTTTAAAAAGGCTACACGAGGCCTAGAACCTTATTCAGCAAAGCACTGGTGCATGCAGAGAGACCCACTGACTTTAACTTTAAGCAAGTGCTTTGGATGATCAAGGTCGTACACTACACCTTTTGCAGTGGTGAAAAATTGTGGTTTTGCACCTATAAGATATTGTCAGTTTATTTAATGAATGTTTCCTTCCTTTGTACAACACCAGCAGACACAATGGAGGAACACTATGGCCGATTCTATTTACATTTATTTTAACAAAACTAATCAAGATATTTAGTGTTTGTTTCAGGCATGACGTTGTAAAAGGTTATAATGTAATTGGGTCCCTTTTAGAACTGTTAACAGGAAAATACAGTTCAGCCATTAGCCAAATAATTGCTCACTGAGGTGAGCTCATCTACAATTAAGCCCGAGGAGAGGAAAGAAGGGGAGAATAAATTCAGCTTCCAACTTCCAAAAGGCCTCATTTTATCCCCATTATAGTTCCCTTCAAATCACTGTACTAGAGGCAGAAAGGAACACCCCTGATACACTCCATAAACAGACTGCTGTGAAAAGTGAAAAAATCCTTTTCCCTCACTTTTTTAAACAGTGTTCTGGAGTGAGTTAGTATTACATGGTGCAGAAAGAAAGGCGTTAATGGTACATTTACATCCAAGCTATTAGAAAAGCTAACACTTGACACTGCATTCTCCTGGAGCTAGTCCTTGTTAGCATAGCAGTGTGTATGTAGGCACTATTTAAGATACACATGAAGCACATCAGACCTTGAAGAACTGTATTAAATATTCCACTCATTGAATATATGAAAAGTTCGAATGGGTTCTACTTCGGTCCCTTTATTAAGTTAAAAGGTGGATGCAAATATTCATGTTATAATAAGCCAATGCCCTGCAGCTTATTACACACTATGCATCTCAATAATATAGAAAATAAATGATAATCCTATCTACCTACATAAAAACCAGGTTATTTTAGACTAAGTTTCCAGACTTGCATACAAATAGAGGTATGCAAAGATCCACAATCAGATTTTATGAAAACAGTTTTTCATGGGAAGGCGTGTCTGTCTTCAGTCCACAGCCTGAGATAGCCGAGCACTTCCAAGCTGTTAGCATAAAGCCCCCACCAAAAACATTGAGTAGTAAGGGCCCGATCCTACCACCTGTGAAATCAATGGTAAAACTCCCACTGACAGCAAAGGTAGTAGGATGGGCCCCCAAAGCTGTCCCACACATGCCCCTTTGTACACCACTGTCTGGGAAAATGGGTAGGAAATACAAAGTATAGAAAAAAAAATGTAAGAAGGTTGTTCCCTTAAGTATTCATGATTTTTAAGGGATTCCAACACTTGTAATAATAGACAAGTTCTACCTGAAATCACATGACACACTAGATGCTGCAAGTCTGGGAACTATCCGAATGGGATTGAGATAAACAATTGACAATTTGGTTGTCTCATCAGCACCTTCCCTTTTACCCTCAACGCTTCTCCCTCCTTTCCTCTGCCACTTAGCCAGATAAGACAAAAGAGCAGGCTGACAAGATGTTCTAGAGCAGCATTTCAACTTTGGATTGAATCTCTCTCTCTAACCACCATCCTCCTACTGCTTCTTAAACCACTCACAGACACTTCCTTTCTGTAAAATCCCTTTTCTATCACCTTCCCCCACCCTCCCAACAAGACAGAGTGAAGGATTCTAAAATGTGAGGGACTGCAATAGCAAAGATAGCAAGAGTAAACAAGCTAGCAAACCTGCCACGACATTTTGCTGCATCAGGCTTGGTGAATGGGGCACTTCCCACCCTCTAGCAAGGTTTTTGAAGCAAGGGTAAAAACAAGAGGTAAGTTACAAAATTGAAATTTTAGAAACAGCTCAATTATGAAGAGAAATTGTCACAAAATACTTCAGCCCGCTTGTGATAAAACTGGTATCCAAAAGGTACTGGAAGAAACTTGCACCTGAATGGTAGGCTTCACCTCTGACCCTGTGATATTGCTGTGCAGTGTGTGATGGTCTCATCTGACCTACTGGCACGAGTACAGCCATTTTCCTGCCTGTTGAAGGATGGGGATGCTACACACGCAGCTACCATGATTTGTGACAAGTGGTTTAGTTCACAGAAGTCTCACAAAAGGGTCATTCCTTGTGCAATATTTGATGGAGGTGAAGATAAAGTGGTTTCTTGGTCAACAATTGCAGTTTCTTCCTTTTAAAGTCAGTGGGTTTTTTGTATCTGTAACCACAAGAAATAAAATTGAAGGCGAATGCTAAGGAAGACTAAATGCATCTGAATAAACCCAGGCTCAAATGCTTGTTCCGACAGTACCCAGACTCCATGTGTGAAAGTGCTTCAGGTATGAATTTAGGATTCGTACAAGGGAACAATAATGAAAAGTAGGTTACACAGGAAAAACTGTCATTTTCTTTTCTTTGGAATATTATTTTCAAGGCATGGCAAATTAAACTTTCAAACGCATACCAGCCTGAGTAGAAGAGAATTCGGTTGCAAGACATTCGGGTTATCTTGCTTTGCCTCACACACGCTTGCAACCTGTTACTGCAGGTGTAATTCTGACAACATTTAGATTTGTTTAAAAAAAAAAAAAAAAGCCACCAGATCTTACAAAATTGTTACGATTATCAGGAGCCTTTTTCATTAGATGTTTCCCACCAAAGTTACTTTGGATTAAAACACATCCCCATGTGACAAAGTAGCTGGGACTACCTGCATGCCTTTCTGGGACTGGCCCTTTACAGTTGGGAGAGTCAAATAGCTGCAGCCCTAAAATGGCCATTTTGCAACTGACAGCTCACAACTCCCAGCCCTTCTCTTCCAGCTGATAAATAGCAATAAGAAAGAAAATAAAGTTAAGGAGATGAGACAAATTGTCATGCCCCTCAATGTTTGCAACTCATATTACAGCACTACAATAGTGGCACCAAGAGAGTCAGAAATCCATACCGATTAAAGAATGAAAGTAAACTGGCTGGTTTGTCTTTTTCCAATCAGAAGACAGTACAAGTAGTGAGCCTATAACACTGAAGGAGTTTAACATTTTCAGTTTTAATATTCCAACTTACTGTAGTACGTAATTTGTTTTTGAAAGCTATTTTTGACCTGATCGTGTCCCTTGAGTGTGTCGCAAGCCACAGGGGTTTCATTCTAAAAGAAGGCCTGCTTGATAGTCAGGAAGATGTTTGTTTTTTAGTAGCAGATCTGATTACTTTAGTTAAGGATCAAAATGCAGAACTCCTATATAACCTGACACCTTTATGCTGGTCTGTTCAAAGTTCCTTCCAAACCAAATGCTGGGGTTTGTAATTGTATTTTCAGGATCATAGGAATAAAGTAGCAAGAAAACCAGGAGGAGACAAAGTAGTAAGTTTGACAGTAAACAGTTTCCTATATCTAACACAAAGCATCAGCAGACAATACCAAGCTCTAGATTAGTTCCTTTGTATCATGTCACTGGAATCTACCGTGTATATTTATATATCATCTATATATAAGATTATATGCTAGGTCACTTACAGTTCTATAACAATTGTCCCAGGTTTAATTTCATCCATCTCCATGAAAGCAAAGCACTTGGTGCTGGTAAATCTCTTCTTGGGCTTATAGTGTTTGAATTCAAAGAAAATAGCTGCACCTAAAGGGGGGGAAAGTTAGAGAAAAACTAGTCAAATGTTGCCTAAAACAGATTCCTTGTCATGGAAATATGACTGTCATCGTAACCTGTTCTACATATATCAGAGACAATGGCTTCTATTATTTCTCTAAATCTCCTGAATCAATAAGAAAAATCATGTTTCTTGAAATGTTAGAATTACTCCCCTGAGCTTGTAGCCCCACTCTATTACTCATGAATGACAGAACCACAGCAGGGCAGTGTGACTGGTCCAAACAAGTGTAACAGAGTATACTACTTGAAAGCAAAATATGCCAAGCCACTACTCTAGGACTTGCAGTGAGCTGTTGCAGTGTCCACAAAATTGCTACTGCACTGTAGATTCACACCCAGGCTTGCCACGCAGACAACCCTGGGGTCTTGAGCCCCAAGAATCTTCAGAGCAGTAGTCTTGACACTGCTCCTACTCTGAGGAGCAGCCAGGCCCAAGCTGCCTGGCTCCTCCTCAGAGTAGGAGCAGTGTCAAGACTACTGCTCTGAAGATTCATGGACCCCATTTCAGAAGGCTAAAATTACCCACCTTTTGTTAGTTTTTCAACATGTTTCTGAATCTCAATGTCCACATTAAAATGAACATAGGTGTCCTCTTTCCTTGAAGCCACTGGAGTATCCTGCACAGGGGTCAGGTCTACCCCATTCACATCTGGAGGAAATAAAAAATTAGCCCCTTTTAAGGTCAAACATCTTTTAAAAAAAACTTGTCATTTTATCATTAGCATACATGCACTTTCCATCCTAGTATTAACAAATCTTATCCATAATCCATATTTATTACATCCTATCATCAGTTCATTGGGTTCAAATTCCAAAACCAGCACTGCATCCTCTTTCTTCTGCTCCAAAGAGAACCCCCTGAAATGTCAGAGTCACTGCTCTGTCACCTTCCTATTAGCGACAGGCCAGAACTAGTCAATTTTATTTTCAAAAAGGGTGATTTTTATGCTTGCCAGTGAAGTATCAAAGTCCCTTTTGAGGAAAGTTTTCACATAGAGCTTAAAGGTCTATTCTGAGAAAAGTCTATGGAAAAATACAGTCGTAACCCATTACCTCTGAATGTCCAGATGCAGATATGCTTGCTTTCCTGGCTAGAAACAGTGCTCACTACTTTTCACTCCTATTGGCACTCTAGAGCCAGCACAGGTATGGGGGAGGGAACTAGATTCAGTTATGCGAGCACAGATTAACAACTGTTTTGCTCCAGCATAAGCCAGAACAAGCAAGATTGCTGCTTATTCTACTTATGGTTGTTTGACTGTTATTTTGTCCTCTCCCACTTCCGTCGTCCTCCCCTCACCAGTTTGTTTCATCCATCTGTTGTGCCTCAGCATATGGTAAGATCATGAGCTCTTTGGGGCAGAGGCTGTCTTTTTTATTGTGTGGGCATGTGTCTGGCAGTGCCTAGCACCTGGGCCCCGATGAAGGCATCTGGGGGCTGCTGAAATACATTAACAAATAGTGGCAGAACTATTATGGTTGAAGAGTTAAGACACCAACGTTCAGATTCCAGACAGATTTTAAGGATAGTAAGTTTAAAAGAAGAAAAAAATCCCACACAGGTTTGGTATGGAGTCACTGAGACAATGAACACGGTCTCACAATGCCTTTTTAAAAAAAAATTAAACAGTCACTTTTCTGAGTAGACTCACTTTAAAAACTCGGGGGGGGGGAGGGGAATTAAAGTACACCCCCTTCTCATTTCCAATAGGTTGTGCAGTCTCCCACTGGGGAGTTAAGAGTTTAATAGTAAGTGGAAAGCGGAGTCAGACTATCATACAATTTAATAACAGCATTGCTTGGTAACTTCTGCTTCTCAGAAGAATACCACATGTACTGTAGGTCAGGACTGAGGGGCAGGGTTGTATGGGGAAAGCTTGCATAGCACTTGTGCACACTACCCTGCCTCCTGCCTGCAGCTACTAGCATTTGTGTTTTTACAATATATAACTAGCAAAGGGAAAATTTAACACATTTCAAACAACAGAACAGCGTAGCAGTTTATAGGATATTTGCTTTTGAACTCTGAAATTTCAGTACCCAATATTAGAATGGTGTTAAAAATTGGTACTTTACTAATAGCCAAAAATGAAATGCATTCCTTCATGCTTGATTTGACCCAGATTGGATGTTGGACTCCAACAAGAACTGTAACCCCTGGTCCCACAAATTTAGATCTCTAAGCCAGCTGGGGGGCAAAAGAACAGAACAAAAAACCCCAAATGACTGACAAGGAATACTTGGGAGGGATGCGAGGAAAGATGTGTAATTAAAGAGTCTAAAAATAATGCTGAAGAACCACAGCAACATTATTAAAAATAAACCTTTTGCATCTTCAGTATCTCACTGAGAGAAATGCAGGGTGAATGTGTAGGTCCCGAGAGAGCAGGATTCAGGCTCCAGTTTTCCATCAGAGGGAAGAGGCTTCAGACTGAGGGCTTCTCTATACAAACAATGACTTTGCTGCAAGCTGGGGTATGAATCTGTGCTGCACTTGACTGAAGTGGACCTAGTGTCCATCTGCGCCCCGCTGACGTGCACTAGCAGTTTGTTAATGCACTTTGGTCTAGTACTCTCTCTGAGGCAAGACTAGATCTTAAACTGTTAACACAAGTCAGCAAGGTCCACACAAACATGCACAGCGAGTGCAGCAGACTCGTGAGGGAGATTCATACCCCAGCTTGCCACAAACTAAATGTTCATGTAGACAAGTTCAGAGACACAGGGTACATCTAATACCGCACTTAAAAACCCACGGCTGGCCATGCTAGCTGACTCGGGCTCAGGCTAAGGGGCTGTTTAATTGTGGTGTAGTCATTCAAGCTCAGGCTGGAACCCAAGCTCTGGGACTCTCCAACCTTTGCAGGGTCCTACAGCCTGGACCCCAGTCCGAGTTTGAACATCGACATTGCAATTCAACAGCCCCGCAAGGCTGAGTCAGCTGGCAAGGGCCAGCCACGGGTGTCTAATTGTACAGTAGACATATCCAGAGAAGCAGGGGTCTGAATGTTGAATATAGCCACAGGAATCAAGAGAGTGGAGGAAGGTTCAGATCCACTTGTTTTGGCTGAGGGATAGTGGAGGAGATGCAGGACCCTACTCAGAAGCACAATCAGAATCTTCTCATCCTTGACTAAGATAGCACCTTGTAAAGCCACAAAATGATTGTACGGGGGGGGTGGGGGCTCTGAGTGCCAACAAGAGTGCTTCTCTGTATGGGGAAGAGGGATTCTATTTCCATAAAACACACACGTCCCTTCACAGAGAGTAGAAGTCAGAACACAGCAGAAAGAGCAATACTTACCCTTTACACTAACTGTGATATAAGGATCAATGCACTGCCCAGCATCTTTCAGACCAATTTTCTCTATTTTGATAGTGAGTAACGTCATCCCGGGTTCCGACGGCAACCTGGGTAATAAAGTACCTGGCAACAGAGAGCAAACCAAAACATTAACCCGTTGGGACTCTTACAGCTAGGGCCCTACTTCAGTCCTTCCCCCATCGTCATTGCTCATGGAAGCCTTTGTTCACCACAAACTATAGTGGATAATGAGAAGGGATAGGGATTAGTCCTAAGGCCCAGGATTTGCAGCCTCACGACACATATAGTCATCTAACACCAACGAATCTCAAAGTGGTTTACACATTTATAGGTACAAAGAAATGCAGTCACCAGCTCTGGAGTGAAGAGTGGCAAGTCTGTTCAATATGTTATGCACTACATTGAGAGACATAGGGGTAAGCATCTATTTACAGGAAGTGCTGTGGGATCTTGAACGTCAAGCAGAGCAGACAGGACCTTTGGTTTTCAGGTCTCGGATATGCACGCATTGTAAATTGCAATACAATTCCATTTCTATAGCTCTTAAGGGCTGAGATCACCCTGCTAGGATTAGAACTTGTGGTTGCAGGGAGTCCAGGCATCCATCCACCAGCTTCATGCTGATCATTTACAACTAGTAAAAGAGATGGGAGCAATAGAGAAGGGAATGTTCCATTGGTATGAACCCCACTCCTGGGGAGGTAAGAGAAATACCAGATCAGCAGGGTTCTTCTAGAGCAGTGTTTCTCAACGACCAGTCTGTAGACGAGTGCTGGTCCCTGAGATCTCCCTGACAGTTTAGGAAGGCAGCAAGCCGGTTCCTGGTATCAAAAAGGTTGAGAAACACTGGTCTAGAGTGTTTAGCATCTATTGGCATTAGACATCAAAAGGCAGCAGTATAAAAAAATAAAAAAGTATTTGCCAGAACTGAGAGAATGTGAGGGATGCCAAGTCATTTCCAACTAAACATTAAGAAAATCAAAGATGTTCTTATGCTCAGACACAGACTGATGTTAATGTAGGAGAATCCCTGGAACATTGTAGCACAGCTGGTAGTTTGAGATATCAGTAGCATGTAAGAATCATACGAATGGCAATATGGGTCAGACCAATGGTTCATCTAGCCCAGTATCCTGTCTTCTGACAATGACCAATGCCAGGTGCTTCAGGGGGAAGGAACAGAACAGGGCAATTATCGAGTGATTCATCCCCTGTTGTCCAATAAGTCAAATACCCTTGAAATCAACTATAGGATATTTCCTCCAGGCTGATTTTAGAGAAAGCTGGGAGGTTTTAAGACAGAATCTGGTGTTAGTGGTGTTAGATTCACAAACGGTGTAAGAGAAAGTAAACTCATGAGCAAGTCTGATGTAAAGCCTTGTTTTTGATTGCAAGTTTTATGACCCCAGAAGTGAAAAGACATAATTTCCCTTGGCAAATGGAGTCAGTCATCCCCTCCACAGGTTTAAGTTTTCTTTACTATATTATGACAGAGAGACAGGCTTCAAAATAAAGGACCAAATATTCTGCCCATAGAACTGCACCCCCAGCAACCAGGACTTCTATAGGGGTTGTATGACTATTCCCACCACCTCATTGGGGTCCTTAACAAGGTTGGAACCCAGAACCTTCAGTAACAGAAGCATGAGTCTCTATGGCCTTAGCTGACAGCTGTAATAGACTCATGGCCTCTATGCACCAGCCACCACAGGGGACCACATCTCACAGTAGAGTGGGTCATAGCTGCACTCAGATACCTAAAGACAGGATTTGGCCCCCAGCATTTAATGTTGATGGGACAAAGACTGCTAACTGTAGAGTTGGGAACAGATGAATAAAAACTCAAGATTGAATTGGATAGTCCACAATACCAATGAAAACGGGCACTTTTCATGTTGGGGGGAATTGCTGACACATCCTGCTTCAACACGGAGCCATTTCTCTGGCACTGTGGTTTGCCATGGGTTTTCCTGCCATGTTTATTAGACATGTGCTTAAAATGAGGGCTTGTACCTCAACCAGCCCTTTCCTGTGCTCCCTATGGGCTTGTAGATGCGCCCTGCCTATCCTGTATCAAACACAAAAATGAAGGAGGCAAGCCAAAGCCATCTCCAAAGAGCAGGGAATCCGGCCAGGGGCATAATATAAAACCTGTGATTTCAAGTCTTCGCCAGCTATTGCTTGGGAGGACAGAGGGTTTTTGTCATCAGTAGGATATTTAATAAGTAAAAAAAAAAAAAAAGCACTTTAGGAAGGGGGCAGACTTGGGCCTTTTCCTTGGGTTTGTTTTAAGAATTTTATTTTTTCCCCATGTTAATTTACTGCTCCTGGAGGGTGCCGGATTGACTGTGTGAAGTCCCTTCTTTGCCCATTGGGTAGATAAGGAGTAGCGATTCAAGCTTCCATCAAATGGTCCTCTCCCCCTCCTGGATCTCTAAGGCAGCCCAGGTCTCCTTACCATTTTAATCCCTAGCACTTCTAAGACCACTTAAGAATGTGGCAGTTATGTATGTCCGTGTCATACAAGCCACCATATATGGCAATCAGGATTTGGATTGAGACTACTGGATCCATCTCACACAGGCACCAATCAGTTGGTAGCAACCTTTGAAAAGAATTAGAACCTGCGGTCTAGTGGAGAAGACTAGACATCAGAATGGGCCTGTTAGTTTTAACAGTGAGTGAAGCTACCCAGGAGATAAACTTCAGTCACTTTAGCCTAAGCAACAGGGAGCCCTACTTATTTCCATGCAGGACATAGAACAGATTGGGGTAACATATAAGAATGAAATAGTGTATTTGCTAGGTCACTCTGTAGCCCAACTTCTGTCACAAAGCATTTCCGGTTACCAATGCAAAGCCAGCTAGGCATGCACCCCATTGAAAGAAACCCAGCTATACATGCAACCAGCAATGCTGCAAGACAGAGCAAGAGAAATCAAGACAAGCAAGTTTCTAGAGAGCCATCTAAGGTGCTACACTAAAACATGATCCTTCTTTTCTCTGTAGCTGCAAGTCAGCTCACCGGTTACTTATACACAGAGAAACCCCCAATTCTTTCATTATGAAAACAATTATACTTTGACACTTGGAATTAAGATATCAATGAAAGATACCACAGCAATGACTATACACATTAAAATGTTATCATACCTTCAATGACTCCTGAGTTAGCAGATGTTAGAATGGTTTAGCATGTGTTAACATGATGAAGCCATGCATGTAGAAGACAAGACCATGGACAATTAGACAATATAGTAATCTAATGTGAATTAAAAGCATACAGAAGCAAAGTCTATAAGTGAGGAAAGTACAATGTAACCTACTGAATCAACTGGGTCAGTCTGTTGCTTAGATTTATAAGCCTCAGATCAGAAGGTTCTGTGAATAGTTTATTTTAGTTTGAGCCTTATTGTCCAACATCCAAGGTTAAGTAATTAGGTCACCGAATCGTCAAACATCATGCCACACAAATATTCCTGTACAGAAGGCAAAAGAAACCCAGATTGTACCAAGTGGCAAGACAATTCAAGGCTGTTAGATTGTTTGCATTAAGGCTGACTTCCTTTTTGAAGGCAATTTCAAACTAAGTGAAAGCAGGGTGTGCAATTCATGCTGCAAGTTGGGCAACAAACTAAATGTGTTAATACTAAGTTTATAGGGTGCCCTTACCTACTCTTGAAGTGTGGTCCTATGCTGAAAAGTGATTCGGTACGAATGGCTCTGTGGGGCCTAATGTGTATTATCTCACTCTGATTTTACATCTAGTGTGCTGGGTTTACCAATAAACATTTGTCTTTTCTAACAGTCAACCCTGCAAACCCAATTTGGCTTCAATGTCAAGCTAGGTTCTTCCCTTCTTGCACATCACTTGTACTAAAGATTCTACAGGTTCCTAATTAGTGGCACCTGCACAGCTCCATTGCCTTCAGTGGGGTTGCAAAGGTGTATTTGTTTGCAGCTTAGTAACAGTGCTGTTCATGATGCACAAGGAGGACCAAAAGCAGTAAACACATTTCTGTAACAACAATCAGCAGATGTGACCACACCCCGGGAGCACATCTGCTAAGTAAGAAGGTACCATTTGTACCTCATTACTTTTCAGAACAGAGCTGTGTTCTGTTCATGTGAACTGAACGCTTCTTTAAGAGGTGGTGGGTTCAGAGCTCTAATTACCCTCAGAACAGGTGCATCACTGGGAGGCCAGTATAAGCTTCTCCACACTGCTCTGCCATTGTACCTTCAACTCTAAAATGAAGATGCCACCTCTTGGAATGAGATGTTAATTCAGTCTCTGTGGTTCATTCTTGGTGTCTAACATTGGCATCGGTGTATTTTTAATTGTGGTAGTTTTGCACTGGAAACCCTGTGAATTGAACTGGAGGCCTCAGCTCAATTCTTAGTGAGCATCACTCACTAAATGGTGGTATCTTTCAACTGCTGCCAATATGGGCAGGACTCAAAACGGGTGACCTAAATGCAATAGAGTTGCACATTTCTCCCAGTTGCCCAGGGCCCCTTCCAGCTCTTTACCTACTTTAAGTATTCTAAGTAGCCAGTGTGTTGAATGTTAGACATCCTGTTCTATTTAAGCATCTCCCTCTACCCCAAACCACTGTGGACATTTTGCTTCTTACTAAGGTAAGATCATTTGGCTACAAAAGAAGTCCCCTTACTATGTGTAGAATTTAATCCTTAGATTCACTAAGGATATCTTCAACTATTTCTCATTAATAGAGCTTCAGAGGTGACAAACAACAAAGACAACACAGACATACAGCCACACAGAGGGGAAGACAAAAGCAAGACCCTGGGAGATGCTTGTTTGAAACTGACAGAAAAGACGGTTACTCACCGTTGTAACTGTTGTTCTTCGAGATGTGTTGCTCATATCCATTCCATTAGGTGTGTGCGCGCCGCGTGCACGATCGTCGGAAGATTTTTACCCTAGCAACACCGGCGGGTCGGCTGTGGAGCCCCCTAGAGTGGCGCCTTCATGGCGCTGAATATATACCCCAGCCGACCCGGCGCCCCCTCAGTTCCTTCTTGCCGGCTACTCCGACAGTGGGGACGGGGGGCGGGTTTGGAATGGATATGAGCAACACATCTCGAAGAACAACAGTTACAACGGTGAGTAACCGTCTTTTCTTCTTCGAGTGCTTGCTCATATCCATTCCATTAGGTGACTCCCAAGCCCAACTTAGGCGGTGGGGTCGGAGTGAGACATTGCTGTGTGCAAAACCGCTGATCCGAAGGCAGCATCGTCCCTGGACTGCTGCACTAGTGCATAGTGTTCTGTAAACGTGTGGACTGACGACCAAACCGCAGCTCTACAAATGTCCTGGATCGGAACTTGCGCCAGGAAAGCAGTCGAGGAAGCTTGGGCCCTCGTGGAATGAGCGGTGAGGTGCGGTGCTGAGACACCTGCCAGGTCATAGCAAGTCCGGATGCAAGACGTAATCCAAGAGGATAGGCGTTGTGAGGAGACCGGTGAGCCTTTCATTCGGTCGGCCACTGCAACGAAGAGTTGCGTCGTCTTTCTAAAGTGCCTTGTGCGGTCAATATAGAAGGCCAGGGCCCTGCGTACGTCCAGAGAATGCAAACGTTGATCCTGGCGAGTAGCATGTGGTTTAGGATGAAAGACCGGGAGAAATATATCCTGGTTGATATGAAATGGAGAAACCACCTTAGGGAGAAAGGCAGGATGTGGGCGGAGCTGCACTTTATCCTTATGGAAAACTGTGTAAGGGGGCTCGGATGTAAGCGCCCTGAGTTCAGAAACGCGCCTTGCTGAGGTGATGGCTACGAGGAAGGCTGTCTTCCAGGATAGGTACAAAAGTGAACAGGTGGCCAGTGGCTCGAATGGAGGACCTGTGAGCTTGGAGAGAACCAGGTTGAGGTCCCACGTCGGAACGGGCTGACGTTGCTGTGGGTACATCCGGTCTAAGCCCTTGAGGAATCTAACGACCATCGGGTTAGAGAATACCGAAGACGCGAGTTCCCCTGGGTGAAAGGCCGATATAGCGGCCAGGTGAACTCTAATTGAAGATATCGCCAACCCTTGCTGTTTTAGGGAGAGGAGATATTCCAATATGAGAGGAATAGGTGCCTGTAACGGGGACGTGGCTCGTTGTTCGCACCAACAGGAGAACCGCTTCCACTTGGCCAAGTATGTGGTCCGTGTTGAGGGCTTCCTACTGCTCAGCAGAATCTGTTGGACAGAGTGTGAGCACTGCTGCTCTGCCTGGGTGAACCATGGAGCAGCCACGCCGTGAGGTGGAGTGATTGCAGGTCGGGGTGACGCAGGCGACCGTGGTCCTGAGAGATGAGATCCGGGCATAACGGAAGCGGGATCGGTGTCCGAACCGAGAGTTCCAACAGCGTGGTGTACCAATGTTGTCTCGGCCACGCTGGGGCGATCAGAATCACCTGTGCCTGGTCTCTGCGCAATTTGAGCAGTACCTTGTGGACCAGAGGAAACGGAGGGAAGGCATAAAACAGGTGGTCCTTCCAGGGAAGGAGAAACGCGTCCGAGAGGGAGCCCGGAGCTCGACCTTGCAGGGAGCAGAACATGTGGCACTTCCTGTTGTCTCGAGATGCAAACAGGTCTATCTGGGGAAACCCCCACTTCTGGAAAACGGAATGTATGATGTCTGGACGGATAGACCACTCGTGTGTTTGAAAGGACCTGCTGAGTCGGTCCGCCAGAGTGTTCTGGACTCCAGGGAGGAACGATGCCATGAGATGGATTGAGTGGGCGATGCAGAAGTCCCACAGGCGAATGGCCTCTTGGCATAGCATTGACGAACGTGCTCCTCCTTGCTTGTTGATGTAAAACATGGCGGTGGTGTTGTCGATGAGAACTAACACACAGCGGCCACGTAGGAGATTGAGAAATGCCTGGCACGCCAGGCGCACCGCCATCAGTTCCCGAACATTGATGTGCAGGGCTATCTGGGGTGCAGTCCACAGGCCCTGGGTATGGTGTTCGTTGAGATGGGCGCCCCAACCCAGGGATGAAGCGTCTGTGACCAGGTGCAGAGAGGGTTGTGGGGCGTGAAACGGCATCGCCTCGCAAACCACCTTGTGGTCTAGCCACCATGTGAGGGAGGTCAGGACCGAGTTCGGGACCGTGACCACCATGTTCAGGCTGTCCCGATGTGGGCGGTATCTTGATGACACCCAGGTCTGGAGTGGGCGAAGCCGAAGTCTGGCATGCCTGGTTACGTACGTGCAGGAAGCCATGTGACCCAGCAGGGTGAGGCACGACCTCACCGTGGTAGTTGGGAAGGCCTTGAGTCCTTGAATGAGGCTCGTGATGGTGCAAAAGCGATTGTCTGGCAGGATGGCTTGTGCACGTCTGGAGTCTAGAACCGCGCCGATGAATTCTATTCTCTGGGTAGGTTCTAGAGTGGATTTGTCCTTGTTGAGTAGGATACCCAACTTGTTGAATGTGTGCACTATTATGTGGACGTGATCTCGAACTCGTTCTTTGGTGCGACCGCGTACCAGCCAGTCGTCTAGGTACGGGAACACCTGTATCCCTTGCCGACGAAGGTACGCTGCCACGACAGCCATACATTTCGTGAACACCCTTGGGGCCGAGGATAGGCCGAAGGGAAGGACTGCAAATTGGTAGTGCACCTTGCTTACCACGAACCGCAGGAAGCGTCTGTGAGGCGGGTAAATTGCTATGTGAAAGTATGCATCTTTCATGTCGAGGGCGGTGAACCAGTCTCCAGGATCGAGGGAAGGGATAATGGCCCCCAAAGAGACCATGCGGAACTTCAACTTTACTACGAACTTGTTGAGTCCGCGCAAGTCCAAGATGGGTCGCAGACCTCCTTTGGACTTGGGAATGAGGAAGTAACGGGAATAGAATCCCCTGCCCCTTAACTCCACTGGAACCTCCTCTATGGCCCCCATAGCAAGGAGCGTGGAAACTTCCTGTATAAGAAGTTGCTCGTGAGAAGGGTCCCTGAAGAGGGCCGGGGAAGGGGGGGAGGAGGGGGGGATTGAAGAAAAGTGGATAGCATATCCCCTGTCCACCGTGCGAAGGACCCAACGGTCCGAAGTTATAAGGGACCAGGTCCGGTGGAAATGGGAAAGGCGATCCCGAAAGGATGGGGCTGGATCCTGTGGGATGACTGGGGCGCCGTCCTCGACCGCACCTTCAAAAGTTCTGCCTGGGGCCTGAAGGTGGTCTAGGTGGCCCCTGGTTCTGACCAGGTTGAGGGTCGGTCCACCTTCTTCTACCACCTCGCCCTCGCCTCCGGGTCGAGTCCTGTCTCTGACGAGGCGGGGGGGGGTAGAAGCGCTGAGGCTGCGGTCTAAATGGCCTGCGCTGAGGGCCCACAACATGCATCCCCAAGGAACGCATGATCGTCCTGGAGTCCTTGAGGCTCTGCAGGCGAGAGTCCGTCTTTTCGGAAAACAGCCCTTGTCCTTCAAAGGGCAGATCCTGCAGGGTTTGCTGCAGTTCCTGAGGCAGACCCGAAACCTGGAGCCAGGAGATCCTCCGCATAGCGATACCTGAGGCCAGGGTTCTCGCAGCAGAGTCCGCTATGTCTAAGGAGGCCTGTAAGGAGGTCCGAGCCACCTTCTTACCCTCCTCCACCAGGGCTCCAAACTCCTCCCTGGACTCTTGGGGAACCAACTCCTTGAACTTCCCCATAGAGTTCCAGGAGTTAAAGTTATAGCGACTCAAGAGCGCCTGTTGATTAGCCGCTCTAAGTTGCAACCCTCCGGCTGAGTAAACTTTACGGCCGAATAAATCGAGGCGCTTAGCCTCCTTCGATTTGGGCGCTGCGGCCTGCTGACCGTGGCGCTCCCTTGCGTTCACTGATGCCACCACCAGTGAACACGGCTGGGGGTGGGTATACAAGTACCCGTAGTCTTTAGACGGAACAAAGTATTTCCTTTCCACCCCTCTCTCTGTGGGTGGGATAGAGGCAGGAGTCTGCCATATCGTAGATACATTGGCTTGTATCGTGCGGATCAGGGGTAACGCCACCCTCGATGGGGCATCCGCTCCGAGGATATTCACGATGGGGTCGTGCACCTCCACTATCTCCTCCGCCTGCAGGTCCATATTACGGGCCATCCGACGCAGAAGATCTTGGTGAGCCCGAAGATCTATTGGAGGTGGACCTGTGCACGATGTGCCCGCCACTGCCTCATCCGGAGAGGAAGAGGAAGATGCCTCCGGTGGGACAGGATCCAAGGGAGGGTCCTGGGCTCCCTGCTCCTGGGCCGGAGCATCACCTGCGCTTGAGTCCAGGGCGTCAGGTGGTGCGGACACGGAAGCCTCCATGCCCCCTGGCGGAGGCCGAGAGATGGTGGACTCCGGGGCCCTTCTAACAGAGTGACCGGAGCGAGAGGTCGAAGCAACTGGAGCCCCTTGCGCCTGATGGTACGCCCACGGGGTCCAAAACGACCAGTGAGAAGGGCCATGAGAATGGTCCTCTGTTATGTTCTGCCAATGGCCCAAGTCCTGTTCCTCGGCTTGCCCTTGAGGGGGGTATGCCGATCTCGAGAGGTCCTCCGAGGAGCGAGGCCCCGATCTCGATGGCCATGGCGGTGCCGAGAGCGTCGAGACGATTCCCGTGGGCTGCGGTGCCGCACGGTGCCGGTCTGGAGATGATCTATCTCCACGCGGTGCCGGCGATCGGTGCCGGGACCGCGACCGGTGCCGATGACCTCGTCGGTACCGGGAGTCGGATCTGGACCTCGACGAGGACCTGGAGTATGCTCGGTACCGGGAGCGGCCTCTCGACGTCGAGCGGCGACCGTAGCGGTGCCGAGAACTACGTCTCGATATTGATCGGTGCCGACGATCATAGCGGTGCCGAGACGTAGAGCGGTGCCGCGAAGAAGATCTTGGCCGCGAGTACGACCGGTGCCGAGGTGATATTCGGTGCCGGGACTGCGAGCGGCATGGGGACCTGCTTCGGGACCTGGATCGGTGCCGAGGTTCCAGCCCTTGCGATGGAGGGCGCATCAAGGCAGGTTTCCCCCTCGACTGGACCGGGCGAGGCAACGGTGCCGTCGGTGCCGTTGGTTGAGGCGGTGCCGGCTCCGTGAGAGCTATTAAGTCTCTCGCCGCCGCGAAGGTCTCTGGCGTCGACGGGAGGCACTGTATCACCGCCTGCCTCGGCGGAGACGCCGTCTGCACCGGACTCAACGGCCTCGGCGCCGGAGTCGACGGTGCTGGAGGCACCTGTTTCCGGTGCTCCACCGGCGTACGCGGCTCTACCCCCGGCACTGGGGGAGCCAGCGTCTTCGGCACGGAGGTCCCCGTCTTATGGGCTTTCTTATGCCCTGGGGATAATGACCGGCGCCGAGGCACTTGCTGTGCTTTCGGTGCCGACGAGGTCCGGTGCCGGGAAGGCTCATCTGACGCCACTCGCGTGGTCGTCATGGCCGGTGCCGCCGGGGCACTGCGCACCGAGGCGCTAGGTGCCGGGGCCTGACTTGTAGATGGAGCGTCCGGACTAAGTGCCGCCTCCATCAGGAGTTGCCGGAGCCGAAAGTCCCGCTCCTTCTTGGTCCTTGGTCTGAAGGCCTTACAGATCTTGCACTTATCTGTTTGATGGGACTCTCCCAGGCACTTCAGACAGGAATCGTGCGGGTCGCTCGTGGGCATAGGCTTAGCGCAGGAGGCGCACAGCTTGAAGCCGGGAGCGTTGGGCATGAGCCCGGCCCCGCGGCCGGGGGAGAAAAGGGGGAGACGACCCCCTTAATCCCCTGAACTATTATAACAACTAGACAACTCTTAAAACTATTGAACTATTTAACTATAAACACTAGGACTATAACTATAACTATAACTGCGAACTAAGCTAGGGAGAGTGGAGAACAGCTAAGCAGCGCTCCACAGTTCCAACGACCGTCAGGGGCGGTAAGAAGGAACTGAGGGGGCGCCGGGTCGGCTGGGGTATATATTCAGCGCCATGAAGGCGCCACTCTAGGGGGCTCCACAGCCGACCCGCCGGTGTTGCTAGGGTAAAAATCTTCCGACGATCGTGCACGCGGCGCGCACACACCTAATGGAATGGATATGAGCAAGCACTCGAAGAAGAACTCATATTTACAGTTTCTCATGATAACAGATGTACAGCAAGACACAGCATTCAGAAATTGCAGTTATATACTGTACCACAAAGCTAGTCGTGTGTAGTCTGCACACTGGCATTAAGCTTTCATACTTACACTAAAATCAGCAATTGCATATATGAATCATTTATATTCTAGTGGCATCCAGAGGCCCAAATAAATCAATATCAGGGACCTATCATGCTTGGCACTATCTGTACAGATGAGGAGAGTCCCTGCCCCAATTATGCTGCCTACAATTCTAGTACCAAAATTTTTCCCCCTTCCCAGAACTTAAATTTGGTAATTTGCTCTGAAGAAATGAGAAACAGTAAGGAGAACAACATCCCTCTGATTCTAATTTTCCACTCTCTTATCCCCATGAATCTTCAGCAGACAAAAATGTAATTAACAAGCTGTGTCCCCACTAGGACCTGTAGATATATCAACTGCTCCACCTGCTTCCATATGGATAGTAATTTATCCTTTGGATAGCAAAACCAAAGCAACACCCCCACAATGGTTTAATTCAAACTAGTCTCTCACACAAATGATGCACCATGAGAGCTAGACAGAAAATACCCAGCTATAATTTCCATCTCCTCACTGAAGGGAGGAATATTGCTCTCACTGATTAACTCCATCTGGTTCAGCCGCTAGTCCAAGATTCCTATGAGATATTTATTGCTTTCGTGTCTAACCATTCGAGAAGTACTGTTGAAGGTGATCCAGGAATGACTGGAAATGGCTTCCCCTTATAACAGCTTCTAAACAAGTCTCATGCCCCTTCCTTGGTGTATGAAATATTTCAGATGATGAAGCTGGTCACCCTACCTGGAACTCTAGCAGGAAAAGAATCTGGAGACCCTGCTCCAGCTCCACCTTCCTCATCATCTTCCTCAAATTCCAAGTTCTCCTCTTCTCCAGGTGCTAAAATCTTCCTGTAAGACAAACACATAAAACCTAGTGACTTGTCTTAAAATAAAGTTTATCAATGGAAAAAAAGTCACCATCCCCAGGTTTAGTGCAGAACACACACATTGTCCCAAAACACACTTAGTACTTTTGATCATCTGAATGCTATACGCACTAACCAAATTGAGCCTGCAAAGCTAGCAATCAAATTAGACAGACAGACAGAGATTATGGGCCAAATTTCAGTGAACTCTAATTTGGATACCAAGGGCCTGATTTTTCCACTAATTTCAAGTGACATTGAATGTTTAGAAAATCTGAGGCACGAAAAAAGGCTATGGGCATCTACAGTTTAGGTACCCCAAAATTAGAGGCTGCTTTTAAAAAAATTGTCTTACCAAGGCAACATGGCAAGTATGTGATCCAAGGAGTTCATGCCGCCCACTTTTTTGCTCTAACTACTAGACCATGCTGCCTTTCATACCAATTCACTTTTTACATGTACAAATCCACAATTTTCCTTACCTGAGTGGGACAGGCTGAACATCAAAGGGGAATTCTTTATTATAGGTGAGGATATTCTTTAAGACTATAAAGAAAAAAAAAGCAGACTTTATTTGCTAAGAAAACCAAGTTTACCCCCCCGCCCCCCAAAAACACCCTGCACAACTTAATAGTGCTGTGTCCATTATCATGGTGCATTCGTGACAGATGCATCAAAATGCACCAAAGAGCCAGTGACAGTACAACTAGAATTACATCATCACAATAATGGTCACTTCCACGTAATAGCTTAGCTCAAAATGATACAGCTACCCAGAAAGGTGAGGGTTTAGCCACATTTACATTGTCAGCAAAGCCTTGTTCATAACAAAAGGAGTATGAAGAGAAACAATGGGCCTAAGTGTAGTGGGAGCAATCCAGGGACAATAACCTTGGTACTGGCAATACTTGGCAGGAGTTCTCAAAAGGAATGTTAACATTACAGGCATCAGCTCCAATCAGATTGACAATTCCCCAGAACTGACATTCCTTAATAAACACCTAGGGTACATTTATAGCAAATATAGATTAAGTACATCCAGAACAGGTACTATATTAAAGTCTTACTATACTGCTGTTGAAGTGTAATATGGTTGAGACTTGCTAACCCACGTAGGCATACGAGGCAGGCTAACATGAAGAGCCAGGAAAATTGAAAGCAGAACAAAGATTAATATGACATCCTTAGGAAACCAGTGGATACTGAAGCCTGTAGCTGCTCCCAGGAAAGTAGCAGCAAATTTGCAGCTCTGCGCTTAGTACAGGAAACTTACCCATTTCA
Organism: Chrysemys picta bellii; assembly: GCF_011386835.1. NCBI lineage: Eukaryota > Metazoa > Chordata > Testudines > Emydidae > Chrysemys > Chrysemys picta. The sequence continues at coordinate 159,837,802 of NC_088793.1, read as the reverse complement.
ATTATGGGGGTCTTATTCTCTCTCTCACATGCATTTTTTTTAAATCAGTGGATTCAAAAACTGAAAGTGGGATTTTCAGAAGCACCTCAACTGGGGACCTACCTCCCTTCATCACCCACCCTCCAATATTATCAACAGAAAACCCAGATGAAACTCCCCAATTTAAATCTGTCAGTTTGTATGGCGGGGGTCCAGTTCAAGAGCCAGCCAAGTCAGTTTCAAAGGCACAAATGGCAGTTAGGTGCCTAACAGCTAATGACTCCCCATGGGTCTTGGGTGCCTAACTGCTCTTTGTGCTTCTGAAATTCTCCCCCTTCATTCCAGCCAAAAAACTATGTTAAGGTTGTAAAGTCAAGCACTCAAAAATTGGGAGGTGCCAGAGTTACGGTTCCATATGCAACCTTAGTTTGGCCTGCTTAACTGTATAGGTCACAGAGTAACCGGCCCCCGTAACTGAAGTAGGTCCACCTCCCGTGTGTCAGAGCATTTGGTCACTTAAGAGGGTGGGGCAGCACCTGGGACTACAGAGGGAATTCCAGTGAGGGAGGACTGGCTGAGAGTTACAAAGCAGGAGCAGCAGGGCTGCCAGAGTCCTCTGAGAGAGAAGGCAGTGAGACCAGAGATGTGAAGGATGAGCTGAGGAATTGTTTTCTGGTAGACTGGTTAAATATGAAAAAACTCGGACTGTGGGAGTGGCAGTGAATCCTTCGGAAGCTGGGGAGAAGCCTTGCCTTGTGACCGTATACATTATGATACGGTCTTTACTTACATGGCCACATACTATTTCCTTCCACAGCACCCCTGCCTCATTCTGTGCACAGAATGGAAGATGCTCATGGAAAGGGTAGCTAGTCAATACTTTTTATCCCTATCTGTCACTGTGCACAGCATCCAAACCCTACAGTAAATAAAGAACTATTAATTACTCATGGGGTTTTCTATGATGTTTTTGTCACATCTTTGTTCTTCATAAATATCAATGATTTAATCTTCACAACACCCCTGTGAGGTGGTATTTATTATACCAATTTTACACTTGGGCAACTGAAGCACAGAACTTAAAACCAATTTGAGAAGCCTAGGGCTTGATTTTTAAGAGCATTTGGCATTTTAACACACTTCATATGTCCAGAACACAGCTCCCATTGACCTCATTAGCAGCTATGACTACTCAGCAGGTCTGCAATCAGACCCCAGGTATCTCAAGATAGATACCCAGAAAACCCCTTACTACATCCCCAGTTCCCTTCCTCCACACCCACTCCCCAGCTGCTGCCCCTGCTGAGTTCCTGTGCCCATCATCCACCACATATCATTAGATCAGTGTCAGGCAGCTTCTTCCTCCATGCTGCCTGGATACGTAGGAGGGAGCACAGGCAGGATGCTCCTGCTCTCAGTTCTTTTGCCTGTTACCACATCAGCCTGTGGCTGTGGGGAGAAAAATGCCAGGAATGTCCTGCTTGGTCCTTCTGAGTGGATGGCACATGTGGCGATATGACAGATATGAATGGTGAGAGGATGGAGAAGACCCAGAGTACAGACGAAATCTTCAGAGAACTTAGCTGCCAAATTCCAATAAGTCTAATGAGCATGTGCTAACTCCAAGATTTCAGAAGCTCATAACTTGCCCAGATTTGGATAAATTTTCATGGGAACCACAGAGGGCACATCTCTGACACCAGGGTAACATCCCTTCACCAACCAAAGAATGGAAGTAACAGTTTCCCAACTAAACAGCTGTAAGAATTTTACTCTGGCATAACATTTTTCTCCAACCTACACTATTCTACATAATCGCAGTAGAAGAACCTATTCACCACAGTATCTGAATGCCTTCAGCAACATAATTAACATCTGTCGTGTGTGTTGTTCATGCATTCTCTCATCCTCCCCCCAGGAAGAGAAGTGTGGCTGCAGGGGAGCATTTTGATTTGGGGAATTTTTTTTAAATGCACATATTGCTATGGATTTACTAGAGAAGACTAGATCAAAGTGCACCTTTCACCTTAGAGTGGAAGGTGGTGAGGTGTGTCATGGTCCTTAGCTCCTGGAGTTCACGCCACAGTCTCCATCCCCCAGGAAAGTTCCATCTCCTGGAAGTGAGCTTAATTCTTATGGTAGGAAGTTCCACTGTACCAAAGATAAGAGCTGATGACCAGAGTCTGTATCCTGGATCTTTAGGTGATATTTTAGATACCCTGGGCCCAGGCCACTAAGGCCTTGAAGATAAGGACTGAAACCTTGAACTTGATTTGACATTCTCTGGCATTCACTGATGCAGCCACTGCCACTTCTAAAATGTCAGATTGCCTACAGGAAATTAACTCTTGGCTGAAGAGCAGCTGGCTCAAGCTGGATTACTGTAAATCATTTTATCTGAAGCTGAATGTGAAACTGACTCACAGCATCCATCTGGTACAGAATGCAGCTGCCCCCATTCTCCATGACTCAGGCTTCCGTAAGCACATCATGCTTGGACTAAGCTCCCTGCCCTGGCTCCCAGTTGGCATCCAATGTCAGTTTAGGGCCTCAGTCCTAATTTTCAAGGCAATGAATGGATCAAGCCCCAGCTACATCAATGACCGAACTTTGATCTGTGAACCCCCATGACAGCTGCGCTCCTCCAGGAGCGTTCAGATCACTAAGACCAGGATGAATCATGAGAGTTCAGAGAAGCATTCTCTATGAAGGGGACCTAGCTCTGGGACAACCTTCCAGAGGAGACCCAGTGAATCCCAAGTCTGACCCTCTTTAGAAAGTGGTGCAAAGCCTTCTTCTTTGAGAAAGCCTTTCCACCATATGCAGTGCTTAATTTGTGGCAGGGCTCGCTAGGGCTGGGCCCTAGCACCTCTGGACTTGGCAGTTCATAGCCCCAGCACCTCTAGCGCTGCATCAGTTATGAATGTAAAAAAAGTGCTTGAGCCCCGGCACATCTTGAATTACAAATTAAGCACTGACCATATGTGATACTCACTTTGAATACCCCTTTTATTTTCAAACCCCTACAAACTTCCCAACTGCCTCTTTGCCCCCACCAAAAAGTTCTACCCCAGTGACTCCATGATGTCCACTAGATACTTTATTCTTTCTATTGATTTTACGTGGGAGGGTCTCAGATACTATGGTAATGAGTGGCAGTACAAAACCGTAAGATAGAACAAGTTTGATGTGTCCCAGTAGCCAATGTTGCTGAGAACCTTAACTGTGTTAGCTGAAATTTCCTTAAAAAAAAATTCAACCCGTGGCAGACACATAGCATGGAGAATTTCAGCCCTAATGGTTTAAGTCTGACAAAATTATAAAGCAACAGAAAAAGTCTAATGATGGAAAACCATTAGGCTTCCTTAACTATAGACATTACTACCTGCATCACCTATAATTATCCATTAACTTTTGTTGGCTAGGATCATCATCAAAGCAGTGTGTGGAAAATCTCCCTATTGCCCAGAATGCATCTAAATTAGCAATGGATGTGTTCTCCTTCCTTTTCAAAGACAAAAGCGTGATGATGGCTGTTTAGCATAGAGGAGTCAGGCTCCCAGTCCATTGCAAGTACATCTTTTAGTCATTAACTCTGCCATATGATACCTGAAAGCATCTGAGGGTATATCTTCTCAAATGTATGTATATTACAGAGCACAGCATATAAAAATCTTTCCCTTACAATTTTTGCTACAGAAAAAAACCTCACTAATCTATATGACTTGTAATATAGAAAGCAAGACATTCTCCACTTCCCAGCTTATATTTACATAACAGAGGACTGTAGGGAGGGCTTGTATTACAAAAACAATTATTTTTACCAAATGTACTACAGAACACTTTATTAGTAAGTATTTTATAAAGTATCCAATGAGTGTTACTGTAAGTGACCAAAAGTACCTTCTATGACACATTAGCCTCTTTTTGAAGTCTGCTCACTTATTCACCAATTTGAAAATTCAACCAGCCATTTACAACCAGTTTCCCAGTCACTGATGCAAGTGAGTGAGGTTCTTCTGTAATGATTCTATTTGCCTGGAATTCTTTTAAAAAGGGATATTCTACAATCGCTGAGGACTTGCCCATTTGAAAATTAGGGCTAGTATTGTTCCAGCCTTTTTTAGGAGGTCTGGTACTGAACTATTAAAACCCCCCAAACATTTTGCTTTCAATACTAACAGCATAGAGCGCTTTAAAAACATTATATACCTAAGCTTAGGCCTAGAACTAAGTTTTGTAGTATAAAATTTTTGCAAAACCTGATAATTGTTTAATACTCTTAAATGTCCAATGGAAAGAATAATTTGGATTTTGTATATTTAATCTGAGACTCTTATCACTTTACAGATATTATCTACCTAGGTGAGGATAACCCCCTCATAATCACAGTAGCTGAGTACCTCAAACACTAATGAATTCATCCTAACTCACTCATCTTTGTGAGTAAAGTGGGTATCACCATTTTTCAGATAAGGAACTGAGGCACAGTGAGATTAATAGATTTACCCACAGTCCCACAGGGAATCTATGGCAGGCTGAGTAGTGTACCTAGATCTCTGGAGCCTCACTCCAGTGCCTTAATCCCTGAAAGGTCAATAAAGGAGATATAGCTATTGCTTCTTGGGAGGAAAACAGTTTTTAACAGCACACAAACAGTACAAACAGTTTGGGTGAGGAACAGAAGAGGTTTTTATGAATTTCAAAATCCCCTTACAGTGCTGGAAAACATAGCTAAGCAGTAATGTGTATGAGACACTGAAAGTGAAACCATCCAAGCTTAGTGAATTGCAAGAGGGAACACAGCCTAACGACAGAAAGAAACTAGATCAGACTTTTATATTAACCCAGTATCCAAAATAAATAAATAAATAAAAATGTTTACACTTAATTTTTCATGTATAAGCAGCATTAGATTCTTCGCTGTTCTCAGAGAGAAACAGACTTGTTACTATGAATACACAACACTCTGAAAGAATTATTTAGTAATTCACCTCTACTGCCACTGGAGGACAGACAACAGTTATCAGTTGTAAATAGAAAAAAATTATAGCTCTGACAGGATCACAATTTCAGATATTGTAAAGTACTATGCTATATGAGTAAAATGTAAGTAAAATAACTGAATTAAAGTTAGAAACAGCATATGTCTTCACGGGCAAAATATGTAACTTAATATCTTAAACATGTTTCTCATGACAGAGCCTTTTTAACAAGATACCACAATATTGTCTATCTTTAAATTAAATTACTAAGTGACTTCTATTCTACATTTCAGGTGAGATTCTTACCTAATGTTGCTCCATTGATTTGAGCTATACTGATTTACATCAGCTGTGTCACACACCCACTAATGGTGGGATTTTTGAAAGCATCCAAGGAAGTTAGGAACACATAGCCCATTGAAAGTCAATGGATTTATTTTCCTAACAGGTACACCTCTACCTCGATATAACGCTGTCCTTGGGAGCCAAAAAAACCTTACCGTGTTATAGCTGAAACCGCGTTATACCGAACTTGCTTTGATCCGCCAGAGTGCGCAGCCTTGCCCCCCCCGGAGCACTGCTTTACCGCGTTACATCCGAATTTGTGTTATATCGGGTCGCGTTATATCGGGGTAGAGGTGTAATTTTGAAAATTCCACTATAAATCTTTTACACAGCATTCTTTTGGACCATTGTAGAATGCTGAGGAGGGGATTTTCAGAGACATTCAGCATTGGTCTAACTATTTGCCAATGCTGAATGCGTTTGAAAACCTCACTATTGGTCCATGCTTACAATTAAATGTGCAGATCGCATCATAGCAAATGGATTAATGTACAGATGGCAACAACTTTGTATAATGCTATGCAAGCTTAACAGAAATCCATCAAAACACATAGTGCCTCCTAGAGTCAAATGCACAGCACTATCTGAGGACCTGATACGTCTGGAGGAATCAGCTTTGCTCATTCATTGCTGTAGGTAAAATGTGAACAGTATGCTCCCCTCCCCTCTCCTCCCCTCCCCTGAAGCTCCTCATGTATTCTTCCCAAAATACATTCCGTGCTTCCCTCCCCCCAGGACCCATCACTCACTTTGAGAACTTCTGATTTATAGAACATGTTGAGCAGAAAGCTAAACAAAATATTAATACACTAACTTCACAAATGATCACACTGACAACGAAAGACTTGAAGGGAAAATACTTTTCCTTTAAGGCCAGAGGGGGAAGTCTGAGAGGCCAGGATACCCTGTTCCAGGAATTCTGAAGCAGAGGAGGGCCTAGGAAATGGCAGAGGAAGGTGACAGAAGAGGATGTGGTCCTGGGGTGATAATGTCTGGGAAAACCCAGGCTATTGTTCTTTACAGGCTCAGGATGGGGAGCCTTGCAGCATAGGGTCAGACAAAGCTCCCCTCTCTCAGCCACCCAGGATAAATTTTGCAAGAGGTCAACATATAACCTGCCTCTTTCCTTACACAGGGACACTCTCAGGGAAGGACTGTCTGTCTGCTGACTCTTCCCACCCACGGGAGAAGGGACAGAGGTGGTGTGACCGAGCCTCCAAGTGGCAGAGCAAGGCTGGAAGACTGCACCCAACAGAGATGCCTGGGAGGAAAGGACTTTTGCTATGAAGGTTTGTGTTCAGTTTGTTTTTTTGAAAGGCTGCCTGGGTGGAACCAGCTGAAGGCAATTTAAAGGGGCCACCTCAGAGAAGCTGCCTGAAAGACTACAGCCTGCTACAGACTCAAACACTGAAAGTACAATGGAGGTTATAATCAGTAGTTGATGAAACATTTATTATTTTTGTAAATAGCTGGGAGAAATATATATTTCAGACCACAGTCTAATCCCAAATCTACTGTTGTGGATGCCAGGATGCCAGACAGGGGAAGTGGCGTATCAGAGATCAAAATATGGCCTTCCATTTCTAAGAATGGCATTTAGGCCCCAATTCAGGAAAGCTCTTTAAAGCATAACTTTAAGCACATGCTTAAGTACATAAGTATTCCTCAGTAAGGATGCTTTTCTCAATTAAGGTCTTAATAACCTATCTCCACCGAAGCACAGGGACTTCAAATGCATTGTGACTGCTGCAAATTGTGTGCAGAGAGATGGAGGCAGGATGGCCCAGTGATTAGGGCCTTTGGCCGGGACTTGAGACCTGGGTTCAATTCCCTGCTCTGCCACAGACTTATACAGCCCATACATGGCCTTGGGCAAGTCACTTAGACTTAGACACCCATGTCACTTTTCAAATGAGATTTTGGCACCTTAACGCTGAGCAGGGCAACACCCAAATCTCTTTCCTTGTCTCACAGTGGTGTTGCAAGGACAAACACATTAAAGATTCTGAGGTGCTCACACACTACAGGAATGGGGGTCATAGAATAGAGAGAAATTGCTGTTTCTCCTCAGTAGGAAAACATGCTTTTATACCCTTCTTGGTCTCAAGGAAACACCCTGAAATATCCAGACTACATATTTTCATCAGCGAAAGTATGAAAAGGTTCTTTGGCTGGCCAAAGCAATAATTCAAGTGATGCACAGTCTGACAGCTGAGCAGAACGTCAGACAACCATGTGACAATGTACCACCTTGGCTTAGTCTCATGCCAATGACATCACATGATAATAATGAAATATCAGATCGGTCCAGTAGGAGATATGACTGAGAGGCATGTTAGAGTAAGTGGCCTGGTCTTGCTAGTTTTCGCTCTTTTGGGGAAAAGGAAATATGTATTTGTTTATGAAGGAAGTGTTAGAAGCTGACAATCTTGTAGATATTCATGGTACTTTGCATGGCTGCAGATCCTGTGACTTCAAAGACATATATGGTGTTAAGTCAATAGCTAATATTACCAGAGGGAGAATGGAGCACACAAATTTGGCTTATTTCTGAAATGGAAAAATGACTTCTGAATTGAGAGATATCAACGTTTGATCCAGGTCATTATTGAATTAGACTAAGGACATAAGGGTTTGAGATTTACCTGACATCATAAGAACATAGGCATGGCCATACTGGGTCAGACAAATGGTCCATCTAGCACAGTATCCTGTCTTCCGACTTTGGCCCGTGCCAGATGCTTCAGAGGGAAAGGATAGAACAGGGCAATTTATCGAGTGGATACATCCTACCATTCAGTCCAAGCCTGATGGTCAAGAGATTTAAGTATCAGAGGGGTAGCCGTGTTAGTCTGAATCTGTAAAAAGCAACAGAGGGTCCTGTGGCACCTTTGAGACTAACAGAAGTACTGGGAGCATAAGCTTTCGTGGGTAAGAACCTCACTTCTTCAGATGCAAGTAATGGAAATCTCCAGAGGCAGGTATATATCAGTGTGGAGATAACGAGGTTAGTTCAATCAGGGAGGGTGAGGTGCTCTGCTAGCAGTTGAGGTGTGAACACCAAGGGAGGAGAAACTGTTTCTGTAGTTGGATAGCCATTCACAGTCTTTGTTTAATCCTGATCTGATGGTGTCAAATTTGCAAATGAACTGGAGCTCAGCAGTTTCTCTTTGGAGTCTGGTCCTGAAGTTTTTTTGTTGTAAGATGGCAACCTTTACATCTGCTATTGTATGGCCAGGGAGGTTGAAGTGTTCTCCTACAGGTTTTGGTATATTGCCATTCCTGATATCTGACTTGTGTCCATTTATCCTCTTGCGTAGTGACTGTCCAGTTTGGCCAATGTACATAGCAGAGGGGCATTGCTGGCATATGATGGCATATATAACATTGGTGGACGTGCAGGTGAATGAGCCGGTGATGTTGTAGCTGATGCACGTCCACCAATGTTATATATGCCATCATATGCCAGCAATGCCCCTCTGCTATGTACATTGGCCAAACTGGACAGTCACTACGCAAGAGGATAAATGGACACAAGTCAGATATCAGGAATGGCAATATACCAAAACCTGTAGGAGAACACTTCAACCTCCCTGGCCATACAATAGCAGATGTAAAGGTTGCCATCTTACAACAAAAAAACTTCAGGACCAGACTCCAAAGAGAAACTGCTGAGCTCCAGTTCATTTGCAAATTTGACACCATCAGATCAGGATTAAACAAAGACTGTGAATGGCTATCCAACTACAGAAACAGTTTCTCCTCCCTTGGTGTTCACACCTCAACTGCTAGCAGAGCACCTCACCCTCCCTGATTGAACTAACCTCGTTATCTCCACACTGATATATACCTGCCTCTGGAGATTTCCATTACTTGCATCTGAAGAAGTGAGGTTCTTACCCACGAAAGCTTATGCTCCCAGTACTTCTGTTAGTCTCAAAGGTGCCACAGGACCCTCTGTTGCTTTTTAAGAGATTTAAGGACACTAAAGCATGTGGTTACATCCCATTTTGGCTAACAACCACTGATGGACCTGTCCTCCATTAACTTATCTAATTCTTTTTGGAACTCATTTATACTTTTGGCCTTCACACTGCCACATGGCAATGATTTCCATGAGCGGTCTGTTCGCTGTGTGAAGAAATACTTCCTTATGTTTGTTTTAAACCTGCTGACTTTATTTCATTGGGTGACCCCTGGTTCTTGTGTTATGTGACGAGCCAAATAAAACTTCCTTATTCACCTTCTCCACACTATTCATGATTTTATAGACCTCTATATATCCCTGCTTAGTCATCTAAGTTGAACAGTCTCAGTCTTTTTAATCTCTCCTCATACGGAAGCTTTTCCATACCCCTTCTCTGTACTTTTTCCAATTTTTACATATCTTTTTTGAGATGTGGCAACCAGAACTGCATGCAGTATTCAAGGGGTAGGTGTACAATGGATTTATATGGCGGCATTAGGATATTTTCTGTCGTATTATCTACCCCTTTCCTAATGTTTCCTAAAATTCTGTTAGCTTTTTTGACTGTCATTGCACACTGAGTGGATGTTTTCAGAGAACTATCCACAATGATTCCACGATCTCTTTCTTGAGTGGTAACAGCTAATTTAGACCCCATCATTTGGTATGTATATATTGTTGGAATTATGTTTTTCAACCTGCATTACTTTGCATTTATCAACATTGCATCTTCCATTTTGTTGACCAATCGTCCATTTTTTGAGAGATCTCTGTAAATCTTCACATTCGGCTTCGGACTTAACTGTCTTGAGTAATTTTGTATCATCTGCAAACTTAGTCTCCTCACTGTTTATCCCTTTTTTTCAGAATATTTACGAACACATTGAATACCACTGGTACCAGTACAGATCTTTGAGGGATCCCACTATTTACCTCTCTTCCTTCTGAAAACTGACCATTTATTCCTACTCTTTGTTTCCTATATTTTAACCAATTACTGATCCATGAGAGGACCTTCCCTCTTACTCTATGATGGCCCACTTTGCTTAAGAGCCTTTGGTGAGGGACCTTCTCAAAGGCTTTCTGAAAGTCCAAGTACACTATATCAACAAGTTCATGCTTGTGCACGTTTGACAACCCCCTCAAAGAATTCTACTAGATTAGTGAGACATGTTTTCCCTTTACAAAAGTTGTGTTGACTCTTCCCCAACATAGTGTTCATTTAGGTGTCTGATAATTCTGTTTATTACCAGGTAAACTGTAACTATAGTAAAGAAGTTAGATTTCCTGACCTGTACTTACCAGGATCACCTCTGGAGCATTAGCTAACCACCAGTCAACTAGTACAGAGGCTGATTTAATCGATAGTTCTGCAATTTCATATCTGAGGTCCTTCAGAATCCTTGGTTGAATATCATAAAGTCCTGGTGTCTTATTACTGTTAAATTGATAAATTAATTCTAAAACCTCCTCAACTGACACTTCAATCTAGGACAGTTCCTTAGATTTGCCACCTAAAAAGAACGTCTCAGGTGTGGGAATCTCCCTCACATCCTCTACAGAGAAGACCAATCTAAAGAATTCATTTAGCTTCTTTACAACAGACTTGTTTTCCTTGAGCGCTCCTTTAGCACCTCGATCGTCCAGTGGCCCCACTGATTTTTTGGCAGGCTTCCTGCTTCTGATGTGCTTAAAAAAAGTTTGCTGTTAGAATTTGAAGAGCAACTAGGCTTGCCTAACTATACTTTTACATTTGACTTGCCAGAGTTTATCTTCCTTCTATTTTCCTCAGCAGGATTTGACATCATTACAACAATACCATCAGTGTGTTGGGTAATAGTTAATTTGGTATCAGAATATATTCTGAATCATTTGCTGAGGCCCGGTGTACTTGGCACAGTACAGAGAAAGACATGTTTCCTACCCCACTGAACTTACAATTCAAATACAATAATGTTCAAAGAGATACATACAGGTTGAAGATTCAACTAAGCAGTGTAGAATTTTTAAAATACATGTATTCTATACTGCAGTGATTTTCAGACTGCGGGTCATGACCCAGTACTGGGCCGCAGAATGTAAGGAACTGGGTCGCAGCGGCGCTGGTCAGCACCACTGACCAGGCCATTAAAAGTCCCATCGGCGGTGCTGCCCAGCTAAGGCAGGCTAGTTCCTATCAGTTCTGACAACGTGCTGCGCCCTGGAAGTGGCCAGCAACAGGTCTGACTCCTAGGCCATGCCCTGCCCCCACCCCGAGCACTGGCTCTGCACTCCCATTGACAGGGAAGCCAATGGGATCTGAGGAGAGCAGTGTCTGCAGACAAGAGCCAGACCAACTGCTGGCCACTTCCAGGATGCAGCGTGGTCTGCGGTGCTAGGACAGGTAGGAAGCCTGCGCCTTAGTACCCCCACTGCGCCGCTGACACGGAGCTGCCCGAGGTAAGCCCGTGCCCCAATCCCCTGCCCAGCTCCGAGCCCCCTCAAAACCCAAAGCCCCCTCCTGCACCCCAAATCCCTCATCCCAGAGCCTGCATCCCCAGCCCAGAGCCCTGACTCCCTCCCGCACCCCTGCCCCAGCCCCAGCCCAGAGCCCCCTCCCGCATCCCAAACCCCTTATCTCCAGCTCCGTTGGGTCGCGGGCATCAACAATTTTCTTCAACTGTGTCGCCAGAAAAAAAAGTTTGAAAACCACTGCTATACTGGATGGATTCTGCTGTACTATAATACTATTATTGACCCTAAAGAGCACTGTCCATTCAAGGGAGGACAAGTTCCTAGACTACTGAAGTGTAAGGACATCCATATTTAAATCTTCCAGCACTACACTAAAGCCTGGTTATTAAAGAATGTATGTGGTAGCAAACATTTGGAGGAATAACCTTAACAGCATTGCTGTCTACCCACATTTAGGCCAGTCAGCATTACTGCGACTATCAGACTTTCCACTGCAATTATAAAAATCACCCACTTAAAATGTCAGATACTACTTACTTGGTTCTAGCTTCTTCAGATCCTCCAGCTTAAATTCCTCCTGCGACTGTGTGGACTAGGAGGTTACAAAGGAAGATAGTATTAGGTTTCATTATGCACCGTCTGTTGCCATTACTATTTCAGAATGGGCATGCAGCGTTGTTCTAGCTTTTGTCCATCTGTTCTGAGCTGTTTTCTCTATGGGGTCTCTATGTGAGAGGGTTTTTAGTACAAACCTTTCATTAATTTTGTCCCTAATATTTCAATGTCATTTTAATGATCCTGAAGAGAACAAGTTTATTCCATATTGTGAGCCTGGAAATGAGAAAATTTCAAAACAGCCTAATTATACTCATTTATACTTTCAGTCATGAGTGCTAAGACGACAAGGGAGGTCTGTCTTAAACCCTCCAAACTCTAGGTGTTCTGAAGCAAGGATCAGGTCTAGGGTTAGGAACTGTGGCTCAGATGGGGTTTGGTCCTGCACAGTATGGAGTGCTCCTGCATACTCAACACCTTGCAGGAGAGCACCCACAGAATGCCAGGTCACCCACTGTTCTTAAACCTTCCATAAGGCCAAATGGGGCCAAAGTTTAAGGATCCAATTGTTGCTGTGCAAGTGTCAACAGCGGCTGGGCATGTCACAGGAGAGAGGCTAGTGTAGTGGGGTTATATACCATGCCAGCAGAAGGGAAGGGCTGACCAGCCACTTTGGTCCCAGACAGGATGCCACAATGTAACTGTAGTGTGTGTATGGCTTCCCAAAATGAGAAGATGGATGAAAAATCCCATGACCCTAACCTAAAACACTATAAAATCCCTGAGTTACTGACTAGAGAAGTGTGGCTTGCTTGGCATAAGCCGTAGCTCAGGAAAGGATGAGTCGGGAAACACCAGTGTTTGGAGGCTGGAGGACAGGATCACAAAACAACTAAAATAATTTGTATTTGTTTAAAGGGGCTTCAAATTTCATGTTGGTGCAGATTTTAATGATGAGGTTATAACCCTCTGAACTAAGGTTACAGAGCTAAAGCCAGCAGGGATTATCAGTTCTCTCGATAGACTAGTTATGTTCTGAGTTTGGCCACAGAGTGGGTTCAGGCACTTGTCATTCAGGTCTCACTCTACATTTAACCTGGTATGGGTCACAAATGAGTGGGTTGGCTGGTGATCACACGATTTGGGACAAGTGGCACTTTCTGTTCAAAGGCCTGTGACTAGGTTAAAAAATAAAGATAAGCCAACCAAGACCCAAGTGCCTGAATACTGCTAACTACCCCAAAGAGCTCAGTCCCTGCCCATGCTGCATCTGGCTCTGACTAGTTTTAGAAGATCTCCCTTTACCACCCATATAAGCAGTTACAAGGAAGACACATTGGAACTATGGTAAGTTGCAGAGTAACATGAAGCAGCTAATGTTGCAGATTATAAACAGCAGCCAACACCATTACAAACCCCATTCTAAGCTGAAAGCACACATCAGATCACGCAGCTTTGGGATGCTCCTTGCTATTTCCCTTCCCCTGTAAGGAAGTTGGACCCCGGGAGAATAGGCTGGTTGCAGTCTGTGCTGTGCTCCTCACTTAGCTCTTTGGCCAGCTGCAGTTCAGGGTCAGGCATGCAGCTTCTGAATTCACCCTCTGTCCTACTGCAATGGCTGCTGGGAGAAAGGACCTGCACTCGTTGAGCTTATCCACTAGAAGGTCAGAGGGTGGGAGTGGTTTCTGATTCCACTTCACCCTCAGCTCCCTGCAGCTATGGAAAAATAAAATGTCAGCTCTGCTTCCACTTGGCTCTTCAGCCAATGGTGGATGAGGAAAATACTTAGGACTTTTCATCAACAGATCTCAAAGCACTTGAGTGGTGAGTATGTATTTCCCTCAGTTTACAGACTGGTAAACTGAGGAACAGAGAGGTTAAGGTAACACAGAAAATCAACGGAGAGCTGGGAACAAAACCCAGGGCTCCTGACTCCCAGACTTGTGCGGTCAAGTGTACCATGGAGCCTGCCTCCTCTTCAATTGGTGGGGATGCGCTCTCTTTTGGATATCAATACAGCTAGCCTTCACTGTTGATTAGGTAGATAAGAGACTTCCCAGATCTTCAGCCATCTTAAAAAGTATGTCGCATTAACACAGGCAGAAATTAAATCAAAACCTTGTAGTCTTAACACATATTGGACACTAGATTATGTTTAAAGTCACAAAAAGCAAACAGAGCTTATATTTTAAAATTTTAAAACCAAGATTTTTCTGCTGTAATTTTGACAAAGGCCAGAGCTACTTTCCTGGCAAGACTGAGTTTGAGGAATTTCTTATAAACCAAATCATATTTAACACACACAGTCCATAAACCATCATGAAGTACAGCCCCTACCTGTATTTTCTGTAACTGTAACTATTAATTATTGTTTCACAAGCAGCCAGGATAACAGAAGGGGATTTTAAATAACTTGCTCATTAGCTACTAAAAGGGGTGAAAAGGTATACAGAATAAAAGCCAAGGTCAAAATGCAGGAAGAAACATCTTAAATTGATTTCTACAGGACCTTATTTAGATGAATAATGGAAGAAATAAAACCTACACCGCAGCTCAGCGCCTAAATTCATTTTCTGTCACCCCGTCTCCCATTTTTAGAAGTCCCCCTCATCTCATTTTTAAAGTTAACTCTCTTCCCTTCGCCCCCCAACATTTGTATCTGCACAGCTTCCATTGGAGGAGGAGGAGTGAGTACGTGAATCTATGCAGAGTGAAAATTGCTGAAGTGCTTCCTTGAGGTCTAGCAGGGACAGCGTGAAAACAGCTAGGCTTGTGTAAAGTTCACTCCAGTGCTATTCTGCTCCTGTCTGTATAGCCTCTGTGCAAACCACCAGCACTGTCATTTTCTGTGGAAGGAATCTGAAGTGACAAGGAACAGGAAACAGGAAGCCTGCAGTTTCGTGCCCATTTAAACCCCATTGCACGCAAATGCCCTTAAGCATTCAGAGGCTTTCAGGCAACTACCTGGTGGTAGAAGTCCCAGCATTCAAAGAGATTGCTAACTTTGTCAGCCAGAAATCATGTCTACATCTGGAAAGACTTACACATTACCTGCTTCCCCATTTCATTCCATTGAAACTTAACAGAGAGAGGAATAGAAGCAAAGTCACTTCCCTGACTGCACAAATCAGATTTCTATATAGAATTGTCTTCCCATGTTTTTGGTGGACACTCATTAAAACTCAAAAGAAAAAGAGAGCAGAACAGGATATGGCAGGGGACTACATTAAGTCACTATACCTGCAAAGCTGCACTCCGCAATTCTAGGCATGTTGCAATTTTAGCTATGGTTTTCTGTAAGGAAGAGAAGGAAATTATTTCATTTGTTTGCCAATTAAAGCTGCATACAACTACATTCAAGAAAACAGCCGCTTTCTTTAAAACAAGCTTACAAACACTTTTTCCACACACCCCAACATTTGATTGCACAGCAATATTAATATCAAACATTATTTTAATATTTGCATCTAGAAACAATATATACAAGTCAGAGAGATTGACAGTGCAATGGACAATATTACATAACCATTGGCAATTGAACTCCTTCCACATAGCTCATCAGTACAAATGTGTCAGTGAATGAACTGCAGACCGGGGCACTGCCTCCCACACCATAAATTGCTTATAAACCTGATGATTACTCTGGGAGTGATGGGGGACATGTCTGAGAATAAGATCAATTACTTTGAGCATGTGAAATTACTTGTTCCCATTTGTAGATCCCCCCCCCCCTCGATTACAAAACTAAATGAGGACCCGATCCAGAGATGTATACTGATCACCCTTCAATGGAAGTTGTGGATGCTCAGAATCTCTCAAAAGCAGGTCCTATTGTACCTAAGCATAGGTTTGGCTGTGTTTTGCTCTGTGTGTTGTGGGGAAGAATAGAAGAGGACTCCCTTGAACAACAACAAAAAACAACAACATACTGGTCAATATAATTGCAACAGCTAACATATTCTAGGAATAGCAGTCGATATGAATTCGAAGCAAGTCTTGTAAAACTTTTTAGGGTACTTAAACATTGTTAACAATTTCAAATGGGTTAACAATTTCACCCAAATAGGAGAGAACTCTTCAGTTAAAGCTTGTTAGCCATGTAAGATTGCCATTGATCAAGGGTAGGTTGTAATTTCTCCCTTCATATACAGAAGTGATGCGCGAGATGCTGTGGCGAGATTACCGCAGGTGGAATCCCTAAAAGACCTCAGTTCATCTAGTTGTGGAGGAGAGAGCCGGAGCTCTAGACAAGACACCATCAGCAAAGAGGAGTCTTTCAATATATTACAGCTCTCATAAAGGCCTTTCAAGTGGCCAGCTAGAGAAACTGACAATGGTAGAAGGCTTACAAGCAATGATGCAGATAATCTTCAGTGCCACCAGTATAAAAGCTTTCAGGAAGAACGAAGCTTCCACTCAGGTAGGCACTAATAGTCAAGACTACCCATTAGAAGCATTTTGGTGCAAGGGCTACAGTTTTGAAAATCACAAGATTATTCAGCACCTAGAAGAGAATGTCTTGGTAATGATGGGGACAAACTAACTAGCAATAGGTTAACAAAAGACAAACAGAAAAGTACAATATGGCCAATAAGACAAAAATGGTGACGATGATAAAACTATAGAGAAAAGCAAGTTAAATATAATGGGTGATAAAGCTTCTCAGGTGAAAGTCCAATAAATGCATCTGTTATTGCCTAGTTTAAAAAAAAAAAGAGTTCGGGTTCCTGATATAGCAATTCTACTACCTAAAAATAGAAAAGAGGTAATGGGCTGATCTACTACTGAGTCCAACAGTATTTAGGTCAATTCCCAAGCCTGCATGTCAGCCAAAAGCCAATACCTACTACACAGTGATCCTGCCTTCTTGGTTTTAAACATTGCCTCATGAGATCGTGCTAATCTAGGCATATCTTCCTTGTAATTTATACAGTAACTCCTCACTTAAAGTCATCCTGGTTAACGTTGTTTCGTTGCTGATCAATTAGGGAACATGCTCGTTTAAAGTTGCACAATGCTCCCTTATAATGTTGTTTGGCAGCTGCCTGCTTTGTCCACTGCTTGCAGAAAGAGCAGCCCGTTGCAGCTAGCTGGTGGGGGCTTGGAACCAGGGTGGACCGGCAGTTTGGGAACCTCTGGCCTAACATCTGTCACGTTTGTTCATTGTCTTCTCTCCCTGGCAAAGAAGTGTGTGCAAGGGAGTGTTATGTTTTGGATTTTTTTGTTTATAACATATATACAAACACATTGCTATGTGTTTACATTAGAGAAGGCAAAATCAAAGACGCGTGCCTTGCACTTCCACTGGAAGCTGGTGAGGTTTGTGATGGTCCTTAGTTCTTATGGGAGTTCATTCCAGTCTTGGGCTGGCCCCTGAGAAAGCTCTGTCTCTTTTGTGCTTGAATGACATCTGCCTCACGTAAGAGGGTAAACAGATTGGAAAACTATGCTTCTCTGCCCTCAACCAATAAACATTAGAAATCATGTACCTCCTGCTCTGGAGTACAGTCGAATACCTTAGCGTTAAAAAGACTGAGTACGCACGTTCCACACATTCATTAATGCATGGCCTAGTCCCACGGTCAGGGTTGGGAAGGGGGGGAAATCAAAGATAGTAGTGCTACAGATGCAGCATGCTCAACCCCCAGAAGAGAATGTCTGGTATTTTCTCTAGCCAGTTAAGCAACAGCACTGGGAGTTCTTTATTGTTGAAAACAACTGGAAAGAGGTTGTCCACAAATGTAGGACCTCCAGGGATGGGGAGGTCTGAAGTGATGGAGAAAGACAGAGGACAGAGCTCCCCTAGGGAGGCAGAATATCTACATATAAAATGTAATTCTACTATCAGTGCAAAGGAGCAGTGAACATGCCAACTGAGTGTTAAGAAAATGCAACAGATAGAACAGATCCCCCAATTATGCTTCTAGAGACTGAGAGCAATTGCTCTCCCAATTGTCAAGAGGATTGGTACACTAAGAATCTCCAGCACTGTGTGAGGTAGGCAAGACATGTAAACATAATTTAACTTCTGCTCTTCCCCAGTCTCTCTCACACAGTTTTAATTCCCTCTCCCCACCCTACTGATATGCTTAGCAGAGCCCATCCTGAAGTTAGATTCTTACAGCTGCCTAGACTAACCAGCTAACTCCTTGCAGTGGGGCAGATGAAACTGCAAAGTGTGTGTCGTTAGGCTCTTGGGAGTTGAAGAATGATAACACAGCACTAGGAACAGATTAACTTTGGAGAGATTTGGAGTTTAAAATAGAAAAGAACAGGTTTTATATGGAATCTATTGAATTATGGCAAGATACCAGCAGCCATTATTCATAACTATTTTTAAGGGACCACACCCAACCCGAAAGTACAAAATGCAGCTAAACACTATCGTTTTCAGCTGCAACTATCCCATGCAGGGGCTTCTTTTACAGCAATGAAAACACTTAATATATTATTAGCAGTACTGAAGCTGCAACAAACTCTGCTAGTTAGAGCTATTAAAGATCCAGTTTCAATGTAAACTAGTGTTTAGAAGGGAAAAAGTCAGTTGATCTAGTAGTCAAGGCTTCTTCTGTACTGTTGTGTGAGTAATGACTGTGCTAACTGTAATGCAGTTTGAGATGTTTGCATAAATAGAGAGCCCAAGTGAAGTTTGGTTTTCAAGAAAGGTCCAAGTTGCTAGCAGACCAGTAGTTTAATGAGGCATGCTAAGATTATACAGCTGTGCAAGTGTTTCAGCAAGTTATCAGCACACAAAAAATAAGGTTTTTCAACACTGCATAAAGCCAAGCATAATTTTTTAAAAGGCTCATGCAAGCACTTTTTAGTCAGAAACTTGAAAGGTCACATGCATTGTGTGGAGATCTGGCTGAAAACAACTAACACCCTGTGCAGAAGGGCAGGCTGACAGACATGGCCAAAACTAAAGAGATCAATTAATGTAATAAGATTGGCCATACTGGGTCAGACTAAAGGTCCATCTAGCCCAATATCCTGTCTTCTGACAGTGGCCAATGCCAAGTGCCCCAGAGGGAATGAACAGAACAGGTAATCATCAAGTGTTCCATTCCTTGTCGCCCATTCTCAGCTTCTGGCAAACAGAGGCTAGGGACATCATCGCTGCCTACCCTGGCTAATAGCCATTGATGGACCTATCCTTCATTTATTTATCTAGTTCTTTTTTGAACCTTATTATAGTCTTGGCCTTCACAACATCCTCTGACAAGGAGTTCCACAGACTGACTGTGCACGGTGTGAAAAAATACTTCCTTTTGTTTGTTTTAAACCTGCTGCCTATTAATTTCATTTTGTGACCCCTAGTTCTTGTGTTATGAGAAGGAGTAAACAACACTTCCTTATTTACTTTCTCCACACCAGTCATGATTTTATAGACCTCTGTCAGATCCCCCCTTAGTTGTCTCTTTTCCAAGCTGAAAAGTTCCAGTCTTATTAATCTCTCCTCATACGGAAGCCGTTCCATAGCCCTAATCATTTTTGTTGCCCTTTTCTGAACCTTTTCCAATTGCAATATATCTTTTTTTGAGATGGGGCAACCACATCCGCACACAGTATTCAAGATGTGGGTGTACCATGGATTTATACAGAGGCAATAGGATATTTTCTGTCTTCTTATCTATCCGTTTCTTAATGATTCCCAACATTCTGTTCGCTTTTTTGACTGCCATTGCACATTGAGTGGATGAGAACTATCCACCATGACTCCAAGATCTCTTTTTTGAGTGGTAACAGCTAATTTAGACTCCATCATTTTGTATGATTTTTTTTTATATATATATATATACACACACACATATATATACACACACACACACACACACACACACCCCTCTACCCTGATATAACGCTGTCCTTGGGAGCCAAAAAAAAATCTTACCGCGTTATAGGTGAAACCGCATTATATCGAACTTGCTTTGATCCGCCAGAGTGCGCAGCCCTGTCCCCCTGGAGTGCTGCTTTACCACGTTATATCCAAATTCGTGTTATATCTGGGTAGAGGTGTATATACGTATAGTAATAAGCTATGCTTGCTTACTATAGGTATGTCTGCACTGCAAAGAAAGGTGGGATCTTAATGTGAGTTAGCTTGTTAGCTAACTCACATTAAAATAGCAGTGAAAACACAGCAACTCTGCTCTTAAGTCAGGTTAGCATCTTAAATTCAATCCCCTAACAGGCTTTAACTCAAGCTGCTAACCTGAGTTAAAGGCAGAGTTGCTGTGTCTTCACTGCTATTTTAACCTGAGTTACACCCCCTGCCCTTTTTTGTTTTGCTTTGTTCTTTTGCAATGTAGACATAACCCTAACCAAGTAGAAATCTACTTGGTTCCTGGCCAATGGGAGTGTGGAGCCGGTGCACGGGGCGGGGGCAGCACAGAGCCCCATGGCTCCCCCGCCTAGGAACCGGACCTGCTGCCACTTCTGGGGTGCAGCGCGGTGCCAGGATAGGTAGGGACTAGCTTTCCTTAGCCCCGTAGCACTGCCAACCAGATTTTTAATGGCCCGGTCGGCAGTGCTGACCGGAGCCACCAGGGTCCCTGTTCCAGTCAAAAATCAGACACCTGGCAACCCTACCAGGCCCTCCAAGAGAGATACTCCACAGGGAGCAGCCTTCCCCCCCCATGACACACACACACACACACATACCCACACACCCTTATCTGGGGCAAGTCACTATCCACAAAGTTCAAAGAACCCAATTTTGCAATCATCTTGAAACAGTGAAGTTCATACTGACACACAGCATAAAGGACAGCATGCTGTTAATCACAGCCTGCCATAAATGAGATTGCCACCACCTGCTAACCAACCACACCTTCCAACTCTACTTCCAACAACGGGGGATATACAATCAATATTGGGGGCGGGGGGGGGGAGTGAAACTATAACAAAAGACTAAAAACTATCTGCAATGACAACAGAAGCCAATAAAGAATAAAAATTTGCTGACTTACCAAAAAGATCTCCTTAGTCCATGGGTTGTGTGTGTGGCAGGGGGATGTTGGGAGGGTGAGGGGTAGGAAGATGATGGTCACCATCCCCATGGGGGCCCAAAACAAGTTAAGGTGAGATCATGAACACTCTGTCTTTATGACTAGATAAAGGGGAGAAGAGTCCTGAAGCTTTTTTGTTTTAATACGTGGTTTGGAAAAGGTTGAGAATCACTGTCCTAGCATGTCTCTCCATGTAGTAACTGAAGGCAAATGTCAGAGGGGTAGCCGTGTTAGTCTGAATCTGTAAAAAGCAACAGAGGGTCCTGTGGCACCTTTGAGACTAACAGAAGTATTGGGAGCATAAGCTTTCGTGGGTAAGAACCTCACTTGCATCTGAAGAAGTGAGGTTCTTACCCACGAAAGCTTATGCTCCCAATACTTCTGTTAGTCTCAAAGGTGCCACAGGACCCTCTGTTGCTGAAGACAAATGCTGACTTTTTAAAATGGCAGCCACGGCAGCACATTCATTTCTCAGATTATTTATCCACCTTGAAGTTCTCAGTCCACAGCAGATCGTAAAGCATCTCTTACTAGGTTCTTTTTCTCTAATCCACACATAATTCTGTAACTTGTATACTGAACTGAGTTGTGTACTAGAAAATTCCATTCCTAAATAAGCTATTGCTCCCATAAACAATACCTGTAATCACAAGTCTTCTCCACATGGCCATCACTCCTAATAAAACCCTGTCCCTTCACAAAATATCACAAGGGTAGCAAAGTTACATGTATTACCAGCAGCAGGGTTGGGGAGGTTTATTATACTGAATACACCTCACTAAAATTGGTTTTCAATGCTGAGAAAGTCTGTTGGAGTTTCCCTTTTTAACAAACCCCCTTCCAGAATTACACCAACATGATGCTGACAAAAAAACAACAGAACACACACTACAACCTTGTTCAGTCGAAAGACTGCAAAGATTGAAGACTCTAGATCAGTGGTTCTCAACCAGGGGTCCGGGGCCCCCCTGTGGGGCCACGAGCAGGTTTCAGGGGGTCCACTAAGCAGGGCCAGCATTGACTTGCCGCAAGGGGCTGAAGCCCAGGGCTGCGAGCCTTGTCACCCAGGGCTAAAGCCTGAACAACTTAGCTTCATGGGGCACCCTGTGGCCTGGAGCACCGGGCAGTTGTCCTGCTTGCTAGCCCCCAACGCTCGTCCTGGCTTTTATATGCAGAAAAACAGTAGTTGTGGCACACATGGGCCGTGGAGTTTTTATAGCATGTTGGGAGGGCCTCAGAAAGAAAAAGTTTGAGAACCCCAGCTCTAGAAGACTTTGGCAGTCTCACTTCCCATCAGGTGTTACATGTTAAATTAACATCCTCCCCCACGCACTAGACACATCTGCAGTTCAAGACATTTTACATTTGGACTTTACAAAATTAAATTAATTCCTTGCCAAAGTTCTATAAGTTATTAAAAGGTCACCCAAAAAGAAAAACTCTGGTTATGAAGGATTCTGGACAGATTGTAAGACATGAATACTGCACATCAGAATATCTGTCACATCTAACGATAAACATTTCAGCCATGCTATTTTCTGTTTTCACAATACCTTATACTTCAAGGGAGAAGAAAAACAGAGGGCTCAGTCCTCAGAGCCTTCAAGAGGACTCAGGCAACCAGGACCTTGCAGGATCAAGCCCCCATGGACTGAACGAACAGTAACGTACCTTTTGATCTTCTGTGAACTCTGAGTTGTTGTGTTGAGACTGGGCCTCTTTCTGTAGATGTCTTGCTAATCTGGATGGGGAAAGAGGGGGGAGGAGTATTAAATATTTTCTGTAGATTGGGAACAACATACTGAATCCCATGATGCTATCTTCAGAAAACATGTTAGCCAGAAGTTTTGTAGACTGTTGTGCTTGCATATTCCTAATATTCAAAACCCTTAACTGTGGACATTGTATTGACAAACACATGATCACACCAGACAGTTAAATGAGACGTACAGGAGATCTACAAAAGGTAAGAGTGGGATTGCATCTTTTTATGATGTATAAGGACCACCTAAAACTTTCTAATATGAAAAACAAACACAACTTTTATTTAGAAATACAGGTCTTGTCTACCCTGGATAATTCTGTAATGACTAGAAAACTCCTGAAACTAAAGCATCACAAGAGTCAAAGTAACAATTTTTACTCTAACTTTATTAACACCTATTTAACTCTAATGACAGACATTCTGGAGAAGAGATGTCTGTTGAAGATTCAATATGCCAACTCCCTCAGTTAAGATGACTGATTATCAAGACAAGAGGTCTTCCAGAAAAAGCAGATTTTACATCCCTGAGAGGTCTAAAGTAAAAACAAGCAAACACTTTTCAGAAGCACCTTTCAGGCCTCCTATATATAATAAAGGAGCAAAATGAGGATTTGTGCATGTCATAGTAGAAGGGACTGGCAAAATCACTTGCTTAACAAAAGTGGTCTTCTCATGAAGCTGGAGCAGAACTGGACTTGTTACATTTGGGGATACTTTAGACAACCTCCTGCCTTGAGAGCCCTCCAATGAAGGTGGTCACTTGGATAGGTTTCACTGTACTTTAAATATCAAGTATTAAAACAAGTTTAATATAAATATCTATCATTCAATCAAAAGACTGTCACACTTTAGTGCAGATACAACTGTGTAGCCCCTCAGAATGCACTATCAGAAATTAGGAGACCAGAGTTCTTCTCTTGAATTGACGACTGACTCACTGTGACACATTGGGTAAGTCATTTAACTTCTCTGGACCTCAGTTTCCCAATTTATCAAGCAAGGGCGGTAATTACCAGTCTCTGTAAAGCACTTTGACCCTTGGCTGGAAAGCACCAAGTGCAAAATATGCATTTATTTGATTTCATCATATTTTAACAAATTGGATATTGTTTAAAATGCTAATTTTCATGATAAAACTGATAGAGTAAGGCTCATAAAAGCCAATGCCATCTGCTAATGGGCAAGAAAGCATTAACAGGTCTATCCGCTATCATAAAGCATGAGAGTCATGTAATTTAATTAAGCCAAGGAAGAAAAAAGCATTGTTACTTATATAGAAGAGAACTTCTTGGAATCTGGGGAATAGCCCTGACAATACCATACACAGGAGGACTTGATTCTTTGAACGAGGGAGCACATTTTGAACTTGTTCCCTCTCCAGTTTTGTGAGTGGCATTTCTAAATTTCCTTTATTGTTAATTAAAAAAAAAAAAAAAGTTAAAGATACCCAAAGTGAGAACAAAACATTCTGTTTGACCCGAAACAAGGTGGTTGGAGCGGGGTGAGGGTGGGGGCATTTCTTTTTGCTAGGAAAATCAAAATATTTTTGTTTTGGGTCAATCTGAAATGATTTTTTTTTCTCCAGTTCAGCCAGAAAACTTAAAAATCTATTATTTGCACAGCTCTATTCATTTACTATTGGAGAGGGTGCCAACATTAATCCTAATGGTGTTTTTGTTTAACTTAATGCTTTTCTAATGTGGCTATTTTTACAGATGTCACATGTTAACAAGACCCTTACTCCCGCTACAGCTCAGTTTTCTCATCTGTGAAATGGGGACAATGATACCTACCCTCCTTTATAAAACACTGAAATCTATGGATGAAAACTCTATAAGAGTGAAGTATTATTTTTATATGGATGAACTGTTACTTTCCAAAATCTTTTCAGAGGTTAAACTTTTAATCCTGTTCTAACACAGCAACTGACATCCCTCCATTCTAATGAGGTAAGAGGTATTAGAGCACAGGTTTATAATTTCAATTTGGAAACAAGATGCATGAAAAAGCTTTTAGAGGCAGTTTCCTCAAAGATCTATGGGAGAACAAATAAACTCATTACAAGTTTGCAATAAGTTACTGACAAGGAATTATTGGGATTGCATTCCATGTGAACTTGAAATAGAATCACAAACTTTCTTTTAAAAAAATCCAATACATCAGCTCTTCTGAAGTTTCTGTGGAAGTAGAATTACAGAATTGGGTATGAAAGGGAAAGGAATCTCCCCCCACAACTGCTTATCATTCTGAAAGGTCAGTTAGGAAACTTTTTGGAGGAGAAAAACCTAGAGAAATTCAAAAGCTCATTCTTGATTCATCTCTCACATGCATACTGTACTTGCTAGTAAGGAAGACTTCATTGGTACCAGATTCCCAAAACCTTAGTTTTTGTAAAGTGTATCTTCCTCAGTAAGAAACATAATATTGAAAAGGCAAAACCTAGTTTTTACGGTAAACACCAATCCTTCCACAAGTTCCAATTTAAAAACTGCATTTGGGAGGAGGGGGGAGAATGGATGACTCAGGAGATTAGAATTGGGATGTAGTGACTTTCATTGTCCTTCCAACCTTGGCTTAGGTCATTTGTGACCAAAAATTGCTAGCATTAAATGGCTGTTCAGCAAAGAGTCTGATCATCTCAGTCAGATTCTCAGTGAATCAGTTTAACACAAAACACCATGCAATTTATACCAAGACACTCTTGTTGGCAGTCTCAGTAAAAAAATATCCAAGGACTGAATGGGCCCTGGATCCTCTCACTCCTAGACATGGTCCTTTCAGAACAGGGTTGAGATACATTGGCAGGAGAATGTGTGGACGAAGCTTGCACTTTTGCTTATTGTATTGGTCCTGTTCTAGGAATAAAGAGACTTGGGCTGTTAGTCCAAACACTAACACACACGGAACATACCTGAACATTGCAAATGTGGTTTGTTAGTTATTCTTGGATTATCTTTAAAATTTTAATTGCCAAAAAGAAAGGAATAAGTCTATAAACCACATTGTCCTTTTCCTCCATTCAGCATCTACTTTCCTGAATCAAGAACATAAGATTTGAGAGAGAGATTGGATGGAGGGTATTTAATTTAGAGCAGGGGTCGGCAACGTTTGGAACGCGGCTCGCCAGGGTAAGCACCCTAGCGGGCTGGGACAGTTTATTTACCTGCTGACGCGGCAGGTTCGGCCGATCGCGGCCCCCACTGGCCGCGGTTCGCCGTCCTAGGCCAATGGGGGCTGCGGGAAGCCGCGGCCAGCACATCGCTCGCCCGCGCTGCTTCTCGCCGCCCCCATTGGCCCGGGACGGCAAACCGCGGCCAGTGGGAGTCGCGATCGGCCGAACCTGCCGTGACAGCAGGTAAATAAACTGGACCAGCCCGCTAGGGTGCTTACCCTGGCGAGCCGCGTGCCGAACGATGCCGACCCCTGATTTAGAGTATAAGCTTCTTGAGGTGGGGACTGATGTCCTCTGTGTAGCATTGAGTGTCCCAGTGGACCTCTATAAATGAAAAATAATGCAATGGTCACATGCCAGACAACAGCATTTGATGACAGCAAGAGCATTCCAGTAGAAAAAACTGGGTATTTTCTTACCACCCCAATTTTTTGTTTTTAGGATGTTAATGTAGTGCTCATGTAAGGTGTCTGACTCATAACATGAACTGTGGAAACACAGATTTTCCCAAGTCCAGGTCACCCAGAAGGGGTGATTTTCCAACAGTCAGAAGGTAATTTAATTTACACTGCTCATTGACAAAATAAAAACAAAGGAGGAAATAAGGAATCCACAAATATGTGAAGGATGTAAATGTTACAGAGGCAGAGTATTTATTTAAGGGTACTACTTGAGGTATAACTAAATGTAGTGGGATGAAATTTTAAAGAGGAACACTACACGTTTTCCCTTGTTGCATAGTAGGAGGAAAAAAGTCCTAACAATTAGATCATGGAAATTTGACAAAGCATTTTGTAGCAGGGTGGTTACCTGCTCCTGCCCCGTGGGGGCTTGAAACAGCCTAGGAGAGGGCTGTGGCTGGGGTAAGAAGCCTGGGCTGATTGGGGGAAGTAGGCTCAGCTGGGGCCATGCCCCAATCAGGCCCAGCTGGCCCCTATAAAAGGCTGTGAGCCAGAGGCCCAGGCAGTCTCCCTCTGCCTGTAGAGGGAGAAGGGCCTGGCTGCAAGGTGCCAAGGAAGAAACCTAGATTGGAGCAGGGCTGGGGAAAGGCCTAGGGAGCCGGGGAGCTCTGGCCTAGGAAAGCCCCAGGCTGCAGGCCTGGTAAGGCCCATTAGGTATTGGGTTGCAGGGGGCAGCCCATGGGTAGGTGGAGGCAGCAGGTCCGAACCCCCTTTGCCTATGATGAGTGGCTTACACTGCAGTCCGCCCCAGTGAGTGGGGAGGCTAGATGGGGAATGGCAGTAGCCGAACACTGAGGCAAAGTGGGGATAGTGGATGGGGGTTCCCCTGGGAGGGGGAAGACCCTGAGGCTGTGAGGGGTTACTGCCAGAGGGGCAGCACCCCAGGTAAACGGGGACCCCTAAGGGGGAGGGACACAGGGCCAGCGGTAAGTGGATCACCGGCCTGCAGAGGGCGCTCCAGATGCTGGGAGAGCTAATTCCCTGAGGATGACCAGCAGGAGGCGCAGCAGGGGTGAGTCCAATCCCTTACAATTTGAAGGTATGCTCTAGGGAATGATTCTGCATCGGGAGATGGACTGATAGAAGCTAGAGATGGAAAAAACCTATTTGTTCAATGATTCTACACTACATTTCAGCTCATGAGGAACGTTTAGGATTAAGGTACAACTCCTAAAGACTGCATTGTTAAAAAGCATCTTCAGATCTTGCTATGGGGCACTGGCCTGCAATACACATCTTTGTGGCCCTCGAGGTGCATTGTTTCAATCACCCAGACTAAAGTGGTTCAAAACACGTACCTGTAACAGTCTTTATCCCTATATCCACTCCTTTTTCAAGGGTATGAAATTTTGTACAATGAAATCTGAAAACTCATAATTTGCTAATCTTTATTGTCCTGGTAAAATGTGTGGCAACATTGTATGTAAAGTTAAGATGTCTACTGTATGATGTTATTAAGGGCTTGTCTACACTTGCAATTTTTTTCGATTAAACTAATGTTGCCAAGGGCGGGGGGGGGAAATCGACAAAAGCGAAGTCGCCAAACCATGTCTACATTTGCTCCCTCTGTCGACAATCGTGTCCGTATTTGAGGCACCTTTGTCGACAGCGAGAGCAATGGACTGTGGGTATGCATCCCACAGTGCCTGGCAACACCATCCATCACTAGGTGTTGTGGGAATCTGGAAACAGAGCGCGGCGCATCCTGGGATGTGCAAAATGTACCATCATGCATCGCTTTATGTCCCACCCCTCTGGCTTCCTTTCGCGGCGTTTTTCCAACTGTCATTCTTTTGTAGTGCACGCCAGCATCTACAATGAGAGAGGATGGATCCCGCACTTCTCTCCTATGCGCTGTTAGCTGTCGTGAGGACATCGCGCATGGCAGCACAGTTAGGGTTAGCAGAGGATGAATCGCAGGCACCCGAGTGTGATATGGATGGCAGCAACTTATCAGTGCTTTGTGCATTCACAGAGCAGCTGCATATGGTAGACCGTTGCTTTTGGGCTAGGGAAACAAGCACTGATTGGTGGGATTGCACTGTGATGCAGGTGTGGAATGACGACCAGTGGGTACAGAACTTTATGATGCGCAAAGCAGCCTTCATGGATTTGTGCTGAGCTGTCCCCAGACCTGCAGCACAAGGACACCAGATTGAGAGCTACCCTTCCGGTAGAGAAACGTGTTGCAATCGCTGTGTGGAAGCTTGCAAATCCAGACTGCTACCAGTCAGTTGCAAATCAACACATTCCAATTTTAGCACCAGACCACCTTGCCTCTGAATACATCAATAGGAAGGGATACTTCTCCATGGTGTTGCAGGTGCTTGTGGATCACCAGGGGCATTTCACGGACATAAATGCAGGCTGGTCTGGAAAGGTGCATGACACAC
Source organism: Chrysemys picta bellii (assembly GCF_011386835.1). Lineage (NCBI taxonomy): Eukaryota > Metazoa > Chordata > Testudines > Emydidae > Chrysemys > Chrysemys picta. Next base: position 159,808,718 of record NC_088793.1, on the reverse strand, counting down.
ACATCTTCAGGAACAATGGCCTGTACAGAAAGCTGCAGGTGGGGACTTTCTTTCCAGACCACAAGTTCACAGTGGGGGGATGTGGAAATGCCCAGAGTAATACTGGGAGACCCGGCTTATCCCTTACAGCCCGGGCTCATGAAACGTTTCACAGAGCACCTGGACAGTAGCAAGGAGCGTTTTAACAGGCTGAGCAGTTGCTACATGGTAGTCAAATGTGCCTTTGACTGTTTGAAAGCTTGCTGGAGGAGTCTCAATGGCAGGCTAGACCTTACTGAGGAGAATATTCCTGTGGTCATAGCCGTGTGCTGCACTTTGCATAATTTGTGTGAATCTGAGAGTGAAATGTCTGCTCAGGTGTGGAGCACTGAGGCAGAGCGCTTGGCTGCACAGTTTGAACAGCCAGATGCTAGGGTTGTCAGAGGAGCCCAGAGGGCTGCTATTAACATCAGAGGCTTTGAGGAACCATTTTGACAATTAGGGGCAGTAACACGTCTGCTTTGGAGTTGCCTCCCTGTTGCATCCATGTACAATTTTGGGGCCAAGATCCGTGCAACACAATGCTTTAGAAGCCTGTTCCCGAGAGTGAATTGATTGTGATACACTTTTGTAGAACACAGAATAAAAACGCTGTACCTTTAAATACCTTAGCCTTTCCTTATTGTTAAAAAGGATAAAACCACACAACTGTGTGTAGCTCCAGCTATCATTGTGCAAGCTCTGACGGGGTGGAATGATGGGGAAACTCAGGAGTGCTGTGAAGTGAAAAGGAATGTGTGGGCGTAGAGGGGGGTGGGAAAGAATTGTGCATCTGCTGCAGTGGCGCTCCAACTCGGATCTGCTCAGTCTGCAGCTGTATCAATGACTTGAGCATCTCCGTCTGATCCGCCATAACTTTTATCATCCGCTCTGTCACTTCCCTAGCAAAAGCAGCACTCTCTTTTCTGTCCTGCCTTTCGGCTTCCCAACACCCTTTCTGTTCCCTGGTCTGTCTGTCATCGCGCTGTAGAACCTCGCGGAACACGTGTTCTTTGCTGAGCCTAGGTTTTTTTCTTATCTGCCGCAACCAGTCCACAGGGGTGCGTGATGTGTTCAAGGTCTGTGCTGAACAGAAGAGGGATTGTTACATTCAGGCAAACGATTGAAACATTTTAGTGAAAAAGGGCATTTTGCTAATAGAAATCACTTTCTCTCTGAGACTCTATGCAGGCACACAGCTCAGCGAGTTTCGGGAATGGGGCGAAGGCAGTTGTGTGTACGGACAAAAAGGTCACAGCTTGCAGGGCAGCTTTGCAGGGAACTCATCCTAAAATTATCCTACACTTTTTCACAAGCGGCCAACCTGCTGGCTGACATCTCCCTGCTGAGGGTGACCAGAGAAACCAGGACTCAGCTGCTGAATGGTTGGGGCTTTCACCCCGGTCTATATGCAGCGCAGGTGTGTACCACCTTGGTCCCATCTCCAGTGATTGCTAAATGGCATGGTATAGTTTCCTACAATGGGGGAATTAACAAGGCTGCAATCCCTTGGAATCTGCGGCAGAGGATTAACAAGTACCTCTTTGAAACTTTCCAGAGCCTCTCTCTGGAGGATTCCCTGCAGGTCTCGATGTCCATCGACACCCTGATTGGCCATGCAGATTAGATACACAGGGCAATGTCCAGCTCACAGAAAACATTACCTGCCTCCCACTTTTCAATTCCCTACACAAGCCACAGCAACTTACCCGGAGTCTCATCTGCTTCTCGCTCCCCGCTGAGCACTTCTGGAGTGGAGAAAAGTTCCTGGCTGCCTGGCCCACCAGGCAACCCCACTGGGAGCACCACATCATCTTCATTCACAATTTCAGCCTCCGGGTTACTCCCTCTTTCAGCTGCATGCGAAGTATCCACAGGGCAATCCGTGATGGAGATGGGGTCACCAACGAGGATGGCATTCAGCTCCTTATAGAAACAGCACGTCTTACATGCACCACCGGAGCGATGGTTTGCTTCCCGCATCTTATGGTACACCTGCCTCAGCTCCTTTATCTTCGCTCTGCACTGCTGCATGTCCCGATCATAGCCCTTTTCACACAAGCCTTGAGAAATTTGCCCATGTGTCTCAATTCCTGCAGGTCACTCGCAGCTGCTACTGAACAGACTCCTCTCCCCATATACTGATCAGATCCAACAACTCAGCGGTGGTCCAAGCGGGAGCACGTTGGTGCGATAGCCAGCCATGCTCACCTGGGAAGCTCCTCTGGGAAGCCAGCAAGCAGGAAATGAGATTTAAAAGTTCGAGGCCTTGCAAGGGAGAGGGGCAGGTTGGCTGCAGTGCAGTGGAATTCAAACCACTGACCAGAGCAGCAGCATGGGAATTGTGGGATACTTTCTGGAGGCCAATAAAATCGTGTCTACACTGGCTGTTTGTCGACAAAGGAAGGGGAAAAGACAAGTCTCTTGCAGGGGTGGGGTGGAAGTTTGTCACCAAAAGTAGGGTTTTTTCTGAAAAGTGACCTTGCAGTGTGTACGCTATCACTGTTTTGTCGCCAAAAGCCAGTTTTTGGCGACAAAACTTGCAAGTGTAGACAAGCCCTAAGACATATTCCAAATCTGGGGAAGCAGCCACAAACCAGTTCCTCAGAGACAAAAAGCAAACTGAAGAACAGGAGTACTTGTGGCACCTTAGAGACTAACAAATTTATTAGAGCATAAGCTTTCGTGGACTACAGCCCACTTCTTCGGATGCATCCGAAGAAGTGGGCTGTAGTCCACGAAAGCTTATGCTCTAATAAATTTGTTAGTCTCTAAGGTGCCACAAGTACTCCTGTTCTTCTTTTTGCAGATACAGACTAACATGGCTGTTACTCTGAAAAAAGCAAACTGACGCCTCAGCCAGGTGTCAATGAAATCAAATGGACCATCACCTGGTTAAGTGACCATTCTTTGGCAGGAAAAAGGGGGTGAGCAAAAAATTTACATCTTTCCCATTCCCACAGACTGTCTCCTGAACCCCAGCTGGAGATGATTCTCAAAGAGGAGGAAGAGGTACAAGAATGGGGAACAGATGCCCCAAAATTTCCTCCCTTTCTCAATCCACGGCAGTCACAACATCTGAGGGGGGAAAGTAACAGCTTTGGACCGATGGAGGGATTCTGTCTGAAAGGAATTCTGCCAGTAGGACTACTGAAGCATGTGGTGAGAGAGACCTTTTGCTTTCTAAGTGAGATTAATTTACCTTTAATTTCTTTGTAACCAATTGTGACTTATGCCTCATTACTTGTAATCACTTAATCTATCTTTCTGTAGCTAAACTTTGTTTATCTAAATCAATGTGCTTGGATTGAAGTGTTTGCGAAACTCCATTTGACATAACGGGATTTGTGCCTATCATTTTCTATTAAGAAAATGATGGACTTTATATGAGCCTGTGTTGTCCAGGAGAGGGCCAGGCAATACAAGAGACACATTTCTAGGAGCAAGTCTGGGACTGAGAATTTGCTGGTTTGCTCTGCAATGTAATTAAAGAGTGGCTGGCCACATACTCATAGTATAGCTGGGAGTACTTACATGCTGTAGGCTGTGTATGAGTGGACCAGGAGTGGTTGCTCTCACAATGAAGCAGTGTAAAAGGCACCCCGGGTTAGAGAATTGAGGGGACACAGCTGTTCAACAATCCAGCTTATACCTTGGGTAATGCCACAGAATCCCTTGTGGGGTCTGATTTATTAAGTCTTTCTACAAAGTGTAACTCAGTTTAGTAGTCGACCCAGTTCACACCCATTCCAGGTCCATATAACAGCCCTGGTCAACTTCCTTGCCCCTGTTTAGGAGGCCCCTTCATGGAGTTGGGGTTGTACTCTCAACAGTTACTCTCTTATCCCAGGAATCCCCTGCTTTCCTCCCTGGAGGTGAGGTGTAACTTAGGCCAGCTGTAGGGCATTAGCAAGTTTCTTCTTCAGCTGCCCTCTTTTCCTCAATTAGTCCTCAGTTCTCAGAGAATTCAGCACCAGCCTTCTCCTGCTGGTATGTGCCATGCTGTGAAGGAGGAGGCAGCATATACACTATCTTCCTTCTTCCAGCTTATCCCCAATTGGTGAGGGGAGCCTTTTCCCCTTCCTCCCCCCCACCCACTCCAATGCTCCTGGCCTTGGGTCCTTAAAGAAATAACTGATTTTCTCCAAAACACTATTAATTCCCGGGACTGCTTCCTCTCTACCAACACCCTCTTCTTTCCTAGGTCTTTGCAATCATCAAAACCTTCCAAAATCTTAATGGGCCATTTCAGGTGACACGGGTTGGGCTAACCCCTAGGCACCACCACGCATAAGGGGTAGACTACCCCATCCCAGATCCTTAATCATTATACAAACGTCACTGAAACAGGGATTCACAGAGATGCTCACTCAAGTTGGATGGGGACGTGGAGGGGCAAAATATATTCAGAGCAGCAGCAAACATATTAACCTCTTTTTTAAAAATGAAGCAAGCAAGGTACATGGGGCTTTAATTTTTGCTCTGAGCAAACTGGGAAACTAATGCCCTTCACAACCTGGAGCCACTTTCACAAACCAGTACTAAACTGTTTTTTTTTAAACACAAAAAACAACAAAAACTAGCTCTAGGCTATACTGCCAGTAGAGGACTTTCATTAAACCAGGTTTCAATGCAGGCTTTATAGCAGCAATCAGACCCCCTCCCTCCCCCACAAAGGTGATGGATCTAGGAGAAGAGTAGCAGGTGGTGCAGTAGGTAGTAACTACATGTTCTCTGATGTTGGAGATTAAATGCAGGCAAGGATGGGCTGAAACTGTACTGGATAGCTTAGTTGACATTTGCTCCTCTCATCATAACATGCTGAGTGGAGACTCCACCCATAATCAAAGAGAGAGGAGCATCAAGGGGTTGGATTGGAAAGTTACAGTAAGCAAACAGCCCAAGAAAGTGAAAGGAAACTAAAGAGCATTTTGAAGAGAATCATGGGAAGAACTACAATTTCCTTCCAGTAAGGAAGGAAAAAATTAAACAAATGGAGCTTCGGTGTCAATTGTTGCGATTCCCTAGAAATAAAAGGGCACCAAAACAACAACAGTACTCAACATTTTTCCAGCTCCTTCCATCTGGGCTTTCCCCATAACTTACACTATTGAACGAATACAGCTTTACAGCACTTGTGAGATATACATTATGCCATTCTACAGAGGTAGAAACAGAGGCACAGAGATTAGGTAACTTGCCACTGGAAGTCTGAACTCCCCGTTCTGTGTCTTAGGTTCAAGATGCTACAAATCAAAAACCCAGCAAGAGGACATGTGGAGTTGGAGTAGTTATTAAGTTCTTATAGCACCTTCCAACTAGAGGAGGGAAAAATAGCACAGCCACACACAGTGGTTTTAATCCCCCTTTTAGAGACAAGGAAATGCAGGCAAAGAAGTTATGTGACTTAAGGTCACACATGGCAGAAACAGATCTACTGTCCCCATGCTGTGCTTTAAACATTGTGAAGATGCACTGTATGCACAGTAGTACCAATTGTAATGATTTATAAAGAATTTATCCCCATAGCTTCTAGGCACTAAGCCACCCACAACAGGCAGCATTGCAGAACCACTGCTGTTGATTATAAAGTATCAGCACAACCATCTTTCCATTTGTCAGAAATGTAAGAAAGAAAATAAGTAAAAGCATCTTGCATCATACTCTGAAGTTTGCTCTATTTGAACTGCCCAGGGAAGAGGATTCCACGATAAGGGTCTTTAATTGAGAAGGCCCTGATGACAATGCACAGGTCTTCCAGCCAATCTGAACTGCTGGGATGGTTCAAGAGATGGTCACTCAGACAGCCTGTCCTTGTCCATTCAGGGCCCTACCAACACTTTGCATTGCTTTTGGAAGTGCAGGAAGTCCATGCAAAGACCTGACCACATGTTCACATACACTTGCAGGAGGCAAGCAGTTGTTTTGCCCCATAAGAATGTCCATACTGGATCAGACCAATGGTCCACCTAACCCAGTATCCTGTCTTCCAAACGCAGCCAGTGCCAAATGCTTCAGAGGGAATGAACAGAACAGGGCAATTTCAAGGGATCCATCCCCTGTTGTCCACTCCCAACTTCTGGCAGTTGGAGGTTTAGGGACACCCTGAGCATAGGGCTGTGTCCCTGACCATCTTGGCTAATAGTCATTAACAAGTCCATGAACTTCAGAACTTCTTTTCTGAACCTACCAACAGCACTAAAACCATGCTATGAGCCAGCTTGTACTCAGGAAGCCATTATGCAATGCCAGAAAGCTTGCCAGTGACCACTCCATCTCCAACCTCCACTTCCTGGGTAAATTGATACCAACGGAGCTAGTCAACTTCAGCCAACTGCGACAACTTAGATAGACCCCTTCTAATCTGGCTTCAGACTAGGGTTTGACATGCAACACATTAAACCATGCTAAAAACAGGTCCAAATATCCATCTAGTGCTGTTATTTATTAGCAGCCTGCATGGGACTGATCAAGAGATGCTACTAACCTGCCTGTAGTGCCTAGAAGAGGTGAAGAGTCTTGTTAAACTGGCTTTGATCTTTCCTATGAAAGATCAGAGGACTGCAATGTGACCCTTTTCCTCCTCATGAAAGGTCCCTTCTTTGGGGTTCTTCAAGGCTCATGCCTGTCACTTCTCTTATTCAGCACATAAAAGCACTGAGAGATCATCCACAGATGTGGACTGCACTGTCACCAACATGTTGATGACACCCAGCTGTATGTTTGTACACTTGTGTTAGAAAAGGAGTCTCCTGTTACAAATCAGAAAGAAATAAGAGTGCATGTGGAAGACACCTGCTTCAGCTCAGTCCTGATCAAAAAGAAGTGAAGCTGGTGAGAAGGGAGTAGTAATTAGAGGTGAGGTTCTCAAACTGGATTGGTCTGCAGAATTAATTATTTTACAACCCAAGCAGTAGGAAGATAGGTACTCTCAGACCCTGCACCCTCATAAAGCGACCTCAGAGTGAAAAAGCCTGGAGAAACCTTCACTTACGGAAACTGATAGGAAGTGTGATACCACCCTCTACTGAGATTTTCTGTTCTCAGATTGCCAAGATGATTTCAAACTTTCAGGTTATGGTTGACTCTTTTTTCCTTATGGATGTCCACATAACAATAACTATTAGAAACACCTTCTTTTACTTTCACCAGGTGAAGGAACTCTGCCCCTTTTCAAGTACTGCACTAGCACCAGAGCTCCTTATTTTCCTTCCCATCCCAAGGTTTGATTATTACAATACCCTGTCATTATTCAGAAGGCCAACAGCAAACCAAACAGTTCAACTTGTGTCACCCCAATTGCTAAGTGGAGAGAGGTGATGACAGCACAAAACATCAGTGTTTTATAACTTATTCTGATTTACAAGCCTAATTTCAGATTCAGAGTCTTGGCCCTTGTCTTCCTAACTCACTTAGGATTTTGATCAGGCTATCTCAGAAACCACCTCTTTTGCGATCTTTCTCTGAGAATACTATGAATGATGGAGCACAAGTGTGAACCTGAAGGATTTTCTAAGCAACAGGCCTCTTAGGAAATTCACCATCCCATGATCAAACTGAGCCCAAGGTCTCCAACCTTCAAATCACAGTGCAAGATTCTTCTCTTTTGGTAGGCATTTTCCTAACAGCCAAACTGTGGTGCAGCCCAACCAATCAACTGTCCAGATACTGTTACTGTATGGAGTGCTTTAAAGTACAATATAGAGCAAAAGAGATGGGTGCTTTTAGTGGCAGGATGAACTTGCCCAGCACTGAGACCTCTCCAAGTTTAAGGAATTAACTCACTGAAGAGTCGCTGTTGTCCACCTCTGCAGGATTTCACAGGCAGTCACCACCATTAGATCAATGGTGCATCAAAAAGTTGCTGACGGAACCAATATTAACAACCAGTTGAGAGATCCCCAACTCCAGAAGACAGACCCTTAACTCCCCTCTCCCCCCCAAAAAATCCCACACACCACCCATACTCCAGTCCCCGTGTTCTCAAACTGGAGGTCAGGACCCCTCAGGGGGTCACTAGGTTATTACATGGGGGGTCATGAGCTGTCAGCCTCCACCCCAAACCCCACTGTGCCTCCAGCATTTATAAAGGAAGTTAAATATATATAAAAAAAGTGTTTTTAATTTATAAGGGGCACTCAGAGGCTTGCTATCTGAAAGGGGTCACCAGTACAAAAGTTTGAAAACCACTGAGGTAATGACTGTCCCCATCAGCCACCCAGCCTAACCACAGCCCCACCTCTGCCACCACAACTGGCAGAGACCAGCCGCAACTGCCAGCCCCGGAGGCAGCAGGGTCAGCAGAGCTGCATCAGGTGGGTACGTTATCCGTTGCCAGGGCAGGCAGGGGCGCTGCTCAGATGGGAGCCGTCTCTCTGCCCACGTCCCTCACAGGGCACCTGACTTCTTGGATTGCGAGCGACAAGACCTTGCTTGGGGTGTACAGCGCCTGGCACGCCGGGGCCGGGCACTACTGAACCAGTCCCTTCTCTAGCCCCAGTGCCCGCGCCCAAGGCCCCTTCCCGCCCCCAGCCCATGCCGACCCCTCCCCCAGCCAACGTCCCGCCGCCCCACTCCCAGCCGGTGTCCCAGCCCGGCCCCTCCCCGTTCTCAACCCCCAACCAGTATCCCAGCCCCCTCTCCGCTTCCATCCCTGCCCGGCTCCGCTCCTGGCCCCCGCCCGTGTCTCGGCGCCGCCCCGCACTCACATCTGATACTCGTCTATCGCCTCCACCAGCTGCCCCCACGAGTCGAAGTCCGTTCCCTTCCTGAAGCTGGCGCCCCAGCGCTGCAGGAGGCTCCGAGCCGCCTCCGACATGGCCCCCGCACTAGGGCAGCATGCTCAGCCCGGGGCCGGCCATCACACGGGCGAGCCGCTCCCTCCAGCCCAGCAGCAGCACCAGCCGCCGACCAAGCCCATTTGCGGCTTCAACCGAACCTGGCGGCCGCCTCCACTCAGCCCCGCCCCCTCCCAGCGAGCTAGTCTGCGCCGGCCACACCCTCGGCCCCAACGGGCGGGGGCCGTTGCTAGCGAAGCAACCTCGCCCTAGCCCACGGCTCCAGGAAGGCGGCGCAGACCCTTCCGCCTCGGTGCGTGTCATGGGACGGGAGGTCACGGGGTCAGCAGGCAACTCTGCTCGTCCTGGCCGGGCCTCGAGTTTGGTGTCTGGTTGCTGGTAGCAGCGTCCTGCGCCTGGCTGGGGGCTCCCCGCGTTCCTCTGAGCGGTGCTGCTCCAGCTGTTCCTGTGCGGGAACTCCCCAGTGCCAGGTGAGCGGCCTGCGCCTTTAGGCAGTAACGAGCCACCCCAGCTCCCAGTGCTACTCAGAGCAAGGGTTGCGTTGGGGGGAAGTGTCCTGTGTATGTGAGTAGGAGGCTGTTCGTTGCTATTAGAGGGCGAGTCTCCTTGCAGTAGGAAACCAGTCTCCTCGCTGTCATTTTCTCCCTTTCATCTTCCTTTGTTTCCACGCTACAGGGGAATATATTTAATAACCCTGGTTTCACACACTCCCCTTTCCTCACTAGGGGTCTATTTTCAGGCTGTGTTTAGACTCCTCTCTTGAGACAGGTGTGTTTCCCTGCCTGCATTTCGGAGACCCACTAGGCTTTCCCAGATCTATGTATATTTTAGTATCAGAGGGGTGGGGTAGTCGTGTTAGTCTGGTTCTGTAAAAAGCAACAGAGAGTCCTATGGCACCTTTAAGACTAACAGATGTATTGGAGCATAAGCTTTCGTGGGTGAATGCCCACTTCGTCAGATGCATGCATTCACCCACGAAAGCTTATGCTCCAATACATCTGTTAGTCTTAAAGGTGCCACAGGGCTCTCTGTTGCTATGTATATTTTGGTTGTTAAAGGTCTCAATCAGACTGCCCCCATAGGCCGATACAGTTGCTCCCCCAGGATGTCATGAGGAGCAAACACTACGTGCTGAGAAGTCTTCCCTTAAGTGGTCCCTGAAGGGTGGGACTGACTAGGAGAACCAATCGATCCGTGTTTTATGCGCTTCCTTTCTGTCGTGCTAGAGAGGGAACGGTTCAGACTAGCTGGTCTGGGTGAAGGTGTTGTACTTGTCAAGTCTTGGTTGGAACTAGTGCAATTGTAATAATAGGAGGCCATCTGTGTGGAGGAGGAGGAGCATTCCAGGCGGATACACCTGGTGGGAGTACTACCCGAGTATAAATATCACCTACACGGGCACTAAAACTCAGAACATTGTGCCTGGATAGATGTTAAGGATGTGGGTGGATTCAGGATTTCTGAATATGATGGGGGTTACGTTAATAACGTGTATCCTGTTTGAAGGGAGCAGCAGTTTGGGGAAACAATGAGATCTGCTTTCTTTTCCTTCGGACTGGCTGCGCATTAGCCGTAATGGGAGGCTCAAGTCAGGACTTCAACTTGTCATCAAATCAGTCTCCTAACAGCATCCTCTGGGGCTCGAGTGGAGGGACCAGTTTGTAACTTATACATCGCCTGCAGCATAGAGCTGGCTCCATATGTCACTGGCTGCGGGTGGGGTAGCGGAGGAAAGACCCGACTTGCCCTGTCACAGGTGCCGAGATTTTCTGTGTGTGTGTGTGGGGGGGGGGGGGGGGCGGGCTGGCTGGCTGCGGGCAGAGTGTGATACACTCAGCCTTGGGAAGGGTGGGCCTGGCTGGATATTTCAGCCAGACACTCGCCACCTCTCTGAATGAGCAGATCCACGGAGATCTAGAGCCCGAGGGGGAGGGGGGGCAGCGGCCTCCACTCCACCACCTTCCTTGGGGTGCGGGAGAAGCAGGTCTGCACGCTTAGTTGCCAGAGATTTGGGGGAACCAGTTCTCTAGGACAGCTGGCAGGGATCAATGCACCCGGTCATCCGCAGCCAGCAGGCTCTCAATGAGATCGGCTGTCTTCTACCCGTGCCTGCGTGGCAGCGGCCATTTTGCGCACGGACTGGTGTGGGCTCCGTACTGCGCCGGCGCAAGCGATGCGGGCGGAAGCAGGGCTGCCTGGAGGGGGAATCTGGGGACAGTGAGGGCGGAAGCGGTTCCGCTGTGAGCTGAGGCTGGTCCGCCAGTGGGTAGAGGGGCGGTTTCCTCATCAGCAGCAGGCTCGTCCGCGGTGGTAAACAGCAGCCCCCGCCCATAGTGTAAGAGAGCGAGGTGGCGGCTGGGGGGTGCGGGCCTGTCCGCTAGTAAGTGAGCCTGGCCGGGGGTGGGTGGCACGGGACGGGACTCCGTTGCTGTGAGCTTGGCCTGGCGGTCGCGCTGGGTTTCTTGGCCTTTGAGGGCGCTGTGAAGTGCGGCCCTCCTGCCTTGGCTCGCTGGGTGGGCTAAATCCTGGCTCCCAAGCTGGGGACCAGAGATGGGGGGACGGGGTCTCCGGGGTCTAGACGAAGCTGCGCCCCACTGTTGTAGCTGCGGCAGGCGGCCCGCAGCCCCTCGCGTTCCCCAAGCACCTGGTGATGCACGAGCAGGAGGCGCCCTAACTCTCCCAGTAGCTCCCGTGTTCGTGTGTGTATTATACCTGATAGTGATGCTACCAAGCGCAGGACAGACTCACCCAGTTCTTGACTTGGCAGATTTACAAGATCTTTAAAATTGTCCAGGTTACTAGTCCCAGTTCTTTAAATATTCAGGGTCCCAGCTTAGCAGAGTAATCTAATACAAGAAGTATTGTACAGGGATAGTACATACTTGTAAAAAGACATAATTATTCATAATTGTTCTGAGAACTTTCTTTGGCCAACTGCTTCCTTGTAATGCCCAAACAAGAGATTGCTTTATCCAACGTTGTTAAAGTGACAATTTGTTCAGACACTTGATCACCATGGTTGTCAATGTGCTGCCATATTGAGGACAAGGTTCAGAACAGGAAAGAGAGCTCTCTAGATATAGTCTGATATCTTCCTCTAGTTCATCTTATTTTGAAGCCTCTAAAATCTTCCCTCTAGCAAATGTTACTAGGTGCATTATGCCTTGGGGAAAAATACAATGAGGCATTTGCTGTCCACAGAAAGATTCTCCTCTCTTCCACACGCCAGTAGAAAGTTGACTAATTATCTAGGCCCACAATCTGTTCTTTTGCCTCTCTCCACCTCTACTCCAGAAAGATCTGGAAAAATAGAACAGCCACACACCCTGGCTCTAAACAGTAATTGACTTTAGAACTGTCTGGAAGAAACAAATTCTGATGTCAAGGGGCCTGTGCTGCATATTCTGTTCTATTAGACCCCGGACAGTTCACTCTAAGGGCTGTTGGAATGATGATTATTATTTGTATTACTGAATTGCTTAGGAGCCCTAGTTATGGACCAGGAGCCACTGTGCTAGGCACTGTTCACATAGAAAAATGAAAAGAAGGTCTCTCATGTAGTCAGGATCCTCTCCATAAAAGAGCTTTCTAAATCAGCGATGCACCCTACCCAGAAGTCAGGACGGTCTTCAGAAGAATCTTTTTCTGCTGATGCTATAGGAAGGCAGTCTTCCAGTCTCCAAATGTAGGTTCAAGTAGCAGGCATTGGAATAATCAAGTATGGATATCAAAAAGGCATGGATAATTGTGCCACAGGCCACATCAGACAAACTATTGCCTTACCAGACATAGGTGAAAAAAGGCACTTCTAACTACTGATGTCTCCTAAAAGTATGTTGCTGTATGTAAACACCAATCGGATGGCAAACTGCCTTGATTGTGGTTGAGCATTCTTTGTGGTTGAGCATCCAGCCTTCTGTTAAAGGGAAAGTCATTGTGAAGAGTGGAAGACCTCTTGGTGCTGAGGAAGCATGGGAGGAAAGGCAAGTAAAACTTTATGGCCTACCACCTTAAACAGTTTCTCTTGTACTATACACCTCTACCCCGCTATAACGCGATCCAATATAACACGGGTTCGCATATAGCGAGGTAGCAGCGGGGCTCCAGCGGTGCTTTAAGGGGTCCGGGGCTCCGGCTGCTGTGGGGAGTCCTGGGCCCTTTAAATCACCGCTGGAGCCCTGCTGCCCCTATCCCGGAGCTCGGCCGGCGACTTAAAGGGCCCAGGCTCCCCGCAGTGGCTGGAGCCCGGAGCTCTTTAAATCACCGCTGGAGCCCTGCCGCCCCTACCCTGATATAACGGGGTTTCAGCTATAATGCGGTAGGGATTTTTGGCTCCCTACGACCGCGTTATAGCGGGGTAGAGGTGTAGTAAGGGCTTGCTGTTGTGAGCCTTCCTGTGCAATCTCCCGTTTCTTCAGTGTGAGCTAAGCCTGTAAAGGAGCTGTAGAATAGTGCCCTACAGGGGTGAGTTCAGAGTTTCAAAAAGTACGTAAGTACATATCAATATATCTGTAACAGGTCTAGGATCTCCAACAAGTCTCTCCCCCCCCCCCTTAAAATTACTTATAGAGCTTTGCAAATTCATTTCATAAAAGAAAAATGTAGCTCACATGCACTTTATAGACCCAAGTGGAGCATCAAATGCACTAGAGAAAGAGGAGCACCCCAGTTACCCTCATGTAACTGTTTTCTTCCAATCTTTAGGTTTCCAGTACATAGAATCGCAAACAGTACTTGAGAGAAATGACCCACTGGTTTCATCGCAACCCTTTAAAGGCTACAGCTCCTGTCACATTCAATTTCTATGGGGTAGCCAGCAGTCCTGCTGCAACAAAGATTTGCAAGTAAGTGTGTTTCAGACTAACACTAACTTCTTTTCCAGTGTTCAGGGTGTACCATGAACATCTTTTTAGTATGGTTTGAAGAGACTAGAGATTTGTAGGCTGGGAGACAATAAAGCACTGATAGCATTTTCAGCGTCCAGTTCTAGAGAATGATTAATCTAATCTTACAAATCTGATGCTACATAGCAAAACCTATTGTAACAAAACAGGCTAAAAGGACTAGACGTTCCATCACTTTTTTGCTGTGTGTGTGTGTGTGTATCCTATTACGGAAGGATTAGTGTAAGTAATGTACATAAATTAATAAACCAAAAGTGTTCTATTGTAGAGATAAGAGTGGCTTTGAAAAAGCATTTAAGTCAAGCTTATAAATACAGAGACATGATTACAATTCCATCTATTCACGTAGTGTAAAATCCCAATGCTGATTTTGCTCCCGCCATGTTAACTTCTCTGGAGAGGATGAACAGCAGTTCCTATGCATTCTAGTATACAAACACATGGCTTCGTGTACAAAAGCATGAGAATCAATTACACAGTGTGTGCATATATCTTTGATTAAGAGACTTCGAGTCAGGGCTCCTGGGTTTTATCCTTAACTTCTGTCACATACTTGCCCAAGGCCACACAGCAAGATACTTACCTTCTTTGCCTCCGTTTATGGATCTGAAATGAGTACAACACTGTTCTATTTCATGTGTATTGTGAGGCTTAATTCATGTCAGTGATGTAATTTGAGATCATTGCATAAACGTGATTATAAAAAGTTACTATTGGAACACGCTATTACAGATTTTCTTCTAATTATAATGTACTCTAGTAGTGCACCACTGATGCAGTGATCTACCTCTGAAGTTTTGGGTGGATAACAAATATTTCTGTTAGTTGGGTTAAAAAGCAGTTAAAATTGTTCATTTACTGACGTTGATAACTACTACATATAATGTGTCCAAAATGAGCCATACTTTAAACTGAAAATACCAATGCTGAAGTGAATGTTGGGTCCTAGAAGAGATTAAAAGACTTGTTAAATCTGATTCCTCCCTGAGAAGTGTTTGATATGTCTTTTTTCCAGTGGTTATCTCAGATATTAAATTGATACTGCAGTTAGCTAGAAGGATAAGAAATAGTGTGAGGATGTATAAAAGGATCACCTTTTGTATAATTTTTTTTTTTTTTTTTTAAACACAGTGACTTAAGATCATCCAGGGTACGACTCTTGGAGCTGTTTACTGACTTGAGTTGTAATCCAGAAATGATGAAGAATGCAACTGATTTGTACTTTTCACTCCTGCAAGGTAAGAACTTTGCAAGCTGCAAATAAAAGGTTTTGTATAATAATCTTAGGTTTAATAAAACTCATAATAATTTGTTATACCAATTTATGTAGGGGCATTATCTGGTCACCAGGAAATACGGTGTCTCCTGTTCCTGTCACCTATTATAGCCTTAGAAGCCTCAGTCAGCATCCTGGCAGTACTCAGAGCATGGACAGTCCTTTGCTCTCTGCCTTTTAACCAAGTGTTTCAGGTTAGGTATCTCAGCCACCTTCTGCTTTCTGGGGAGGAGAGAAGTTGATTTTCCTTGTCTCTGAGAATAGACTGCGTTACTCCTAAAAACAGGTCTATGACTTCTCTCAGAATGGAGAGGATACCAAATCAAAAGTGTAAAATAGTCTCAGGTCTAACATTAGGTAATAGTTTAGCTAAATAAAGCAGTCTTGCAACTACAGTTATCCAGGTGCTGATATGGCTTTCATCACTTTGGTATCTGAGTTTTCAGTAGATATTCACTTACATTTTATGGCTCAGATGTCTGTCATGCTTCCTCAGGCTCTTTCTTGCCCCTCAGCATGCCAAGATCTCAGTAACCCACTCTGAGTCAGCATTTTCCCTGTGTCCAAATTGCTCTACAGGCCAGTCAAGTAACAGCCTTGTATTCTGTGCAATGGGCAGAGCTGAGCTTAAATGAAACACGTTACTTAGGGATTTCTAGGCTAGATTGGCGTATGGACAATTACCCTTTTTTTGCAGCTGTCTTCATTTGAAATCTGCCCCCCTTCCAGCTCTATTGTACCTTATAAGTTTATTCAATATTATATGAACCTCTGCTTCCTTGTCCACCTCCATTCAATTCTTTCCTACATTGATTTGAAACAGATTTGAAATTACATACATAATAGCTTGCCTTTTCCACAGACAATGATTTGCTGTCTGTTGTGATGATTCATTAGTATGCTTATAGCCTTCTGTGTTCCAGCCTGACGTGTGAATCTTTCAAATCAAGTTAACTTTGGCTTAAATGACAATTGCTGATTCTCTCTATCAGCCTTAACCCCCCCCCCCCCCCCGTGTGTTTAATCACTCATTTTAAAAAAATATTATTTCTAATAAATATTCCTCTGTGTCACACAAGGGTCTTGAGACTGCAGACAAATCAGGTTCCCCGGATAGAGGAGAGGGTACTGTCCGAGCTGTTGCAGAGAAGACAGGTGGAGGAGGATGCCTTCAATAAAGAGGAATCCATACCCATTCACTGGGGCTTGTCTTCACAGTTAGTTTGAGTTAGTTCACTTGGTTTATTCCACTCAAGTTAGCCTACCCTGAGTGAGTGTGAAAACAACACTCAAGCTACCTAGAGTGATTGGGTACGCATCTAAGTTGTTGCTTCCCCACTACATTACTAATGTGAACAAGTGTTGGCAGTACTGAAGCTTCAACCACTCCCCTGACAGGCCAAATAACTCAAGCTTAAAGCACCGTCTAAGATTTGTGTATGTGGACAGGAATCAGGTTGGGGCAAAATTCAAATTATAAATTGAGCTAACACTGCAGTGAAGACGAGGCCTAAAACCTTTTCTGCGTCAAATACATTTTTCAAATATTTCCTACCAGTATTAACCCTACTGTAGATGATGACTCTTTCAAGCACCATGTTGATTGGACCTCTCCTGAGTATAGTTAGATGACAAGGTGTTTAAACTACCAGCAGTCCATTTACACCGGGAGCTGGGGCCGAATCATGCTTTGCAACAGTGAAATCTTCAGCAGAGGCTCACAGGGCTGAGGCAATAGTTTGTCTGAGCAGGGAGTGTCTGATAAGACCAGTTGATCTTGTCTGTTGTAAATCTTGTTCTCTGAACATTCTGAAGAACAAAAGCTTTAAGGAGTAACATAAATGGCCTGAGAGACTTTTTGCTGTTCCACCTGCCTACATCTCTACTTGCATCTTTACATTGCTGCCTTCTAATGTTTAAATTGCCTGTTGGAGTGTTTTTTTTTTTTTTTTTTTTGGACAGGCTTTATAGTCTCACTGGATAACTCTTCTCAAGACTGCAAGTTGCGATATATTCAGAATTTTAAGTGGACAGACACATTACAAGGACAAGTTCCAAGGTATATGTTCTATGGAGTCTGCAATGTCTGTGACCAGGTTCTTTAGATTATAGTATAGATCTGCCACTATAGTAAATGTTGCACAATGCTGATCATTAAGTAGTTTCCAAGAGGCTGATTACATTAGTGTTCTAATAATTGCCTTGCTCTTCTGCTTTATAGCTATTACAGTGTTGTTCTGGAGATGCCAAAGTGCCTCTCTTTCATTTATTTGAGGTTAAGACACTACATTGAAATGCTGGATCCAGTCTGTTGGGGCTTTCTACAACCCCTATTTACAACTGAAGACAGAATAACTATTATAGTGCAAAATGGGAAATAACCATACACAATTAATAGTATAAAATAAGAATTAGAATGTATATAATTGTAGTGGTTGCTGGTGCTGGAAATCTGAAATTAAGTCTTACTTTCTGGTGATATCCTCCCTCCCCTATTGTCTCACCTGAAATGTAGACAAAACTGTTCCGGTCAGGGTCTTTCTCTCTCCTTGTCTTCTGAAGCATATAGCACTCTTTTGGGTGTTGTAGATAAATCGTAAACAGAGACTTTAATGGGAAGATGTTTTTTCTGTGTTTTCCTATTGCCACATCCTTGCACCAAGCTGAATAAGTTATCCTTTAAGTGGGATGAACTTATCATAAGAGCATTTTAACATCTATGCAACTTTCTATTCTTACATTCTGTTCTCTTATTTGTAGTTAGTAACTGCATGCTGTAGAAAGCACTTCAAAATAGCTGCCAAGTTAACAGGTCTAAGACTACATCTTTTGTTTATTTAAAGTAGTTATCCCAGACCTAGGTTTTCCACAAAACAAGCATTTTAAAAATAAAAGAAAGAGAAATGTTAACCTCACTGAAAGCTCAATAAAGTATGTTACCCTGTTAATATAAAAATTCTACTAAACTCTCTTCCCAACTCCAGAAAAAATCCATGTGAAAGGCACATATTTGAACACCCTGTGAGATTTGTTCACCTGACTTCTTGGGGGATAAGCAAAAGATTAAATCATTATTAGAAAATCCAAGAAATAGAAAAGCTATAAATTGTAAGTTTGACATTTTAAATGAAAACCAATCCTACTTTATGCAGGTAGCTGCCATTTGTTATGTTGCAGAAGTACAAATTAGAGAACTTGTCTAAACAAATTGGAAAGCATGGAATTGCTTGTTTTCCTTTTTTTAAATATATATATTTGTTCGTTTTTAGTGCCCAGCAGGATGCTGTGTTCGAACTGGTTTCCATGGGATTTAACGTGGCTCTCTGGTACACAAAATATGCATCGAGACTGGCCGGGAAAGAAGAGTAAGTGTTTTTTCCTCCTTTAGCAACTCTATTGCAATAATATCCCAACAAAAAGGAAATCCTAAGTTAAAGCAGACAACATTCAGATGCACTCTGGCTCCTTGCTTCCCCAAGAAACTTCCTTGCACTTGCAAAATGTAACCAACCACAATGCACACACCAAATTTCTCTACAGCACACTCCGATGTACAATTTAAACTTCAGCCATACCTAGATCTAACATTTTTATAAACCTATTCGCCACTGAAATCTAGAATATTTTATTTCTGCATAGATAAGTGTCACATTGGCGTGGAGGGTAGTTTCCCCCATGCTCACATAGCTCCTCCAACACCTCTTGCTGCCACGTCTGCCTCCCTGGCTCCCCAAGGTCTGTTGACTGGGCAGAGCTGAACATAAGGGAATTGGGCTAGCAGCATCGATGAACAAATTAACTGGCAGAACTTGACAATTTATTGGCTTTTCTTTACAGAGATAAAATAAGTTATAGCAAACAAAGGAAATAACTTTTTGCAACTCAAGATTGAAAAGTAGCCTGACTGAGACCAGGGGCGGCTTTATTTTTTTTGCCACCCCAAGCACGGCAGTCAGGCAGCCTTCAGTCCGCTGGTCTCACAGATTCGGCGGCATTTCTGCGGGTGATCTGCCGGTCACATGCGTACCTGCCACCGAATTGCCGCCGAAGCCGCAGGACCAGTGGACCTCCTGCAGGCATGCTACCGAAGGCTGCCTGACTGCTGCCCTCACGGCGGCCAGCACGCCGCCCCCCGCGGCTTGCTGCCCCAGGCATGCGCTTGCTGCACTGGTGCCTGGAGCCGTCCCTGTCTGAGACATTCTCTAAATGAATGTGTGTGGGAAGTTTCTAGTTACTGTGGCTCTTCACTTGGAGAAGCCTGAAAAACATTAATGTGAAGGGAAATCTTAGCGTTTTCAATGCAAACTATTAAATATTGGACTGAAAATATAGAAAATTCAGTTCTCCTACAATGAGTGTGTTTAATGACTGGATTTAGTTTTGAAATTTAAGTGTGAAATAGAGGGATTGTAATTCTGGTTTAAATGCAGATATAAACACAGCCACTACAGTGTCCTCATAAGTAGCATTTTGCTGAGGAAAAAGTACAGCCAGGCAATGCTGATAAAGCTCAGGCAATAAAACTAAGAATAGTGAACAAGTAGAACTACTTTAAAAGAGTAATGTATGGACAAAATCCCAGGTCTTTGGGCTTTTAGATATAAGGCGATTAACCAATGTATGAGTAGTCAGTTTTGTAAGATTATGAGCTGGTACATAACTCAGCTGTGTAATATTAACTTGAATGCAGAATTACATATTTCATTAACAATCTTTCAGTATAACAGAAGATGAAGCAAAAGATGTTCACAGAAGCTTGAAGATAGCAGCTGGGATTTTTAAACATTTGAAGGTAGAAAACATACCTTTATTCCTATTTCTTAAGTTGTAAGTTTCTCTGTACAGAGACTTTGTCTTCTCCTTGTCCTGTACAACACTCAGTGAATTGTCAGTGCATTACAAAAGACTTTTAAGAGACTTTTTTGGTTCATATGCAGAGGATTTATGCAGTCATAGTGGAGCTTTTGAATGCTGCGGAAAATAATGTACCATCAATGAGTCACGCTAATAGTCAGTTGCTATGGCTGGCCGTTAATCAAGGTAGAAAGGCAATGGCAATAGTGTATTATATTGACATGGCCAGCCATCACCTTGACTCCTTCACTTGTAATTTGTACCCATTTAGTAATAGAAAATGTATCTTGGAAAAAACCCTGACATTTAGTAGTGGTGTCTTAGATTTGAACTAACCTTGAAACTGACTGTCTCTCTACCCTTAGGACAGCCATATCCCCAAACTGATTACACCTGTAGAAAAGGGAAGGGATTTAGAAGCTCGACTTATAGACTCCTATATCATCCAGTGCCAAGCTGAAGCTCAAGAAGGTAAAAAAATAATGGGGGTATTTATCTGTGGATTTCTTTTGTGGTTCATCATGTCTCCTGGATAGTGACAGCCAGTGTTCTCCCAAAGTACTGTGGTTTGGGGTTGATTGCGTAACCAGAATCAAACTCTTCACTTTTGTTAAACAAATGGCAATAAAACATTACAAATATTTGTTGATCAGTTTTAGAGACATTCTCTAGGAGATTCTCGTTTCCACACTTCTCAGGCACCCTTGCTTAATACAATATGAAAATGTCTAATAAACTAAAGGTCCAAATATTTTGAAATAAAAAAATTGAAAACTAATCTCACTGCAGCGTACCATTGCCCATTTTGTCAAGTTTTCTTTTGTACTCATTTCGAGCTATTCTATTCCGACAGTAATTATGCCTTAATTTTGTCTATAACATCAATTGTTAGAGCACACCGTTATTTCTATGCTAATAGAACTCAAGTATTCAAACTGCTAAATCCCTAATTAGGTTTGATGTGACTGTCTGCAATTACATTTTATTAATGGTTTTAGTGACAATTGCCCGAGCTATTGAGCTGAAACACAATCCTGGTCTGATAGCTGCTCTAGCCTATGAAACAGCCAATTTCTACCAAAAAGCTGGTAAGTTAAATTACAATGTCATTTGAGTCCTTAGTGATTTAGTTTGCATGTCTTGCAGAAAAACAAACAAACAAACCAACCACTAACATTGCAATCAAGAGCGGTAACCCTGCTGCAATTTCTTTGTGGACAGCGTTAACAGCATGTCTGTGCTTCCAGTCAGTAATTTGAAATCATGTTCTAACGGACAATCATCAAGTGTCAATTCTCAATATAACAGATTTATAGTGGGTGGGTCTAGAGGCAGTGTCCTACTAGCTCTGTGGGTGATTTTGTTCTGGTTCTGTTCGTCAGCTAGCTAGGATAGTAAGTTAGTAGACAAGGGGGTGGATGGAGGTTAAAGGATTGTTTTGAGATGTTCAACAGCAGCTCCTTAGGGCAGGACTGACTATTTCTGAGGAAAAATTAGTTTCTGATAGGGCACTGGTAAATACTGGTTTAAATTGGGAAAAATAAAATTAGTATTAGAATATACTAATGAAAATTACTGAAAAATATTTAAAAGTTATATAATAGTTTTGCAGTAATATTGTCTGTTTAATTTTAATTAAAGGAAATAGAGAAAAGCTTCAACCTAAAGCTTTATTCTTTTGCCTTGGCTACCTCAAACAGAAACTGAAACTTTTGAATCTGGGAATTCCTAGTCTTTGTTTAGCAATGAAATTACATGTTTGTTTAGCAAACAAAAGGGAATTCCCAGATTTTTTTAAAAATTGGGTTTTTTAGTTGTTTTTGTATTGATGCTTTCATGCAGCTTAAGTTTCTTTGCAGCTGCAGGTAAAATTGGTGCACTTCATTGAGATTATAGCTATTTCATACTTATGATCTATGGATACACTTAACTAGACCAGAGTGCTGCTTTGAATGTTTGTTTTTTTTAATGATTTAGAAAAAAAAATTGTTTATGTAATTCTAGATCAAATGTTATCCAGTTTGGATCCAGCGTACACTATTAAATGGAGAAAGTACTTACAGTTGAAGGCATGTTTCTATATGGCTTATGTGAGTACTCTGTAACCAATCTGTGAACACTTAAAAGGGGTTTCTAAAGGTTATCTAGGAGTTAGATGGGGAATGGGAGTCAATTATCATTTGTCCTTGTCACCACATAACAAAATGAGATATTGCAGTCCCTGTAGTACTTAAAAATACGCTGTTCTAGAATAAGATGCAATTTGTGTTGTGTAGAATTTATTGTAGTTACTCACCTCCACAGGTGGGGCAGGTCAGTTTGAGCATTTAATACTTGTGCTCTATTCTCTGCACTGATTCCCAATCTACTTCCAGGTGTAATTCAGAGTTGATCACATCTCTGAATTTATGGATGAGATAGGACCTGATAATATCAGTTGCCACCCCAAAGCCTTCTTGTAGGATGCGTGTTCTGCTAGAGCCTGGTGGATCTCCTGGCATAACATTCTCAATCAACAATCAGCAGCTCTGTAATTAGTTGCTGCTTGCAGTCAGACCATATTTTAGTTTTAAAAAGAAAAATACTTGGACTTTCTCTTAGTTTGGGTCTGTAGCCAGAGGCTGTTTATCTCATGAATGGTGAGAAAATTAAGGCTGGGCTGAGTTTGATTTGTGCTATTTGTTAAGACCATCTGTGTGTAATTCTTATAATATGGACAATGATGGAATAAGGTAATGCTGTCGGATTTGGTTTCACAGTACAGCAGGGAATATATATGTTGCATCTTGAGAATATTTATATTGGGCCTAATCTAAGTGGAGTGGGCTTTTATAAATGAAAGGGAGCATTTGATATTGCACTTCAATAGGAACCCTATTTGAGCATAAGAGCCCAAAATAGTCTTATGAAAGGGAGAAAATGGGAGTGTGGTGAAGTCCCACTTAGACCTTGCCATAACAATTCAGAAAAGCTGGAATGTTTGTTGCCTTTCTGAATTGAGTGAAGTTTTTTCATATATTTAAAAAACCCAAACACTCATGGTACCTGATTCTCACCATGAAAACAACTGGGTTTCTTCCCTGCTGAAGGGACTTGTGCACCAGTTAGTGCTGCTTCCTGTTACTTCCCTAGACCCTCTGCTGGTTGACTGTGCAACTGACAGCAGCCTCAGAGAGATGCACATCTTGCTATTTTGGATTGTGTTCAGCTATACACGATCCCTATCCAGTGAGGAGGAAATATAGCAAAACTGATGTGTTGACAGGAAATGTGCGATTGATGCCTGTGCCTATATCATTCTCTCTCATCAGTCATACTGCTACCATGGTCAAACTCTGCTGGCCAGTGATAAATGTGGAGAAGCAATCAGATCTCTGCAGGAATCAGAAAAATGTAAGTATGGTTTCCACATTCTCAAATCCCTCATGGAACATCTGCTGTTGTACTGTTTAGAGAATATTTAAAAATCTTTAGTTTTCATACTTCACAATAGCTCATAAAATATACAAATATTTGTATTAAAGCCAAACAAACACATTATCAGGGTTGTATTAGAGTAGGCAATCAATGCATACTAGCTCTCTAGAAGACCTTTAGAGTCCTTAGTGAGTCCAGAGTCCACAAATGTGTGATACAAAGAAAATACGCAACAAGGAGACCAATGTCCATTTAATCTGCTACACCCCTATTCGGGGAGGAGGATATAAACACTGTGGTAAGTCATGTTCCTGGTGGATTGGCTGCACATTGTACTGAAGCAGAATTAGGCACGTTCTTACTAAACCTGTAGGTGTAACAAGTGCTGGGCTGATAGATGTTGCTTAGTGAGGCTGAAGACAGTTTGTTTTCCACATTCTAAAACTCTTCCATTTCCAACTGCTGTGGTCCAGTGATAGAACGAATGGGTCTATTTAATATTACATGAGTTACTTGCGATAAAGGATAAAGTAGAGATATGAATACCCATATTGAAAGGTACAGTACTTGGGTTATAGTGAGTTCAAGAGCAGTTTAAATGCATTTCTTTGCACTTATTTGATCCTACTTCTAATGTTTTCTGTGAACCTGTGGCTCTCTTCTTGATGGTGTTGTAAACTTGTATTAGAATTTCTGACTCAAAAATCTGGGTGTAGAAAACTTACTTTCTTTAGTTCAGACTTACCTAATATTACAGGTTCTGCACCCTCATTTTGGCCTGGGCAGACTGAGTGTGCATGGTGGTATTGAATGTCTTAATAAGATGCAGTTAAAGACTGGAGTTCCTGTGAGAGGGAGTTCTGTCAGTTTGGGGAAGGAGAGAGATCTGCAGGAAGACTCAGTCAGGGATCCAGAGAGGAAAGAGATCTTTAGAGGACCAGGATCACAAAGGACTGTGGAATGAACTGTCCATGCTAGCCAGGTTAAAAAGGCCTGGATGGAGCAACCTGTACTGGGGGGCAGAAGCCTTAAGAGGGAAGGGACTTAAGGAAATGCCAGGCAGCAGGACTGGGTTTGAAACAATCTCTGAACCCATTAAAGGTCTGAAGAACTTTGGTGTTGGGAAGACTTGTTTTAAGTCGACATTTGTATTCTGATCTTTTAATAAACCTGACCTCAAAAAGGGATGTTGTGTGACTTGCATGACAGTCTGGGTGCAGTTATTGGAAAGCCCAAGAAAGGGAAACAGAGGCAGGGTCCAACTCCTTGTTACATCTGGTAATGCAATATTCCATTTTATTATAATGTACTTTATCCCATTAGCCTAAAAACAACAGATAAATGGAAGCTTTTGGCAGGCTTCAAAAAAGTGTGTCTTAAAGATGGCACCATCAGGAGCTCTTTAATTACCTGAAAATCATAAGGGAATCGCACAAAAAGTGGAAGCATGGATTAATTGCTAAGGAAGAGTAACAAAAGAATAGCACAAGCATGTAGGGACAAAATCAGAAAGGTGAAAGAACAGAGTTACACCTAGCAAGGGACATAAAAGGCATTAAGAAGAGGTTCTTTAAATATATTAGGAGCAAGAGAAAGATGAAGGAAAGTACTTAACGTTGTAGTTATGTTCCTGAAAAATGTGACTTTAAGTGAAACGATGTTAAGCGAATCCAATTTCCCCCTAAGAATTAATGTAAATGGGGGAGGGGGGGTTAGGTTCCATGGAATTTTTTTTTGCCAGACTGTAATAGGTCCTTGCCGGGGCTCGACCCTTCCGGGCAGGAGGGGAGCCACACTGACTCACTATTGTGGGAATAAGCAGTCCGTTAGTCCAGAAGCTCCGGCCCGCTGGTACAGGGGCGGAGCAAAGCCAACAGCTAACTCGGGGCTCAGGCCCTCAGGGTGGGGCTGAGCAGACAATCGGGAGTCCGGGGTTCAGGCCCTCTGGTGCAGGGGCTGAACAGTCGAGCAGCTAAGGAGTCCAGGCCCTGGATCAGGGCGGGGCACACAGTTAAAACTCAGGCCCTTAGTTGCAGGGGCTGAGCGGGCAAAGCCGTCTAGGAGCCCAGGCCCTGGATCAGGGCGGGGTAAACACAGTTCAAGCTCAGGCCCTTGTTCGCAGGGGCTGAGCGAGCAAGCAGTTCAGGGGCCCAGGCCCTGGATCAGGGCGGGGCAAACACAGTTTAAGCTCAGGCCCTTGTTTGCAGGGGCTGAGCGAGCAAGCAAATAGGTAGGATACGCCTAGGCTTCTGTAGCCGAGCGTTGGGTGAGGGGGAAGCCTGCCACCCGTGAGCACGGGGCTGGCAGGGGGGAACGCAGGCCCACCCACTCCACTGCGTTCCAGCCCGGGGCCGTAGCAGCGGTTACTGCCGCTGCTGGTCAGTGGGGTATCCAGACCGCAACACACTGACATTGGCTCACACTCGGTTGCAGCCGGACCGGAGTCGGCTACCCCCAGGCTACTTCCATGATCCCCCTCAGAGCCTACCTCGTTCGTCGCGCCGGGCTCAGGCCAGTCCATCTGCATGGGCTCCTCTCGGCCAGGGCTCGGTGGCAGGTCCGGTAGCTCTGCCGGGAAGTCAGGCCAACGGTACTCGGGCGGCTCCTCCGGGTAGCAGCAGGGGCGGAGGGGTTCGGGTGCAGTCTCGCCCTCCGGGTTGGTGGGGTGGGGCTCCCAGGGATTCTCCCAGTGACGGGCGCGGACGGGCTCCGGCGGCTCCTCCTCGTAGCGTGCCCGGGGTAGCTCAGGCCAGTTAGGGCTCGGGCCTCGGAGGTCTCCTGGTCGGGAGCTCCCGGCCGCATGTCTGCTCCCTGTGGTGACTGGCTGCCGACTGAGCTCGGGCGGCCGGCCTTTATACTTCCTGTCCCGCCCCTTGACTTCCGGGGGGCGGGGACAGGCGGCAGTGGCTCCACCCCCTCTGGTGCCTGCACGTGGGCTCCCTCTTCTGGGCAGGAGGGGAGCCACACCGACTCACTACACAGACAAAAGGCATTCTATACCTTTTAAACAATTTTTAAACAAGCAATTTAGTACTATGCTGGGGGAGGGGGGTAGTGTGCATGTGTTGTGTGTTTACCAACATACTGTACATACAATACAATACTATAGTTGGGAGGTGCCCCTGCCTTACCCTACACAGGCACAGCCCACTGGCACTGGAGATGAGGCAGGCAAGGAGGCTGAAGGTGCTGTAGGCTAGGAGAAGCACGTTGCGCAGCAGCAGCAGCTTCCCCTACTCTGCAAGCACGGGGGGAGGGTGGGGGGGAGGCTCAATCCTCAGCCCGCCCACTCCCCCTTTCCCCCAAACCCCCATCCTTGACCTGCCTCTTCTCCCCCCGCTCCTCCCCCTTTACTTCCCATGCTGTGTCCTCGCTCCCCCCCCCCCCTTCTAAACAATGCAAGCCAGTTGATTGCCTCCTGCCAGGGGAGGGAGGGGGAATCTGCAAACCGAGTCCTCGCTCCTCCCCCCTCCCCTCCTGCCCAGGGCAATCAGCTGGCTTGTAGCATTTAGAAGGGAGGGGAGGGGAGGAGCGAGGATGCAGCATGGGAAGTGAAGGGGGAGGAGGTGGGGGGGAGAAGAGGCAGGTCAAGGATGGGGGTTTGAGGGAAGGGGGGGAGTGGGCGGGCTGAGGCCCCCCCCTGCCCACCCCGCCCTTGGTGCTTGCAGAGAAGGGGGAAGGCACTGATCCACAGGGTCTGGCAGTGGGCGGGGGGCGCGTAGGGAGGCTGCCAGCTGTGGAGAAAGCAGGCAACCAAACAACATAAGAGTGGAGCATTGCACAACTTTAAATGAGCATGTTCCCTAATTGATCAGCAACGTAACAACGAAACAACGTTAACCGGGACTACTGAAACTGAGGAGTTACTGTATAGGTTGTCTACTTGGTGGGGAAAAAGAGCTAATAACTGATGACATCAAGAAGGCTGAGGTGTTTAATACCTATTTTGCTTTAGTCTTCACTAAAAAGGTTAATGGTGACCGGATCCTCACACAGTTAATATTCAGAACAAGGGGGAAGGAACACAAAGCAAAATAGGGGAAGAACAAGGTAAAGAACATTTAGATAAGTTAGATCAGTGGTTCTCAACCTATTTACCATTGTGGGCTGCATCCAATACTACCTATATGGCCCTGAGGATGTCATATGGGCTGCAGCTGTGTGCCGATTGGGCTGCAAGCGGCCCATGGGCCACAGGTTGAGAACCACTGAGTTAGATGTATTCAAGTTGTCAGGGCCTGATAAAATTCATCTTAGGGTCGTTAAGGAACTAGCTGAAGCAATCTCAGAATGGAGGACAGTTGAGGTCCCAGAGGACTGGAGAAGGGCAAACATAATACCTATCTTTAAAAGGGAACAAAGAGGATCCAGGGAATTATAGACCAGTCAGCCGAACTTAGATATCTGGAAAGATACTGGAACAAATTATTAAACAAATCAGTTTGTAAGCACCTGAAGGATAATAGGATTATAAGAAATATCCAGCATAGATTTGTAAAGAACAAATCATTTCAAACCAACTTAATTTTCTTCTTTGGCAGGGTTACTGGCCTAGCGGATGGGAGAAGCAGTAGATGTGATCTATCTTGATTTTTAGTAAGGCTTCTGACACAGTCCCACATGACAATCTCATAAGGGAAGTAGGGAAATGTGGTCTAGATGACATTACTATGAGGTGGGTGCACAGCTGGCTGAAAGACCATACACAAAGTGTAGTTATCAATGGTTTGCTGTCAAGCTGGGAGGGTGTATCTAGAGGGGTCCTGCAGGGGCGAGGCCTGGGTTTAGTACTATTTAATATTTTCATTAATGACTTAGACAATGGAGAGGAGAATCCACATATAAAATTTGAAGATGACATCAAACTGGGAGGAGTTGTTAGAATTTTGGAGGACAGGATTAGAATTCGAAATGACCTTGACAAAGTAGAGAATTGGTCTGAAATCAACAAGATGAAATTTAACAAAGACAATTGCAAAGTACTTTACTTAGGAAGGAAATGCACAGTTACACCATGGGAAGTAACTGGCTAGGTCATGGTACTGCTGAAAAGGATCGTTTAGGAGGGGTGGCATAGTGGATCACAATTTGAATGAGTCCACAGTGTGATGCAGCTGTGAAAAAGACTAATATCATTCTGGGGTGAATTAACAGGAGTGTCTTTTATAAGACACAGGAGGTAATTATCCTGCTGTACTCAGCACTGGTGCAGCCTCCACAGCCTGGAGTACTGTGTCCAGTTCTGGGCACCACATTTAAGGAAAGATGGGAACAAATTGGAGAGACTCTAGAGGAAAGCAACAAAAATGATAAAAGGTTTAGGAAGGGTTAGACTGGTTTAGTCTTCAGAAAGGAAGGCTGAGGGCGGGGGAACCTGATAATTGTCTTCAAATATGTTGACTATTCTAAAGAGGACTGTGAGCAATTGTTCTCCATGTCCACAGAAGTTAGGACAAGAACTGTAATGGGCTTAATTTGTATCAAGAGAGACTTCGGTTAGATATTAGGAAAAAAAGTCTAACTATAAGGGTAGTTCCGCTCTGAACTAGGCTTCCAAGGGAGGTTGTGATATCCCATCACTGGAGGTTTTTAAGAACAGGTTGGACAAGTACCTGTCAGGGATGGTCTAGGTTTACTAAGTCCTTCCATAGCGTAGGGGGCTGGATTTGATGACTTCCCAAGGTCCCTTCCAGCCTTACATTTCTATGATTCTATGATCTTAAATATTTGTATCAAGGGACTAATGGTAATATTATAAAAATTTGAGTTAATACTCAGATAATGCCTTCATTTATATGACTAAGCTCCCATGACTGGAGAGAGCAATTTCAGTTTGGATTAGCTTTATTAAAGTGAGTCTTGCATTTCTAGAGAGCACTTTCTTCCTCTCTGACAGGCTAAGCAGACAAAAGAGTCATAGAAAAACATCCTTCTTGGAATTTTCCCTTGGTCCCTCAGGGCACAACTGTACATTTCAGGCTTCTTTAATGTGCTTGGCTTATTATCATACCAGACACCCATAGTGGTGTTCCCCTTAGTCTGTCCCTGAATTCTTTCAGGACTATGTTCAGTTCCGTGGCTATGTAGTTCCAGTTCTTGTTTTACAGTCCCACTTCTACTTGTCTCTGCAAATGAGAATACTTCTCTGTCCTCCCCACCCAAAAAGTTGTCTACCTCTTTTACTGACTATACCGATGTTTGGCCATGGTTGGAGGAGTCACGCTGAAACCAGCTGCTTCAGCTTTATCTAATCAGAATCCTGGAGGGATTACTGGGTCTATTACAATTAAAGTAAGAGATAAGTGCAGTTTTATGCCAATTGTAACTTTCATATTGCTTTCTTGTGAAGTTTTTGTCAAGGCTGAAGCATTATGCAAAGAATATGGTGAAACGAAAGGGCCTGGGACTACTGCCAAACCCTCTGGCCACCTCTTCTTTAGGAAACTGGGAAGTCTGGTTAAGAATACCCTAGAAAAATGCCAGAGAGAAAATGGATTCATGTAAGTATATATTCCTTACTTGGTACACTACTTTACACAGATGTGGTTTTTTGTTTTTTTTTAATCCTTCATTTATTATTACTTTTAAGATTAGATTGTAAACTTTACAAAGAACAATTTTTCCCTTAAAGAATTTGCTTCAGTGTGTTAAAGAAATTGGAAGAGTGTCTACTTTCTTCATGTGTCTGTAATATAAGTAAACTTTGAATCTTGTCTTTGCTTGTGACTTTCTTAAACTTAGCTATTGTTTTTGTAGGCTCTACATAAAAACCTATATTTGTACTTCCTTTGCTGGCTTTTCTAAAGTAAATCAGTAATATTGCCTGAGCTGTGTGGCCTGTTAATTGCCAAGTGCCCCAAGTAACTATGGTAAATAGGGCATTCAGTTAACTGATTTATAAACTTACTCTTGAAGGGACATCAACTTTGAATCTAGTGAGTTCAGAATAGTTACAAGAACTACACCAGCCCCTGAATCCCCTTGCCAATCATAGAACACAAGTACTGTCAAATAGCACAGTAAACTAAAAATAGAGAAATGTTTTTTGCTAATCAACTTCAGTTACATGAATTGTATTTCTGACTTGTAACAGTAGTATATAAAAAGATTCATAGAAGTCTGATGGCATGTCCCTTTAAAAAAACAACAAAACCCAAAGTCAGATGCCCAGGGTCTGTTCCCTGAGATGTTGTTCATGCCATACTGATGACAGAGAAATAGTCACAGAACTCTGCTCGAGCATAAACACGATATGTGTTGAGCATAAGGTAAGTGGCAGTTTCTATTGCGTGGTGTGACTTTGCAAAAGATATATATAAAAATACTGTGTTTCAGGTTTTGTGACCTAGCAGGGCTCTCTGGTGGTTGCAGTGTTGCCAGCATCAGTGCATGCTGACATGCCAAGCATCTGACTTCAGGGAGATTGAGGAAAATTGTTGCATCTGTCTCTTCCCTTTTCTTCTAAAGCGTT
Organism: Chrysemys picta bellii; assembly: GCF_011386835.1. Taxonomy (NCBI): domain Eukaryota; kingdom Metazoa; phylum Chordata; order Testudines; family Emydidae; genus Chrysemys; species Chrysemys picta. Next base: position 159,777,980 of record NC_088793.1, on the reverse strand, counting down.
GCTAACCCTAATCTGGATTTTTATTTTAAGTATCTGTAAATTGAAACAACAGCATTTATCTCTGCTTCCACCAAAACAAAGGGGAGAAAACTAATCTGTTATCAGATGGAAATGACGAAGGTAGCCAATGGTCCCTTCCTGTTCTATGAGATCGGAGGAAGCACAAATAGGAAATTGTCTGTTCTTGTGAAGCATCACGGAAACCTGCTGCACTAAACACCTTTTCATAATACCAGCATTAAGACCCTTAAATAAAATGGGACTACTTCAGCAGTAATAGTGTGGTGCCTTTGGAGTGGCCAGATTACTCCCAAAAGTGAAGAAAAATAAACTAACTGCAAATCTTTGTTTACTGTGTTTTTAAAATATTAAATTCTGTCTCAGTTACTTTCAGAAAGTGCCACCTGAGGCTCCTCAGCTGGAGCTGAAGGCGAACTATGGCCTGGTAGAACCCATCCTTTTTGAATTTCCTGCCTTGCATGCACACTGGACCGCTGAAACACTTGCTGCATTTGATCTCACCAAGAGGCCAAAGGATGACAGTGTAAGAATATTTTACTTAACGTTTTTCCTCCTCTCCCTCCCATCAGCTTTATCCCATACGTAGTAGAGAGTTGGCACTCTTCTTTTCCACCAGTGCCTTCTGCCATATCCTGCTCAATAGAGCAAATACAGATGGTCTTGAGGTGTAGGCTCTATGCAGGGGAATTGGGAAACCTCGGTTCTATTCCTGGTTCTACTATGTGACTAGGCAAATCACTGTGCCATAGTGTCCCCATCAGTAAATCTGGAGTAATGCTGGGACACCTCAGGAGTGTTGAGGTTAAATTCAGTGAAGTTGGTGAGGTACTGAGGTACTTTAGGAGCTAATGCCATGGGACAGTCTAATGTAATTAAATAAATAAAAATTGTATATGTGGGCACAGAATGTTAATGCATCTGCTAGGTATTGCTAAAGAGCATCATAGGACAGGATGGTACCAACTATCTAACATACCTTTCCACCAGTCCTTACTATTTTGCATTTTTATAGTACTCTTCATTTGAAGCTTGCCACGCCCCTGTGAGGTAGATGGTGAAATTCCCACTTCAAAAAAGGCACACCGTGAGTCAGTCATAGGTCAACAATCCAAGCTCCCAGCTATCTTCTCTCCTCATTGAATAACTTCTGTTAGTCCAGAGCCTAGAAGTCACATTGTTTCCTGGTTGTCTTTGGCTCATATCATGACATTGACCTTCTTTGTAAAGCACTTTGATGTCTCTGAACGAAAAGTGCAATATAGGAGTTAGGTGGTAGTATTATTAATCTGCCTGTCTGCATTTTTTAAGATAGAATTTAAGGGTCATGTCGTTAAAAGGCAATGGCCTTCAAACTCACTGCAGCTGTACTTCTAAAGTAGGTGCATCTAAATTTAGTTTAGTCCATTCTGTGCTGTCTATTTCAAGACATCATGAAATACAGCAGATTTAACATTGTTGTGTTAGAGAAGCCAGAAAGCCCTGAGCTGGCAGAATAGAGTAGACTAGTGGACAAGTATATCTAAACTCTGCATGGCCTCGCTGCTGAAACCTATAATATGAACATTGTGTGGAACCCATGATTCTTTTAATTCATCTTTTTCAAACTCTTTTCTTGTCTGCAGGCTAAGCCAAAACCAGAGGAAGAAGTGAAACCTCTGAAAGAACCAGATATAAAGCCTCAAAAAGACAGTGGATGCCAGATCTCTTAAACACCATGAGTGCTTTGAATTCCTTCTACAAGTTGTATTTAATGAACTCTGGGGCTTTCATTTCAGATCCCCTTTTCTAATTCTTCTTAATCCTAAAGATTAATTTTCTGATTTATGTTTAGTAGAGGTCTCTTCATTGAGAATGTGGCTGGATTTATAAATGAAATTATTTATAGCCATGCTTTTTGTTGTTTTAGTTGGGACCTCAGAATGAGCTCAAATGTCCACATGCTTATAGAAAGTGTTTTAAGTTTAGGTGGTGGTTCTCAGGTTAGCTTCTATACCGAGAATAGCATACTGAAGTTAGTATTTCCCACCATAGGAAAGGCTGGTAAAGTTAAAGATATGGTTTCTTTCCATGAGATTTAATTCCTTACATGCTACTTATAGTGTCAAGTGCCCAGAACAAAAAAGATACAAATGGAAATTTGCCAGAAGCAATCTTTTAGTCATGTTTGTCACAAAGGCTTAAAACCCTGTCTCATTCCCATTCTGTTTCTGATAAATGAGAAAAGTAATTCTCAGCTGGGCTTTATCCATGTGGAAACTTCTATAGTGAAGTCGCTTCACTATACTTCTTCAGAAGCAGAATTTCTCCATAATCAGAATGCAGTTTATACTCAGTTGAAACAACTGGACACTCCATTCTACTTCACTTTAAATCAGGTTTCCCTATACCCAAGTTCATAGTAACCTGCTTCCTCTGTAGCTTTTTTCTTTTATCCATCTGCTTACTTTGAAGCCTTTTAATCTCAAACTGGGAGTCTGGTGGTGGCATGGGAGTATGAGTAAGCAAGTAAGTGGAAAAGATCTTAAAATGAATATATCGTTGTGTCAGACTTCCAGACTTTTTCAGAGTTTAATACTGTGCGGGGTCCAGAATGAGTGAATTATGGGTACTTAAAATTCAGTGGCTTCGTAGAACTCAGATGAATGCATTTAGCCGTAATTAATGTGCTGTATTTTCAATTGGGTAATACCTGCTCTGTCAATGGCTTCATTTAACTAAGACAATGAGTATTGCTGGCGTTTCAGCTCAAAGGAGACCCAGCTCTAGATCTCCTTTACCTCAAACATAAATGGCATCTTCTCCCAGCTTTCTTAATTGCTAGCTGAAAACAGCACCTTGATAAAGAGCAGCTGTGGAAAAAATGACCCCAGGCAAGACTGAGGCTGATTGGAAGAGGGAAGTGCTCTGAAGAACTTGTTGTTTCTATAATTTTCCCCACTATTGAGGACTTACACTCTCAGACAAGTTAGTTTGCAGCCTTGGTGTCCTATGGGCATTCAGCAGTAATGAGTTCAATAGAACTGTGACAACAAAAACATCTATTTTTCATTTGTAACTGGTCAGAAGATTGTCTGGCACACAACTAGTCACAGTGATCCATGTGTGTATGTATGTCTTCCAGGCTTGAGCTTTGCAAGTCATTACACCTAAGAATAAAGCTACACACCGTGAAAAAGCATCAGCTGATAATAAGCACAGGAACCCATGTGGTTAGCATCGCAGGTTACAAGGAAAGTATGCTCCAGTGCTCTGCTGTCTCCATTCAGTACAGAGACCAGTTCAATGACTCTGTCTTGATATTCAGAATCTTCTGTGGGACTGGATGTAGCTACCCGGCAGATCGTGACTTTCCACAACAGCTGGAACAAAGAAGCTGTTAGCCAATAAGAGGCAATTTATGAAGTTGGGAAACCGAACTTTCACAGAAACTGGACTGGACCAGGAAACTCATTGCCACAAGAGATAGGAATGATTGTGGTGCTAACCACTATGGACAGATCAGATGCAAAACTCGTTTCTTCAATTTACCTTTCTCCTAATCAGTTCTATACACACGTCTCTATAAACTAATCAAACTATTTCTCTTACAGGTTGTAAAGGACAAGATCATTTATGTTTTTAACTATTTGAGGTGTTTAGATGTTTTGGGGCAGGGGGCAGGGCTGTAAGTACCTGGATAGATATTTCTCTCTCACAACTTCTCCACTTTTTTCTTGTTGCATCCCACGTTTTGAAGGAAGGGAACTGAGTATGTTTGGCCAAGGTTTCGCCAAGTGTTGATTTACTGATGAGAAAATTCTGGTCTCCTGAATAATTATAGGGGCCATTTTAGGATCTCCCACACTGGTAGTGGTGAAGGAGTTGAAGGTGGAGAATGGAGGTCGGAAGTATGTATTGTTGCCACAAAATCCTGTTCTTTTAAAGTATATTCTATCCTTGCAGTTATGTGGCTTTCATTTTACTAAAGGATAAGAAGCTGATGTAGCTCCATGCTCCCAGTCCTAAATTTGCAGTATGTTCTCTTACTCTTTTATGCTTAATAACCTGTACTGAGGCATTTTTCTACTGACTGACAATTTTATCTCCTCTAATTAAAGTTAAGATTTAATAAATCACAGTTTTCTCTTAATCCCTGCTGCTGACTATTGCACAGATTCGCCTGACTGGTTTTATTTTCTTGCACATGTGTGTTCATGCACCTGCATTGGTGCATTTGACCATGTGTGTACTGTAGCATATAAATTTCTTCCTAAAATCCAAATCTGTAGTTTTTGTGTAACCATTGACCAGATCTTCCCCAAAAAACCTTCCAAAAGCTTATTTTATGAACTTGCATATTTACTGGCATTTGGACCCTGGCATTGTATTATCCCCTACTTTCTGGAACTAAGTGACCTGTTTGATTTAAATTCACTGTAAATGTTTGCTGGCTGTGTACAACTCAAGTGTTAAATAATGGCATTACATAAGCCAGGTTGTAACCTTGTGCTGGTCCCAGGCTGTAGCTGTTTTCAGTAACCACAAGATAGTAGCTTTAAAAACTGATTAAAAGAATGAGTTTGTGCTCTTAAACTTTGTTGCTACTCAAGATTTACTTTTGTTTACTCACTACATACCATAGGCTTTAAAATACAAGTAGTCTTGCTTGTGGGCAAGGAATATTGTTATAGCCATGTTGGTCCCGGGATAATGAGACAAGGTGGGTGAGGTAATATCGTTTATTGGACCAACTTCCATTGGTGAGAGAGACAAAGCTTTTGAGCTTACACAGAGCTCTTCTTCAGAAAGTAAGAGTGTAACAGCTAAATACTGTGACACTTTTAGTACCTTTACCAGCCTGAAGAGCTCTGTGTAGCTTGAAAGCTTGTCTCTCTCACCAACGGAAGTTGGTCCAATAAAAGATATTAGCTCGCCTACCTTGGCAAGGAATATAGACATTTTAGTCTGAAAATAAGTAGAGGGTGCTATTCTGTAACGGGTGATTCCCTTTTGAGTTCTTATGAAGCGGGCGATTTTGTTAAGGTATTTAAATACAGACACTCCATTCTTTGAGTTAACTATTTCATTTGCTTAAGCATTTAGAAAGCCTAATTGGGGGGCTTCAGTCGGTCTGCACATATATGTGTATATAATAAATTTCCTTCTGCTAAGGTTTCCTTTAGTAATTTTTAAAAAGATAATGTATTTCATAAGGTGACTTTTTAATATTTATTAACATCAGCATTAGTAGGCCTCTCCCTTCTTACAGTGAGGACGTGGTTTAGTGATGACCTCTGTCTGAGGGTGCAATTTTACATTTAATTACACCCAGAAAAAAAAGTTGATGTAAACGTCTGATATCTGACTTGATACGTGTGCTTGTACTTCACAGTGGAGGCAAAATTTGCAGCCACAAAGAAGGCAGACACTAGAGTACTAGCTGAACATCAGGCTCTTGGTGTTTTTGTCCTTTTAAAATATTTAACACGAGGGCTCATAATAGCTTAATAATTAAAGCAAAACATGTCCTTTATAGAAAAATAATTCTAAATGCAATTAATACACATATGATGTGTGTCTCACTCCATGGTCCACGTTACTAGGTTAATAAGAAATGTAATCATTTAGCACGTAACACTCTTTACATCCAAAGGACTAAATCATGTCCTTGAATGTGCATGCCCATCTCTCATGGGCTTCTATTGGAGTCTTGTATGTGCATCCAAGTGCAGGATTTGATCCATTTATGTATTTAGTATGACTAATTGGCTGATATACCATGACAATACAATACCTGTGCATAGTCTAAGAAAGAAAGCAGACACTTGTTTATGTACAGTATTGTATAGCCAACTTTGCACTTTAGAAACTCTAATCATTCATTTTCAGTACTGTAGAATGTGCTTGTAAATACTCCTTTATTTTTGTTTCTGTTGTACTGATTGCTGCAGTCTGATACTAGTGAGATTTCATGGGAAAACATAAAATTAAAATGTATTGTCCACTGTATGTATAAAATAAACTGTTAATGCAATTCTTGATATGCTGCTTCATTTCTTAACAGGCATAAATGTACATTGCATGCTTTCCAAATTCCACACTTGATTTTTTTCCCCACTTCTGGTGCCAGCAGTGGCGAAAGCAGAAAAGTTGTAAGGCTTTAACTTAGCATTTGGACTAGGATGTTAAAGTTCCTGATTAGGCTCTCAGGTTCTTACATACTGATACCTAATTGTCTCTCAGAATTAGAAGGTTCCAGGTTGCCTTTTATTAATCATGACACTAATGTCTATGACATGGACTGTTCTGATCCTTTACACCAGAGGTGGGCAAACTATGGCCTGCGGGCCACATCCAGCCCGCAGGACCCTCCTGCCCAGCCCCTGAGCTCCTGCCCCGGGAGGCGATCCCCCGGCCCCTCCCCTGCTGTTGCCCCTCCCCTGCAGCCTCAGCTCGCTCCACCGCCGCTGCAATGCTCTGGGCGCCAGGGCTGCGAGCTCCTGCCGGGCAGCGCAGCTGCAGAGCCCGGCCTGACCCGGTGCTCTGTGCTGCGCAGTGGCATGACTGCCTGTCCTGGTGCTCCAGGTAGTGCGGTAAGGGGACAGGGAGCAGGGGGTGTTGAAGAGAGGGCAGAGGAGTTCGGGGTTGTGGTCAGAGGGTGGAGTGTGGATAAGCAGGGCCGCCGAGAGTGGGTTCGGGACCCAGTGAGAAAAAATTTTTGGGCCCCCCAGCAAGGGCAGACCGGCTAAACAGGGCCGATGGAGGGTGGGGAAGCCAGGCCCCCTTCTGGACCGCCGGTCCCTGGTAATTTGTACTGGCTTCCCCACGCCCTCGTCTGCCCTGTGGATAGGGGTCGGGGTGGTCAGAGGGCGGGGGACCACAGGGGTTGAATGGGGGCAGGGTCCTGGTGGGGGCAGTCAAGAAGGAGGGGCGGGTTGGATGGGCTGGCAGGGGGCAGTCAGGGGCAGGGGTTCTGGCGGCAGTCAGGGGACAGGGAAAAGGGGTGGTTGGATGGGGCAGGGGTCCTATGGTGCCGTCGGGGAACGGGGGGTTGGATGGGACAGGAATCTGGGGCGGCTGTCGGGACAAGAAGCAGGGGGGGTCGGAGGCCGGGCCACGCCTGGCTGTTTGGGGAGGCACAGCCTCCCCTAACTGGCCCTCCATACAATTTCTGAAACCCAATGCGGCCCTCAGGCCAAAAAGTTTGCCTGCCCCTGCTTTACATAGTAGGTTATTGGGAACCATTCTAGCTAGGTGCTTTGAAGATGTAATCTCACCCAGGTCCTGGTCTGCGTCCAAATGGAGTCTCTGCTCTTGATGTGGTCATATCTAGAGCCTTCTCACAAGATCACAAAGACCCAGTTCCATTACTACCCAAATTTTCTGTCCTGTTTTCCCTTTTCAATTCTGAGTTGGGAGCAGGGAAGAGAGCAGAGGTTCATATGCTTTTAACATTATTACCTGCTACTCCTGACCTATCTTAATGCAGCTCAGGGGGGATCTGGAGGAAGACATATTCTGCCCCTCTAGGCTGGAGGATATTTGTGGTAGTATCAAACATGGGGATAGAAGGAATCTAAAGTCTCTGAAGCTGAAGTTAACATAGATCCTGCTAATGCTTATTCCTTGCATTTTTACCCTGTCCCTAATGATTTGCATTGCTGTGGGGAAATGCCAACATGAGGTGTTTTTTGGCATTGAGAGAATAGGATGAGAAACTTATGGAACATAAATTCATGATGCCTGTTAGGGACTTTGCACAGCAACTGTAGGCTATCTTTCAGTACTCATCTTGAGACTATTCATGCCATTGTTGGTGTAAGTAGCTCACAATAGCCTCTAGGGTATATTCTGATTTCACGTACTCCCTCCCAGTGCCAATCATGCTCTTGAGAATGTCTGTCTGCGGATTCCACTGGGCATCTGAGGGACCCAGGACTGTGGTCTTTCATGTGCACAATCTCTCCCCTGCTTGATATTAGTACCTTCAGGGGCTATGGCCTAATATTTGAGGTGAGACTCACTGGTTGATCTCTGAATAGAGTAAATTAAGGAAAGAGTGGGGTACTTCACTTTAAAAAAAAAAAAAAAAAAGATACTTACCAACCACATATTTGGTCTGAAAATTGTGACTGCACACTCTAGAACATTGAGTAGTTTATCATTTGTATTCTAACTTTTGTCCATCTAAGACTTGTCCCTTTTTTGGCTTTGCATTTAAAATAATAATTATAGTAGTAGGGAATATTTCTCTTTGAATAAATTAAAATGAGTATTGTTATTGCATTTGCACTAAATTGAAAACCTACAGGACATTCTTAACACACTGATAAGATAAAGAATGCCATGTGCATATGCCTAACTGATAAGGTGATTTGGTACTTTACTATTGCTATTGGGCAGGTTACGTCAGTAGGTACCTGGAGCAGGGGAAGAAATTGTACTTCCTAACTAGTAGTAGGCCCAGTTTCACCCACATCTGCAGCATCCTCTGTTGTTCCAATACCAAAGATGCCAGATAGGTTGCATTGATCTGTTTTATTAGATTTCATTTGAAGATTGGCTAGTTCTGCTAAGAAGTTGTTTAGCAGTTGCTGATGTATGGACCTATTCCTCCAAACTGCCAGTAGGTGTCATACCAGTTGCAGGAAATATTTGTGTTTGCGGGTGTGTGTTTGGTTCCTACACTTTGCTGGAAAAAGTAAATATTACACCTGTGACTTAGCCTTAGTAAAGTCAAAGTTCACTTCATAAATTAAACAAAACCCAAGGGAAGCAGAATGCTGAAAATGTCCTCAAGAAATGTGATATGCTTTAAAAACAACCAGCTTGCAGGGTTTTCCACCCCCGCCCCCTTCCCCGGGTATCTATGAGCAAATGTCCATGTCCTTGCCCCCATTCCTTTTGCTACCCCAACTAGTCATCTTAACTTTGCTGAACATGCAAATAAAAAGGTCCTGCCCACAATTCAAACACAGCCCAGTTCTTTCAGATAGTTGCATCCTGGAGCACTGAGTTTACCTTCCTTGACTTGCCTCTAGACCTGAGCTGCTGCCAATGCTACAGAGTGGTTTTTTTTTCCATGCACAAATTACATACATGATCACTAAGTGTCATGGTTCTAGGTTTTTTCCCTTACTTGTCTTGGAAACAACTTAATCAACTTTTGCACTACAACGTCAAGTGATGGAAGATACCAGAGAGATTCTACAGGTGAATTTGCTTTTGATCTATTGTTGGCTGAAGATTTCACACATTTCTATATTTCAGCAATGTATTTACAGTATTTGATCCCACCAGTGTTCTCCTTCAAGCATAAGGAGAACACTGTAAACTAATATTTATTCTGTCTTTGGAATGTTAAAGTAATGATCTTATTGTCTTGTTGGTTATGACTGATTCGAAATTGATTAGTGGAATGGAATGGGGAAAACATAGTAGCAGGTAGCATATATAACTAACTTTTCCTGTCTGACTTGAAGTAAGATATTTATTTTGAAGAATGCTATATATTGGAAGGGAAAATATCAAAGAAATTAAAAATAAAATTATGGTACACCATTGGGCTAAGAGCGTAAGTAGTTTAAGAAATTTATTATCTTAAGGGTTTCTCCATAGTTACTTCATATCTATTTGCCTTCTTAACTCTAGATTATATTTTATATAGCTGTTGTTGAAATTTGAAATTATGAAAGGATAAACTTTTAAAAAGATGTATGCATTGTCCATTTTGCTGTAGTCTTTACCCAGACAAAACCCAAATGGGCCCAAGTTAAGCAATTTAAAAGGCAAATGCTAATAAAAATTGGGCAGAAGGGGAAAGGAAAGAAAAAAAGAATAGGAATTGTGGAAAAAGGAAATCATGATTCTCCCCCATTGGATCTGTGATGTTCTTCGGGGAGGGTGGGGGAGGGACCTGTCATCCCTATTTCTGAAGCCCTCAGTGCACTTTTTGGTGCTATATAAATAGTATTGCCTGGTTATTCAGTTGCACAGTAGTAAGCTGCAAATTGTTCAGTTAGGCCAATGGTGGGCAAACTTTTTGGCCTGAGGGCCATAACGAGGTTCCAAAAGTGTATGGAGGGCTGGTGTAGTGTATTAAGGCTCTCGCAGCCCTGCCGCCCAGAGCACTGGTGGCACGGTGAGCTGAGGCTGCGGGAGAGGGGCCTGGGGCTAGCCTCCCTGGCTGGGAGCGCAAGGATCGGGCAAGACGGTCCCAGGGGCTGTACTTTGCTCACCTCTGATTTAGGCTGTGATCTTGTAAGGTGCTGAGCGCCATTCACGTCGCATGATTTGGCCCTTCTGACACTTTTTGTTTGTTTTTGCTGTTGTGAAGTGTCTCTCATATTAGATCGTAGTAGTATACTCTGAGTCAATGACAGAAAACACGTACAGACATTTGAAGACCCATGGAAGAGCTGTTTGAGACACCAACAATTGTACCTGTTCTTGTAAGAGCTGGAAGCAGTCATGACACAGGCCATGTTGCTGTAGCTCCGCCTATGCCCTGGACCTCTTTCTTCTTCCCCAAACTGAAATATGCAGGACTCTTTATACCTTTTGAGGGCTTAAATAAGATTCTCAAACCCAGTCCTGTCATTCCTTAGCCTAAGAGTTAAGGTGAAGCTGAACACTATGCAGTCCATTGTCCATTCAGTGTACTAAGTGGGCACTCCTGGTGGGTGTTTTCTGATGAGCAGGAGGAGGATGGCTTCCAGCACAATGAGATGGAGGATAAAGACAGGGGAGAAACAAAGTCTCCAAGGAGGATCATTTACTTTGCAAATGGTGAAACCATGGAAGAGTACAGTACGGAAGAAGAGGAGGAGGAGGAGGAGCAGCAGCAGCCACTTGACACAGTGAGCCCCGTTATTGGCTTTTAGGAAACTCTGGGGTGACTGGAAGAGGGGAAGAGTGTTTCTGCTCTATGCACGTTAGAGAACACTGCACCCTTCACAGCCATAATAGCTAGCTCTGTAGATAATCACTTACCTCTCTTTTTTTTCCTCTGTAAATATTGTGATTTCTCTAACCAGTCACAGAACAGATTTAGTACAATTTGGATAGCAACAGTACAAGCTTCTTCAAGTTCTCCTGCTAACGTGCTTTATTCCTGATGTCCATGGGACTGACTGCTGAAGTGAGAGTAGTGGTTAAGCAGATCAAAATAGGAGGAAAAATTCATGACTCTTATGCTATACCCCTATCTAATGATAGCTGCATCTTGTGGTGACAATGCAGCAAGGAGATGAGAAGAAACCTACCCAAAAGGAATTCATGTCCCCAAGCAAAAACATGCAGGAGCATGCCTCCTGGCGCTCCGTGACCCATTCCTAAATGCCATACATCCATTTCCTCATCTCTAAAATGAGAACAAGACTGAGGGCTAGTCTACATGGGGACACTTGGGGAAAGTTAAGACTAATTAAATAAAGATATGAAGTTAAAGCATATTAAACCCTTGTTTGCACACTACTTCAGAAGAAAAGTGGCCTTAGGGCATGTCTACACTAAAAACTCGGAAGTCAACTTATATATATATATTACTGTGGTGGTTCATGTCCACACTACGTCCACTGACCAAGAATCATTCTCTGCTCGCAGCTCCCTGCTGGGAGCCCGGCTGCCCCACAGACTCCCTGCTCCCTGCAGCTGCCCACCTCCCACCTACCTCTCTGTTCCCTGCTCTCTGCTGAGAGCCTGGCTGCTCCCCTGTTCCCCCAGCTTTCACCTCCCTGTCAGGAGCCCGCCCAGGCTCTTGCTTCCCAGCTGTGAATTGGGACCCCAGGAGCAGCCTGGCTTGGAGTGGGGACCCTGGCAGTGCCAGCAGGCAGCAGCCTATGTGGGAGCAGGGAGGACTTTCTGGTCAATTTCATGGCTCCAGCAAGGAGCCATGAAATTGATAAGAAAGCCAGGGAACAGCCCAGGTAAGGAACACGCTGTCTACACAGACACTGCATCACCCTAATTATACCAACATAAACCCTACCCCTCTCGTGATGGTGGAGTTATGTTGGTGTAGTAGGGCACTTACACCAGGGGATAGGTCGGTTTAATTGTGTCATTCAGGGGTGTGGATTTTTCATACCTCAGACCAATGAAGTTATACGGACCTAATTTCTGAATGTACACAAGGCCTTAGTTAATTTGTTTCAATTCATCCCCATGTAGACCAGCCTTAAGTTACAGATCTCCCAGGGATACAGTGAGGATAAGTAATGTTTGTAAACATCTCTGAAAATGTAATGTATTATATTAGGCTAAGTATTGACATTTACATATGTGTCTATGTCTGTCAAAAATCTCTAAATATTTTTAGTATTTTGGTCTGATCCTGCAAATACTTAAACCTGTGAACAACTTTATTCACATGAGGAAGTCCCATTGAGTTCAAAGTTCCTCAGAGGTTTATGTATTTTGCAGGCTTGGACCCTTTGTGTTCTATTGTCTAGATGTTCCTCATGTTCATTGTACTGATGATTCTTGTTGGCTTGGTAAATGAGACTGGGATCCCTAGTGTAAACAGACAGAGACTTACTGTAAATCAGCTGAGACTAGCTAGCTTGAACAGCAGCCTTTGTAAAGACTGAAGAAAACAATTCGCTTTCTCCCCTACACAGTGGGAGAGCCCTTGCATGTGGCAAATATTATGGGCCAAATTAATCTCTGATACGACCCCATGGATTAGTTCAGCTCTGTATGTCTAAAATTAAAGTTTTTCTTTTGTTCTTGTTTTGTAGTCCAAACTCTCCTGGGGGCTCTATCTGCGGCTGTGGGCAGTTCGAATCGCCACAACTTCACTTTTTAGTAGGTATATTTTTGGGCATCAATGGGAGGGTTATTTTAGATGAGTTGAATATAATTACCGTTAAATATTATTAAAATATAAGACCACAACCAGAACATTTTCCTCCATCTTATTTGTTTCATGTATTCTCTCAAAACTGGGTGTTGCTATTCTATAAAAAATCTCTCTCTCTCTCTCGATATATAGGTATTTTCTTTCAAGGAGATAGACATCCAGGTAACACTATTAAATATGAAATACTTTAGGTTAGATTATTTGGGATCAGGCCATTGTCATTTTAAAAAATAAGTTTCTTACAGCGACAAGAAAGAAGCTCCCACCAGTGTGGGGACTGCCTCAGCATGCTTAATGGAGCAACCTGACTTCAGTGCCAGGAGCCTGATGGCTGTACCAGTATGTCATGATCTGGCTATGCAGCCTTGGGGACTCTGACTTTTGTATTACCCACATGTCTAGCACCATGTGCCATGCTGCAGCTGCTGAAGAAGAGCAGGTTTCATTGGAAATAACTTGCACGGCAGATGATTTCCTGTGGGTCTGCTGCCATGAAGCTGGTCTCACTTTCATTTAGCCCTCTAATACCAAATCAGCTTTTCATTGTCACAGTGATGGTTTTAACCAACGCTAGCCTCTGTGTATGTCATTTTAGCTGGCAGATGCTAGGTATCCTTTTCATTTCTAGTGTGACAGTATATCAAATACTGCATCCAAAATAACTACCTTAAAAGAACATTAAAGTTTCAAAGTCAAGCACTCAAAAGCTAGGAAATGACAGCATTAAGGGTGCCTGAGCAATTTTAATTTAGCCCCCTTGTGCATAGGAATTATATAATCTTCTTAATTACATGATCACATACACCTCTACCCCGATATAACACGATCTGATATAACACGGTAAAGCAGCGCTCTGAGGTCAGGGCTGTGCCGCTGTTGGCTAAGAGAAAGACAATGGCGCTGCTTGGCAGCACAGTTCAGCTAACAACTCCCAGTGCGCAAACCAACAACACCCCCTACCCCGCCAGCGAGCGATCAGAGGCGCGAACAGGTACAGGATGCACCGGCCAGCCTGAGATGGCCGGGAATGGAGTCCTTTAGGTAACAGCCCATCAGTCCCCCGTGGCAAGGCTCTGCCACACGCGAGCGGACCTCTCTCTACCTGCACAGAGCTCGTTATTTTGCCACCACATCAGACACGCTTCCGGAGCAGCCACCTGCAGGGCCAGCCTCACCTGGCTCTCGCATCTACTGGCGATCTGGGGCGGCGGCGGGGCGCAGCAGAAGGGCACAGCAGGAGACAAGTGGGAGCCACCGGCGCAGTGCCCCGCCCGAGTCTCACCCCGCCCTACCCCACCCCACAGGGCCCAACTCCCCATCGAGGAGGCAGGCTGCATGGTCCCTGCTGCCCACATAGCAAAGGCTGCAGCCAGCCGGCATGGCCCTCAGCAGAGAGGCAGGACTGAGATGCCACCTCACCCAGCAGGGAGAGGATGGAGACCGATACCTTGCGTGGGGGGATCGCCAGGGGTGGGAAAACAGGACTTCCCTGTACCCTGCCTAGAGCGAGATTGCAGCAAACAGCCTGGGGGTAGCCGCTGCGTAACTCGTAGCCGCGGCGTAACTTGTAGCCGCTGCATAACTCAAAGCCGCTGTAGTCACAGCTGCCGCCATGCTGACCCCTCAGCCTAAAGTAGGGGTTGTAAGAGCTCTGAAAACTATCTGGGGACCGGCGTCTGCCAATCGAAGGCCAAAGCAAGTTTGATATAATGCGGTTTCACCTATAACGTGGTAAGATTTTTTGGTTCCCGAGGACCATGTTATATTGGGGTAGAGGTGTAATACTTTTCCCCACAAAACCCTTGCCTCATTCAGTGCACACAAGGGATGGTGCTCACTGAATGGTTAGCTATTCAGTATCTGATTTTATCCTCCATTCCATGTGTGCCCCATGTGTTATTTACTGCACACCATCAAAACTCTAGAATTATTACTTTCCTCTTGAGTGTCTCTATGATGCTGTCATCATAGTGCTGTCATTGTAGTGTTCACAAACACAATGGAGTTATTTTCACAACACTGTTCTATGGAATGGGGATATTACCTCCCTTTTACACACTGAGAACTGATGTTTGGCACAGAAATTAGAGCCAAAATTGTCAAGTGTCAACTAATTTTGGGTGCCCTATTTGAGATGCGTTTTTTGTTAGTACATCGCATATTAAGGTGCTTAATGCTCTAAGCAAAGCTCGTGTTGGCTTTTATTGCAGCTGTGAGGTCAGCATTTCTACAGTTCAGATCCCATGTGTGTCAATCTGGGACTCAGAAAATGAGATGCACGCACACAGTGGCCAACTGTGAAAACTTTTGTTATTGCCCGACGCCACATAGGAACTTTGCAGCAAAGGCTGGGATCGAATCCTTTTCTCCGGGGCAGCATTCAACTATCTTAATCATGCCGCTGTCCTCTCTGTTCCTGCAATCCCTGCCTCATTCACTGCACACTTTCCAAAATGTGTAACAAATAGGAAGGGATCCTGCAGACAACAATCTCCTTCACTGCACAATCACGATCCATTCCCAGGATCCATTTACAGTCTGTCCTGTGTCCTGAATGAGGCAGAGGTCCTGTGGAAAAAAGTGATAATTAAAGACTACTACAATGCATATATACAAGGCAATCTTAATTCTGGCATCTCTTGACTTTGGCACCTTAATGTTCTTTTAACTTAGTTTTTTTTAAATGTAATTTCCTGCATATTTAAAAAAAGGAAAAAACAATCATGTGAAACTATATTGACCCACACACACATACACGGGTCATCACCAGGCAGGGGTGGCTCCAGGCACCAGCGCTCCAAGCATGTGCCTGGGGCGGCAAGCCATGGGGGGCGGCCTGGCGGCCGCCGTGACC
This sequence comes from Chrysemys picta bellii, assembly GCF_011386835.1. NCBI lineage: Eukaryota > Metazoa > Chordata > Testudines > Emydidae > Chrysemys > Chrysemys picta. The sequence continues at coordinate 159,762,264 of NC_088793.1, read as the reverse complement.
ACAGCAATCAGGCAGCCTTCGGCAGCATGCCTGCAGGAGGTCCACCAGTCCTGCTGTTTCAGCGGCAATTTGGCAGCAGGTACTCCAAGGGCACGGGACCGTGGGACCTCCCGCAGGCATGCCGCCGAATCCGCATTACCAGCGGACCTCCCCCAGGTGCGCCGCTGAACGCTGCCTGACTGCCGTGCTTGGGGTGGCAAAATACGTAGAGCTGCCCCTGTCACCAGGGTTTGGATATTTAGATCCACAGCACAGTTGACTCGTCTGCCACTTGAGTTAAAAGATTAACCAGTAGCAGTAGAATGCTGTTACCCCTCCTAGTGGCAGGTCAACATAGAAGATAAGATGCAAACTTTGGGCATGGGTTTCATAGCTATTTGCTACACAGCAAAGGAATAGTGAGTCTTGGGAATAATGGGTTCAGTTCCAGATTGTGGAGGAAAGTGTACTCTAGTGGTTTATAACCATTGGCCCTGTCCCCTTCTGCTCCTATCCATCACATTCTCTGTTCCAGTTGCCCTGCCCTGCACTTCTCTTTCCTGTCTCTCCTGCTCATATCTCTACATTCTAGTCATGCTGCTTGCTCCTCTGTGCTTTCTGGGTACCAGCAAGGGGAGCATTGAGGGTACAGGAGATACAGTCTCTCTGGTCTTGGTTACAGTGGCTCCTGGGAACTGGGCAAAACAGTTGAAGGGAAAGAGCTACTCAGCTAGGGATGATGTATGCTTAGCCGCTCTTTGGGGATGGTGCATGCACAGTCTGGTCAGCACATAGGAGCGGTGAGGGATGGAGCATGCTTAGTGCAGCTGGAATCTTCTGAGCACTTGGCTTCCAGCTTTTAACAAATCTCTACTGAGCACATGCTAACAGATTTTTTTTCAGGGATGTTGTAAAGACCAAAACTAGAACTGGATTCAAAGGAGAATTACATAAATTCATGGAGAATAGGTTCATCAATGGCTATTAGCCAAGATGATCAGGGGTGCAACCCCATGTTCTGGGTATCTCTAGGCCTTTGACTGCCAGATGGCGAGACTGGATGATGGGATGGATTACTTGATGATTGCCCTGTTCTGTTCATTCCCTTTGAAGCATATGGCATTGATAGATGTCAAAAGACAGTTTATTGGACTAGATGGACCATTGATGTCTGACTCAGTATGGCCATTCTTATGTTCTTATACTATGGCTTATAACGTGACCAAATCTGGGCAAATTTTCATAGGGATGGCAAAAGGTGCATCCTGACACCAGGGCAAAGCCAAATCTCAAGTCCCTGCTCTAAATCATGGAGGTGCTACAGCTTCCTCAATGAAACAGCTGTAACCATTTTTTTTCCTAACCTCATTCTTGAAAATGACAATTATGTTAGTTGAAACTTCTGCAAAAATTTCAGCTGAGACAGACACCAGGCATGGAAAATTTCAGCCCCAGCAGTTTAAGTTTAAGACAGGAGGTAAAACAATGGGTGGACAAAATCTACCTGGGCTTTAGAAAAATACTTAAGCGTTCCAGATCAGACTGATATAACCAACTGAAAATCAGGGCACAAATAAAGGTAGAACTACTGAAGCAGATTAGAAGTTGGCAGAGGGACAAGAAACTGAAGCCATCAGGAAAAGAAATAGGTCAGAGTGAAGACAGGTTAACAAGCATAATACTGCAGAAAGATGGATTAGGACAATCTAGCTCTGCCAACTGACATTATTACATACAATTTTGATAAATTGTGATTCTCCAGGCAGCCAGTGCTAAGTCTGAAAAAGTGGAACCTGAAAGCAGTCACAATGACTTTTTCTTTCCCTTCAAAAATCAATAGCCTCCTAAACACAAGAGGTATAAAGTCCATCTCTTCTCTCTGATAAAGAGGAAGGGAGACTTTCGTAAGTCGAAAGAAGATCCTGAAAGGAAAGAAGACATGTCTATGACCTCGTTACTATTTGAGAGTGAATTGACGTGTAAAACAACCCAGGCTGAATTTGTTTACACAAAGTGTAATTGAAATACAGTATGGAAGAAACTGCCTCAGACTACAACTGGTATAAGTGACATACGTCATTTCCAGGAATGCTGGCCAGTTCTTTGGAAAAGGATTGAAATGGGTAGCCATTAAGTAGTTTTCTGGAGTGAGGACTAGACATACTGAAAGTGGACTTGTATTTCCTGAGCTGATGAAGACAGCCCTTGTCCTTTTGTTCATATATACGTCAGTGTGTACAACTATTTCTTTTCTCCCACCACATAAAGTGTCTCTCTATACAAGCTTCTTTCTTATGTAAGGGATAGAATTACTGTTATTCTTTCTCCTCCCTGTCTTTTCAGCTTGCGAATTCCTTGGTGGGAAGCTTGCCATGCTCTTTGGACTCAATGAACCTAAATATCAATATGCAATAGATGAATACTACAGGACACAGAAGAAGGTAAATGAAATGCATACATAGCTTTTTAACAAGTGGAGAACAAAAAATAGGGCACTTAATTTATCATGTTTTATTATTAAGAACCAACAGTCTTCCTTCCAAACAAGACAGAAAACTAAGACTCTCCCCTCCCATAGAATTTACAATCTAAGCAAACCTGTGTGTATGTGTATTCTCTTATTTTTTCTCTGTATATGTAATTTAAAATCTTTTCAGTGGATCACTTGTGGGATCCTCGAAGCTTTACTAAGGTCACTAGATCTCTACAGGTCCTATGAAAAGCTTTGAGATGTGCTCACATCAGAATGAACTATATACATTGAAGTGGCTGTGATTAAACTTTCAGGCTGCAGGATTTTGATTTTAAACATTTTTATTGTGGATTAGTTCTCTTCCAGAATGAGTTTCGGAGTCTTACTCTGTGAGTTGACATGGTTGAGCTCCATTGCGAAGACAATCTGGATATGTTTCCTGGTAGTGGCAGGAAAGCTTGGTCATTCATTCTAACATCACTCCATGTTAGTAGATTCAGAAACCACTGTTGGGATGGGTGTTGGAGAAAAATGTTGTCACACCTGTCTGGACTGAGTCACGGTGCTGTATTGGCAACACCTAAACAGAAGACGTTTGAATGGTGGTCCTAGAATAGAGAAGTAAATGAAAATTCCATGAGGACTCAGCAAAACCATGGAGAAGTCTTGGGGTGTGAACAACACAAACTCCTTCAAAAACTTCCTATTTTTAGAATTATTTTTTCTGTCGTCAGCTATTTACAAAGCACCAGAGGTCTACTCTACTGAAATATTTCTCTTAGCATTGCTGGCTTCTGGTCCAGAAGACTGTTCCAACTGAATAATGTAGTGTAATTCCAATTGTTCTCTTACTCATTCCTTCCAAAACTTGGAACAAAAGGACCTGCCCTGCCCTGCTATGTTGAGAAATTGGTTACTGATCACCGTGATATATGGCTGTTTTGTTGTAGGTTAAATTGATCAAAGGCATGTCTGTTTCTTGAGGAAACTGCTGTGTACAAATGAGCATGCAAATGAAATGTTATATTTAGCTAAGGACACAGAAATTGGATGAGTTCTGGCAACAAAGTTTTACAAGAAACAACCTTTTGAATTATGGTGGAAATGGATGTATAAGGACACCACCACATTTTCAGACAATTTTGCATGGTTGAAGGCTGCTTGTAAACAGAGATGAACCCAAGCTGCAAAATTTTGACCTGGGTCTGTATTTTGAATCTCCCCCAAATTTCAGAGATTTCCTTATATAGAATTTGAGTTTGGTCCTTTTAGAGAGAAGGACTAGTCACAATTTTTTTTTATTTTAAACCCACCACAGACCCCCACAAATCTGAAATACTTGCTTGGGGTCAGCTTTATTCTTTAAAAGATGGTCCTGTTGCCTGATCTATGGATTGTGTATTAATTTGATTACTTAAGAATTCCCAGTTAGCACCCCAAGCTTTGATAGGTTCTTGTCTCAAGATCAAGGCCAGTAGTATTAGAATTACTGTTCAGTTGGGAACCCTGATGTACACGGTTGCAACACTTACACTTATGGAAAATCTTCTGTATATGTGATAGTTTTATTAATACAGTAAGCAAAGTCACAAACGTTCCAACCAAGCAAGATAGAGATAATACAGAATGTGCATCTGAGCATCCATATACTCACACCATCCATTGCAGAACAACCTGAAATGTTAGTCGTTATCTGCCTCACCATCATCTTCTTCCTCATCACCATTTCCAGTGGTCATCATCCTGGCACCGCCCAAGAGCTATATCTCTCCCCTCCTAAGCACACAGGCTGGGAGACAACTTTTATAATGTGTTACACTGACACCACTATGCCTAACACATATTCAGTAGGGATTTCTTTCCTTGTCCTTATTTGTATTTCCTCACCCTACTAATGTTGGGGTGCCCTTGTCCCACAAGTCAGTAGGCCTTTTACCTCAAGCTTAATTAGAATATACATCAATTGGTTACCATAGCACTCTTGTGATCAGACATCTGCGAATGTTCCTAATTTAAAATATCCCAAACCAGTATAAACTAGAATCTTATGGTTACCTGTTAGCAGTTTAGTCATTACAGCATTCTCTTATGATCTGGAGTTACTCCTGGTTAACTGCATAGGCTAAGGATTTGGTGCCTTATTCCTTGTTTAGCTAAGCTATTGTCTTACAGGCTGTGGCCCATAAACTCCTTGCTTTACTGCCTTAACTTATGTCTATGCCTTACCTAGCAAATACCTATCCCTATAGGCTACACTCTTACTTTGTGTGAAAATGGCATTGTGGGTTTTCAGTTTGTAGACCAATAATTTCCATATTAAATATGTTTTTACAGGTGTTAAAAATATAAAAATCTCATCTCCAGCTCTGCAAATTCAGCCTGAGATCTTCCATTCAAGTTGGTTCTTTCTGGCTCTTCACTAGTCAAACACTGTGCTTTTCCATCAGTGCAACCCCATCTGTCCTCAAATTTAAGCCCTCAGGTACATCTCTGCAGACCTATTTAATTCCTGTTAGTGAGCTTGATAAGGGAAACTGAGGGCATAATTTGAGGACAATAGGATTGCATAGGAGGCTTTGCAACTGGAACATAAAAATTCTGACCCATGAGGGTGCCCTCCCAACCCCTCCAAAAAATCCAACTCACCTTGCCAGAGCTGTATGTTCTGCAGAACTGGCACAGCTAAAAAAAATGTAGTAAAAATTACTTTTTTTCCACTAAAGCAAATAGATCCCTTTCTGAATAGGATGACCAGATGTCCTGTTTTTAAAGGGACAGTCCCGTTTTTTGGGACTTTTTCTTATATAGGTGCCTATTACCCTCCACCCTTCTGTCCCGTTTTTTCACAGTTGCTATCTGGTAACCCTATTTCTGAATAAACTCACGGAGCAGAGCGGTAAGAGGGTGGTGATTTTACATAGTTACTTTTCAGGGTAGACTTTAAGTATGTTTCATGGCTTGTAGCATTTTTAATTCCAGAATAGATCACTACTTCAGAAACTTAAAACAAGTTCCAAGCTATAGTGCTGGCCTTTCTCAGAGTTCCTGTTACTTCTGTGGATAACAGTTACAGCCAGTTAGACAGTAACCCAACCTTATGTAATGGAGCTACTCAGCCCAAGGTAACAGAAAACTCACATTGCTATCAGTGTCAGTGTCTCCTTATAGGAAATATCAGAATAGGTTTCATTTTGTCCAGTGAATTTTTCTTATTGTCTTGTCTTCATTGCAGGAAAGTGAAGATGATGAAGATGGTGAAAAGATCTCTGAGACAAATGAGGCAGAATCTCTGAATGAAAAACACCACCTTGAGGTACAGAGTGTAGAATATGGATCTATTAGACTCAAGAATGCTATGGAGTTTTCTCAAAGAAGCACTTTTGCAAACATTAATGAGGCTTCAAAACATGACCTACAAAGTCCAAACTGTATCTCAGCTGTTAAGAAATGATGGCAACATTGTCAGTGTGGTCTCTTCTGATACTGAAATAACTCTATAATAGGACATGAATATATCATTAGCATGCTCTGTGTCTAACATATCACATTCCTTTGTCCAGAAGTGTTATTCAAGTGTCCAATAGCCAGCTAGATAGAGCCAAAATAGCTCTGTGATGGAGAAAGGTAGAAAGGAGATGGTGAAGATTTAATGCTGCCTTCTGTAACATCTGACTCTTTACAATGTGAGCTAAGGAGGTTGATGGCGCATCTGCCACCTGGTTCCCTATGTTTATGAGCAATGAACTGGAGCCCTTACATTCTGATGTGTGAATCATGGACTTGACATTAGATGGTTACTTTTGAAAGTGGAAAACATCCGTTTGGGACTATGCAATGGAATTTGATATGCTAGGATATCTAAAGCAGCCTGCTGAATCATAGTCTATTCTGGGTAGCAACAGATGCTTCCTAATCAAAATAAGAATGATGTAAAACTTACCTTTTTGTTTTAAGTGAATGAGTGAACACTAAGAAAACTAATAGTCACTTTATGGATTCCCATGTTCTTGTATTTTTAGTTTTTATTGTTCTATTCCTAGACCGTAAGTTGCTAAAGGAATGGATCCTTTTGTATAAAAACTAGGGCTGTCGATTAATCGCAGTCAACTCATGTGATTAACTCAAAAAATTAATCGTGATTTAACGCATTGTTAAACAATAGAATACCAACTGGAATTTATTAAATATTTTGGACGTTTTCTACATTTTCAAATATATCAATTTCAATTACAACACAGAATACAAAGTGTACAGTGCTCACTTTATATTATTTTTATTACAAATATTTGCACAGTAAAAATGATAAACAAAAGAAATAGTATTTTTCAATTCACCTCATACAAGTATCATAATGCAATCTCTTTATCATGAAAGTACAACTTAAAAATGTAGATTTTTTTTTGTTACATAACTGCACTCAAAAACAAAACAATGTAAAACTTCAGAGGCTACAAGTCCACTCAGTCCTACTTCTTGTTCAGCCAATCGCTAAGAGAAACAAGTTTGTTTACACTTATGAGAAATAATGCTGCCCACTTACAATGTCATCTCAAAGTGAGACCAGGCATTCGCATGGCACTGTTGTAGCTGGCGTCACAAGATATTTGTGCCAGATGCGCTAAAGAATCGTATGCCTCTTCATGCTTCGGCCACCATTCCAGAGGACATGCTTCCATGCTGATGACGCTCATTAAAAAAATAATGCGTTAATTAAATTTGTGACTGAACTCCTTGGGGGAGAATTGTATACCTCCTGCTCTGTTTTACTCACATTCTGCCATATATTTCTGTGATAGCAGTCTTGGATGATGACCCAGCACATGTTGTTCATTTTAAGAACACTTTCACTGAAAATTTGACAAAATGCAAAGAAGTACCAATGTAAAATTTCTAAAGATAGCTACAGCAGTCGACCCAAGGTTTAAGAATCTGAAGTGCCGTCCAAAATCTAAGAGGGACGAGGTGTGGAACATGCTTTGAGAAGTCTTAAAAAAGCAAAACTCTGATGCGGAAACTGCAGAACCCAAATCACCAAAAGAGAAAATCAACCTTCTGCTGGTGGCATCTGACTCAGATGATGAAAATGAACATGTGTCGGTCCGCACTGCTTTGGATCGTTATTGAGCAGAACCAGTCATCAGCATGGATGCATGATGGCCCCTGGAATGGTGGCCAAAGCAATAAGGGACATATGAATCTTCAGCACATCTGGCTGTAAGTATCTTGCGACACCAGCTACAACAGTGCCATGCAAATGTCTATTCTTACTTTCAGGTGCAAATGTAAACAAACTTGTTTGTCTGAGCAATTGGCTGAACAAGAAGTAGGACTGAGTGGACTTGTAGGCTCTACAGTTTTACATTGTTTTATTTTTGAATGCAGGTATTTTTGTATTTTGGGGGGGAGGGATAGCTCAGTGGTTTGAGCATTGGCCTGCTAAACCCAGAGTTCTGAGTTCAATTCTTAAGGGGGCCACTTAGGGATCTGGGGCAAAATCAGTACTTGGTCCTGCTAGTGAAGGCCGGGGGCTGGACTTGATGACCTTTCAAGGTCCCTTCCAGTTCTAGGAGATAGGATATCTCCATTAATTTAAAATAATAATAATAATAATTAATAATTATTATTATTATTACATAACTTTACATTTGTAAGTTCAACTTTCATGACAAAGAGATTGCACTACAGTACTTGTATTAGGTGAACTGAAAAATACTATTTCTTTGTTTTTTACAGTGCAAATATTTGTAATAAAAATAAATATAAAGTGAGCACTGTACACTTTGTATTCTCTATTGTAATTGAAATCAATATATTTGAAAATGTAGAAAACATCCAAAGTATTTAAATAAATGGTATTTTATTATAGTTTAACGGTACAATTAATCACAATTAATTTTTTTAATAACTTGACAGCCCTAGTAAAAACAAAAGTTACTTCACCCCAAGCCTAGTTGATTGATTTCATTCGTGTGGTATCTTGTCATGGTCTTATTTTGGTGCATGTCCTAGTATCTATAGAGTTAATGTTTGTGTAGAGACATGAGCCTTAACCAGGTATGAACACCTCCCTGCATTCTAAGGTAGTTCCCAATTGGATCAGAATTCCAGGGAATGGGCCAGTCTCTAATTTTGGGTTGGGTATCACTTGCCAAGATACACACATGTATAATTACATGATTTCAGTTCTTCTTCCCCCTGCCCTCTGAGACCCATGCTCCAATGCCATGTCTGTGGGAAAGGGTGGGAATGAATGAAGGATGGGAATAGCAGAACATAGAATGGGTTTGGCACTGCTTTGTCTGTGGGTAGAGCATTGGAGAAGTAGCAGATTGAACAGGAAACCTCAACAGGAGTGTGGAACTCTTTTACACAAAGCAGCATATTTTCCACACCATTCAGCCCTCAAGCAGTAGGTGTTTTATTAGTACTGGGGGCTTCCTACATTCCTCCCTGGAGACTTGCAAGGAAGCAAAAAGGAAAGTCTGCTGTGGCTGTGATTAGATCCCTCTCCCTTCAGAGAGGCTCTGCTGCTCTTACAAGGTACGTCTTCCTGGTGTGCACAGGATTCTGTCCTGTGTAGAGCAAACAGTGATGTAAACAGTGGCTTTATCCTACACTTCCTCTTTAAGCCTCCATTTAGTGTTAAAGGCACCACTTCTGTCACTGCTGAATTTGACCTGAAGATTCATGAGAACTGCATCTAATTATGTCAGACTTACTCCAGGCTGAATTATTGGGACCTTTCTGAAGAATAATGCCCCAATTGTGTTAGATACTGTTATACATGTCATTTAAAAAGGCAGTCCCTGCTCCAGAGTTTACATCTTAGCATATGATGAAAAACAAGTACATACAGCAAACAAATGAAGAGGCGGAGGACAAGGTGTGACAGACTGACAATTATATCCTGAATAAACTTTACTGAATTAAGTTAAACCTATTGAAGTTTTAACTTCTCTGAAGTTCATTGTATTAAAAATGCAATTGTGTATGTGTTGTTTTGGAATTGTATGTATTTCCCTGGGAAGGGTAAGTAGGAGAACAGCAGGGGATGATTAGGCAAATTCACTCAGGTTGTAACATCTCCAGAGAAACTACCCCCCTAGTTAGGTGGCAAATGTATTAGTCCAAGGACCAACAGACAAAGAAAGGGTTTTTGGATAAATAGCCTGGTTTTAAACTGGCTCAGGGCCTTCTTTCTGATCCAGCAAGTGGATAGGACCCCTGATCCATGGAGGGCCCCAAGCCTTAGAGTATGGTTGGAAGGACTGGGCCAGCTGGAATCCATATTAGGGATGGGGTTAATTTTGGTAGGTTTAATAGCATGCATGTAGATTCTTTATTATTTTTAATATGTTTTTTTCTGTAGTACTTTTTACTTTAAGAAACCTAAGATATAAAGTAGGGTTACATAGAAAGAATCATATGGTACCTATAACTAGCAATTACACCTATTTTAACGGTCTCTAAAGAGAAAGCAAGCACGTGTCCTTGGGCAACCTCTGAAAGCAAGGAATTGTGTAGTTTGGAAATCCCCTGGTCAGAAGGGAAAAAGACACAGGTCTACACCCAAGAGAGACAACAGCTGGGGAGCTGAAAGCCAAGAGTTGGTGTTGTGCTAGACCACTGAGGAGAAACATAGGTGCAGTTGCCCTGAACTGTGACACAAGGTACCAGTAAAACATTCATGTTAATGTAAATAAGCAAGGGATAGAGGGGGGTGAGCTGGGGATGTGGAAGACCTTGCCATGGGAGACAGAGTCAACGACAGACAATGAAGAAGAGTGGCCAGCTCTATTACCAATCCCATGCATTAAAATCTTGAAATGGTAAAAAAATAAAATCTTGTTTTTATTTGCCTTCTGGTTTTTGAGCCTTTAAGTTTTCAGATTTTTTCCCACAACCATGAAGGCTAGAAAGCTGAGATACTAATCACCTGACTCCAGGAGCTGAAGCTTTAAGAAAAACACCAAATATTGCCAGATTCATGATAAAATGTGAGAACTGGCAACGGTGCAGGAAGGAGGGGAGAGCAGAGGAGAAGTCATGGACACTAATGGACTAGAAATCACAGAAGGACTGGATGGTGAGAGGAGAAAGAAGGAGCAAGTGAGCAATACCAGAGACAATGTGATATCAGACAAGGGAATTCAGCAATGGAGAGTGAGCAAAGGCACCCTGTATTCACCCTACACACCACTGCAATAATATTTGAACAAAATATGCCTTGTGAGATCTCATTTGAAAGCTAAAGTCACACTGGTTATCAATATCATTGTAAAATGTGTGTGTTAACTTTGTGTGAAGTTAGAATTCCATCTGTATAATGTTACTAGAAGTTTAAGACAAAGACAGGTTAGCCTAGGTAAAGGTGATAAACAGGTGCATCCTGGACAAATGAATGTGGGTTTATCTCAGTTTTTACATATTAGCTATAAATAAAACTACCAAGCTAAAGCAGTGGGGGTTATCTTGAGACTGAACTTGAAAGACCGAGAATTAACCTGGCTCTTGCACCCCAGAGGGACACAGGTGACTGAGTCCCAGGACACCTTTCTGACCTGTAAAACGAAGACATCCCTTTGGGAATAGAAAGAACAGAGAGACTCTCCATCTTGATCCTGCACCTTAAGGAGACAATTAAACCAAGTGATCTGATCTCTGTGATGGGTCCTGGCCAGGACAAGCCAGGCAGTAAAAAGCTGGAAAGGAGACTGGGGGTAAGAGAAACTATCTTGAACAAAGACTGTATCTTGCTAGATTAAGTTTTTGACTTTTAAATGCGTGTTTTCACTTTTATTTGCTTGTAACCATTTCTACCTTTATCTCTTTTACTTGATATACTTAATCCATACTCTTCTGTTAATAAACTTTTCACTTTTACTATAAACCAATTCAGCGCTGTGTTTGAAGGGAAGGGAGTATTTACCTCAGTTAAATTAATAAGCTGTGACGTACTGATTCTTTAACAGAGCAGCAAACAATCTCTTCTGTGAATGAACAGGGGTAGGGGCTGTGCATTGCAGAGAAACATCTTTGAGGAGCTTGGGGGGCTGGAGTTCACTGATGGTTATCTGCTAGGCAAGGTCTGGGCTGGGCGAACCTTGAGGAGTTTGCTACTGAGGAAGACAGGCTGGTGTGGCAGGGAGCTGACACACACTCTAGTTGCCAGCAAAACTCATTCTTGCTCAGGCAGAGAGGTAACACAGTGACTCTCATTCTTGCTCAGGCAGAGAGGTAACACAGTGACTCACAGTTCTGCGTATCCCCAGCAGTGTGTTACAGAGGGTAAGAGCTTAATCCAGGATTGCAAGTTAAACAAGGTGCTGAGTGTGGTGAGACAGGAGGTTAGTGGGTCAGATGCAGACTTCATCTGTAAAAGTTCTGATTTCCTCTTCTCCACCCATCCCCTTTATAAGCCCCTTGATAACACGGAACATCTTCATTTCCCCCCCTCTTTCCACTGGAAAGTTTGTGTGTCAACAGGGGCCTACTATGCAGAGAGGAGCAGGCCACAAATAAACACAAGGTCCTGAGCTTTGTTTGTAGAACAGTGGTTCTGGACAATACAACAAATATAAATCTATACAAAAATCTGGAATGCACAAAACTGGTAACTGATTTTGTTTCCCTCTGGAGGATTTCTAAGTGTACCAACACAATCACTGATGTGGCAGCAAACTTTATAATGTAGAGGGTGTGATGCCTCCCTGTCACATCCCCCTATAGATACATATTTGGGATTGGGTTGTTGGACACTCTCATGTTCCTCCATTAGCGCCGTTCCTGGCTAGAACAGTTATTTTCAGATGTAGACCCAAACTGGGACTTCCTCAGGATTCAAGGAGAACTGGATTTGGTGTTTCTATTTGGGCCTGGAGCATCCCTCGTGTAAAAGAAGAGACAGGACTCAGCTGTAATGAAGCTACGGGGAGTTCTTTACTACCTCAATGAAGATTACTGTTTACATCAGACAGAAAGCTGTATTTCTCCCTAACCCTGCTAGCCTAATACAGCTTACGCTTTCTGTCACAGTTCCCAGGCAAACTGCATCCCTGACCTCTGGTCTTGTCGAGTGCATCCCCTTCATGCTTTTAGGCCTCCAGCTGTCACCTGGCTTTGAGTGGAGTCATGCAATTCTCCCACTCCGAGACTGGGCCTTGGCTGCAGTCAGGGCCGGCTCTAGCTTTTTTGCTGCCCCAAGCAGCAAAAAAAAGCACCGTCCCCCAGACCCCCCCGCCGAGCGCCGGGCCGTGCCGCCCCCCCCCAGCCGAGCGCCGCGCCGCCCCCCGCCGAACGCCACTGGAACCCCCCCCCAGAGTGCCGCCCCCCCCGAGTCGCCCCCCCCACCGAGTGCCGGAGCCCACCCCCCCCCGCGCCGAGCGCCGCCGGAACCCCCCCCGAGCGCCGAGCCCCGCGACGCCACCCGCCGCCGGAGCCCACCCCCGCCCCTTGCCAAGCGCCGCCGGAAACCCCCTCCAGGGCCGCGCCCACGCTGCACCCCCCCCGAGCGCCAAGCCCCGCGCTGTCCCCCAGCGCCGAGCCCCGTGCTGCCGGAGCCCGCCCCCGCCCCCCCACCAAGCTCCGCCGGAACCCCCCTCCAGCGCCGCACCCGCGCCGCCCCCTCGCCGAGCCCTGCGCAACCGGAGCCCGTCCCCCCAGCGCTGCGCTGCCGGAGCGCGCCCCCCACCACGGAATGCCGCGTCGCGCTCCCCCCGCCGCCCCTTACCAGGTGCCACCCCAAGCATGTGCTTGGGTGCCTGGTGCCTAGAGCCGGCCCTGGCTGCAGTCCCCAGGCATTAACCAGACCTCAGCAGGTCTGACTTAGGCTCAGTCTCTGAAGTTTTGTTCTCTCCACGAGCAATGACAGCAGTGACTGGGAGTGAACAGCCTCCTTAGAGCAAAGTATTATTTATTTTGAACAAAAACATTTAAGAGAAAATGGCTCTTAAAACAACAAATATACTGAAAGCATTACTGGCTTTTCCCTAAGTCTTACCATTCCCTGGATCTGGGAAGGAAAACTTCTTTAGGATCCCTCTACAGCATCTTTCTCTCTCTACCTGTCTTCCTAAACAGCTGCTGACACTCCTTTCTTTCCGTGAGAAGTACTTTTAAACTCTTTAGTGTTTATTTCATTTCAAGGCTCCTAGCGTTGGCAAAAAAAGGCTTGCAACTTGATGGAGACAGCATCTTTGGAGATGATAGTTTGTTGCAGAGTTTAAAATGTGTGCTGGTGGTGTGTTCTTATCTAGATATATTGGGTTGCTTTCTTGTTTGCTTTTCCCACTACCCCCTATTAAGTTAGATCCATACAGGTAATTCTAATAACCCAACATAGTTATACAATCATTCTACCTGATTGACTAGGTCATTTACAATATTCAAACCATTATTCCATATCAATATTCATAAATTAATATATATCAGTTCCTTGTCTGTCACACTGCCTTGTTTCATCAGATAGTGCCTCTGCAAGTGCTGGCAAATAGACCAAGCAGCTATGACAGGGACTGCTGAGTTCACTACAGAGCACATCTTTCTCCTAAACCTATAAGAAGTTACAAAGACCAACAACGTGATCAACTTACAGTTTCATCAAGTTTTCAGTAGCTTTAGGAGTGAAAGGTCAACTAGAGCTTTTATTGTTAATGAGAGAGCAGGAGAGGGGCAGGGCCGGCTCTAGGCACCAGCAAAACAAGCTGGTGCTTGGGGCAGCACATTTTTAGGGGCGGCATGGCTGGCACCAGAATGCCGTCCCTAAAAATGTGTCCCGGCCGCCCTAGCTCACCTCCGCTGCTGCTGCCACGGCACTCGAAACAGCTGATTCGCGTGCCGCTACTCGCCCTCCCTCCCAGGCTCTCTGGGAGGGAGGGGGAGCAGCGGCGCGCGAATCAGCTGTTTCGCGCGCCGCTGCGGCTCGGGGTCTCCCCTCCCTCCCAGTCTCTCAAACCTGGGAGGGAGGGGGAGATCCCGAGCGGCCGTTTCGCGTGCCGCTGCTCCCCCTCCCTCCCAGGCTTGGGAGCCAGGGAGGCAGCGGGAGAAGCGGCGCCCGCGCCGCGGCCACTCGGAGTCTTCCCCTCCCTCCCAGGCTCTCAAACCTGGGAGGGAGGGGGAGATCCTGAGTGGCCGTTTCGCGCGCCACTGCTCCCCCTTCGTCCCAGGCTTGAGAGCCTGGGAGGGACGGGGAGAAGTGGCGCCCGCGCCACGGCCACTCAGAGTCCCCCCCCTCCCTCCCAGGCTCTCAAACCTGGGATGGGGGGAGACTCCGAGAGGCTGCGGCGTGGGCGCCGCTTCTCCCCCTCCCTCCCTCCTAGGCTTGAGAGCCTGGGGGGAGGAGGCAGGGCTGGAGATTTGGGGAACGGGCGGAGTTGAGGCGGGGCCGGGGGTGGGGTAATTAAAGAACGGGGGGATGGCCAAAATTGTTTTTGCTTTGGGTGGCAAAAATCCTAGAGCCGGCCCTGGATGCAGCGACCTGGAAGTTGTCCTTACCTCACTTTTATATGCCAGCGTGTTTCTTCACAGCGACACCTGTTCCTGTTCCCTGCTACATATTACATGACCTCTCTCATAGTGAGCTGGGTGCTATATTCTGGAAGGACCTTACCTCCTCCTTTTAACTCTGTAGATACTCTGTGTGTTCTGGTGAGGAGAAAGAAATCCCTCCCTGGAGCAATGGATGAACAAGAGGTATCTGGCCCTGACCAGGAGGGGGACAACAAGGAGGGATACAGCAAGGCGGGTGACAGCCAGGGGCTATTTCATACCTAGCCATGACATGCACCAATATGTTTCCTCCTTGGGTGAAGGGAGATTATGGTAGGTGAAAGTGATTATCGCATTAAATAAACGACTGAAAACGATTTTTACTGGGAAGGTTCTAACTGCATCAATAGCAGAGGCTGAGAACGGAAGCAAGTAAACACACATGAGTTGGCACTCCATCAGTTGGTGTCTTGCGGTACTTTGAGGTACAGACAAAGCTTTCTGGTTTGTGGGCACAATTTCACAGAACTTTTTTTCAGTGAGTAGTATGTAAGACTTGCCCAAACATTATGTTGAAGATACGCTATGGCTAGCCCACCGTGATATGGCACTTTTCCAGGACCTCTGAGGGGGATCGTTGCAGAAAACAGCATGACTGCATACTTCCATGGGCAGACTAAGACCTCTTAAACAGCTCTTTCTTTGTCACTTTGGGCTCATCAAGGAGCATGACTTCCTGAAATAAGTGCAGTTGTCTTGATGAAATACTATCCTTTTTCTATATCAGAATGAACCCCATCCCCTCCCCAAGGCATTGGGTTAAGAAATCCTGATCTACTCTTCATGTAAGGTCTAGCACTCATTATGCCCAGGGCCGGCCTTAGCAAGAGCGGGGCCCGCCCCCAGGAATCGGGCCCCACTCGGGCTGGGGTCGCGGGGTTTGGGTCCGGGCCGGAGCCGCCGGGGCCGGGCCGGAGTCGCTTGGCCCGGGGCCGAGCCGTCGCGCTCGGTTGGGGACGCGGCCGGCGCTCGGTTGGGGACGCGGCCGGTGCCCTGGGGCCCGAGCCAGAGCCGCTGGGGCCGGAGGAGCTCGGGCCGGGGCCGCTCGGGCCAGCGCCCCAGGGCCCGAGCCGGGCTAGGGGTGCTCGGCTGGGGTCGGAGCCGTGGGTCCCGAGCCGGCCCGGGGATGCTTGGCCGGCACCGCTCGGCTGGGGCCAGGGCCGGCGCCCCGGGGCCTGAGCCAGAGCCGCCGGGGCCGGGGCCTGAGGTGTTCAGGCCAGGGCCGCGTCGGCGCCCCGGGGTCCGAACCGGGGCCGGGGGTGCTCGGCCAGGGCTGGAGCCGTGGGGCCATGCTGGGGGTGCTCGGCCGGAACTAGGGCCTCTGCCCCGGGGCCCGAGCTGGGCCGGAGCCAGAGCCAGAGCCGCTTGGCCGGAGCCGGAGCCGGAGCCGCTCGGGCCGGGGCTGGGGGTGCTCGGCCGGCGCCAGGGCCGGGCTGGCGCCATGGGGCCGGGCCGGCGCACTCGGCTGGGGTCCGTGCTGGGCTGGAGCCAGAGCCGCCGGGGCTGGGGCCGGACTGGGCCGTGCCTCCCAGGAGCCCTCCTCGCGCCCCCTTCCCCCCCTTACCTGTTGCTGCCGCCGCCTGCCCCTGCTTCTTTTCAGACTTCCCGTGAACATCTGATTTGCGGGAAGCAGGGGAGGGGGAGGAACAGGGGGCGGAGCATTCAGGGGAGGAGAGGAGGGGAAGTGAGCTGGGGCGGAGTGGACAGCTGCGGGCCCTCTTAGGCGCGGGGCCCAATTCAGCCGAATCGGCTGAATCGGCCTAAAGCTGGCCCTGATTATGCCTTAGTAATTTGGAGGCAATCCACATAGATATGCTGTACAGGGTGGGAAAATCTGAGTAGCTGCGACAGTTATGTCAGGGAAGGCTGCCTCCCTTCCTCTCCACCTAACAGTTCTGTGTTTATCACTAACCTTGATAGTGGGGCTCTCCTCAAGATTCTCCCTAACACCTCCACAGCTGTCTGGTCACTGTCAGAGCCAAGAGGAAGCGCACAGAGAAGGACATGCTCTGTGAGGTTATGCAGGTCTAAAAGTGAAATGCAAGGGCAATGAGGCAGGGGTGTGAACAGCTGTTGAAGGGGTAGAGGGAGGACAAAAATCAAAAATAAATGCTGCTGCTGCTGACCCAGCTGCTCAAATGAATTGCTGATCAATTATTGATTAAGAATCTCACTGCATTAGTTCACCCACTCCAAAGCATGGATAAATATGGTGTGTTGACAGGGATATAGACTAATTAGAATGTGTAGGCTGCTTTAAAGTACTAATACAGTAAATACCTTTTTAAGTAGAAGGCATCATATTAATCCTTTTTCTTTTAAATTAAGAATTAAACTTTAGAGTTCAAGAACTGGAACATCTGCTACAAGATCAAGAAAAAGAAAAGAAATTCCATATGAACAAACTTCAAGAAATTCAACTCCAGCCGGAGAAAACAAAATTGGAATTCACAGAAAAAAGATTCTGTTTTGCACAAAATTAGAGATGAATTGAATAGAATGACAGCACAACATGATCAAGGTACTGCCCAGGCACTGTACCATGTTGCACCAGGCCTCTTCTGGCTGCTTTTATAATGATTGTTAGCAGTAGTGTGTGTCAAACATTCAGTCATATTTACAAGATTGAAGATACTTGAATAATGTTTCTTAGAACATCCTGAGGATGATGAATTGAAAGTATGCATTATGTTGGACAACCTTAAGTTCTTAATTAGCTTGCCATTTTCTGCAAGGGTCCAAGCACTTCTTAGCAGGTACTTAGCATCTTGCAGCCTCATGCCTTTGAGCATGATTCACTGAAGATCTGGAACATCTTCTCCAGTAGGGCCCTACCAAATTCACAGCCATGAAAAACGCATCACGGACCATGAAATCTGGTCATTTGTGTACTTTTACCCTATTCTATACAGATTTCATGGGGGAGACCAGTGTTTCTCAAATTGAGGGTCCTTACTTCTGTGCTGCCTTCAGAGCTGGGCAGCCGGAGAGCAGTGCCAGTTGGCCAGGCACCCAGTTCTGAAGGCAGTGCCCCACCTGCAACAGCGCAGAAGTAAGGGTGACAATACCATACCATGCCATCCTTACTTCTGTGCTGCTGCTGACAGTAGCTCTGCCTTCAAAGCTGGGCTACCAGCGAGCAGCTGCCACTCTCCGGCCTCCCAGCTTGAAGGCGGCGCCGCCACCAGCAGCAGCACAGTGGTAAGAGTAGCAGCACCGCAAACGCCCCCTCCCACAATAATAGTGTGACTCCTCCCCCCCACCACCACCTTTTTGGATCAGGACCCTACAATTACAACACTGTGACATTTCAGATTTAAATAGCTGAAATCATGAAATTTATGGTTTTTAAAATCCTCTGATGGTAAAATTGACCAAAATGGACTGTAGTCCCTACCAATAATATTACATAGAGCAAGAATGACACCTGGTGGCCAATTGTGACCTTAAAGGGACACTGTCATATAGTTTAACATTTTCAGCCTAAACTACCATAAATTCACGGGAAAGTTATTTGGATTCTAAACTATCGCAGGCTAAATACTTGGGTAAACTCGAGTTAAGAATGAGAGTCCCTTACAATAAATTTGTAGTAATTAAAACTAACAAGTATTAACTTTGAATTTCCTGTATTTTTAAGTTAAACGTAAATCGCAACCCAACATTTAAAAATTTGGAAATGTATCATTAAGGCTCTCAAACCACCTCAACTCTGCCTCGTCAGTGACTCTAGCCTCTAATCTTTCTTCCTGGAAAATGTGCTGTTTTCAAGTCCTTCACATAAGAGTTTGCAAGATTAGGTCTCCATACTGAACTGGTGTTTTGATCAAGGGCTTTTTGTACTGGCTCTAGGACAATTTGTAAAAGCCAGTGTATTATCGGTTTAGTGAACAGACCACTGCCATCCCTTTGTAACTTTTACCCCTTCGAGTGCTTATCCATATGCACAGTTTGCTGACGGTGTGCAATGTACCCCACTCACCCATGTTCAGAGTCTCATGCACCTTGAGCAGCCTCATGTCCTGCACCGAGTGCATAAAAGGGTGGAGCAGGCCAGCCACCACTCAGTTGCTCTCATGCCTCCTGGCTTCAAGAAGAACATGGGCAGTGAGCAGTGCTAACAAAATAACTGGCTCTTTTCAAATTTGTGCATCGTATAGATAGGGATAGTTAGTTGTTGCCCATTGGCATTTTGCTTTTTTAACCAGAATAGCTATTTCTTTCTGGTGCCAGGATGGCTTCTTCTAAGTCCCCTGGATTTACATACTGCCCATCAAACAAGGGCACTATACCCTTTAATGTTTGGCATTTAAAATATTTATTTTGTCTGGGGGAATATCTCTGGAAAATGTTCTATTTGCAAGTCCTTCACTTGCAGGACCTGCAAATCTAGAGAAGCCCTGCTCCAGATGTACTTAATGGGTAAAGCAATGAGACTAGCTTCAGGCCCTGGGTCATATAATCATAGAATATCAGGGTTGGAAGGGACCTCAGGTGGTCATCTAGTCCAACTCCCTGCTCAAAGCCCAACTTATGCTACCTTATGTCCGGACAAAGCGTCTTTAGGACACATCCTGTGTTCCTACTGACAGTTGTCACAGACTTACATCTGAACTAGCAGATTCATCTCCCTCTATTTTTCTCTGAACCACCCGCTTCTAAGGCTGCTGCTATGCTCTCTATGTTGAATGTCAGACGTGCTTTGGCATGTTAATTTGCAAAGGATGAAATCTTTTAGATCTTCATCCAGTTAGGTGCATAGATGACTGTGTGAGGGCCTGTTTAATAAGTGGTTAATATGGATTCTCCTGCTTCATTCAGTATTTATTCTACAGAGCTTAGGAATCATGGCTGATATATTTCTGTTGTGGAAATACGTAAAGCAGCTAGGCTGTTTGGGGAGGCACAGTCTTCCCTACCCGACCCTCCATACAGTTTTGCACCCCGATGTGGTCCTCGGGCCAAAAAATTTGCCCACCCCTGCTTTAGGAGCAGAGGGACTTGCCTACTTTCAAATGTTAGGCTGTCTTTTATTTTGATCTTAACTCTGAATTACCTTGGTTTCTAATGCTTGATTTTGTTTGTTTTTAATAACTGCAGCATTATTATGAATTTAAAAAAACACTTACATGTACTGTCAACTTTACTCACAGATGTTAATGATTTGTTTGGTTTGGTTTCTGCCTGGGGATTTTCTTGATTATTTTTTTAAGACATTTTGAAATCTTTTCCATGCAAAGAAAGAAAGCTGGCAGAAAGTCCCCGGTGTTATGCAGAGAACAATGGGGGAGCTAAGTAACAGGGAAGATTGTAGTGCTTAGAAGTACGATAGGGGTTAACCAGTCTGTATTCCTCAGGTTCTGTTGTTACCAGGAGGACTGCAGGTTCTGGTGGAGCTTCTGAACTTTGCAGGCACTCTGAGTTGAGATTAGTGGAGAAACTCTGAGGGGCTACAGGAATTCCTGAGAACATGGGGAAGTCCAGCTGAATGTTTTGGCCTCTGCCAATTGCTGCAGCTCCACAATTTTCCTGTGCATTTGGTAGAACATTGTAGCTCATGCAAGTCATGGATTCCATGATTCTTCATATTTATCTTTAGCTTAACTCTTTTCCCATCCCCTTTGTGCCCCTCCATACACACTTAGATGAAAGAAGTTATGTTGCCGTGGAGAAAGGGACCTCCACATGTGTCTTCTGTAGATGTGATAGTTGTCACCTACCCTTTGCTGTCAGGGTTTTAATGGATGCATGCAGATTCTGCTGCCTACTTAAGAATGTTACACCCTATCTACAGGATGCTGAAGATTATACCATCAGATGAATGGGGGTTAAGAATTTCCCTCTGGAGAGGTACAGTAAGGGCTGTTCTTTGCTACCTCTGTGAGGAGCACATCGAGAGACGGTCTTGGCTGGGAGTAGGTTGAGGCCAGGGACATTGAGCCAATCCAGTGTTATTACCATGTTTGTATACAGATGTTCAAGTAATTTAACAATGAGAACTTTTGACCTGTGACTAGGCCCTCTCCACTTCAGTGACTGATAGCAAATTGCAGAGGAAAGATTGATTGGTTGCTACTTCTGATGTCACAATGATGCTACTTATGAATCACCTGAGTTACTGAGCAAATTGCAGAGGAAAGATTGATTGGTTGCTACTTCTGATGTCACAATGATGCTACTTATAAATCACCTGAGTTACTGGCATAGCTCTGTCACCATAACCTCTAGGTGTGACTGTTAAGAGCTTTTCTTATTACAGTCTAGCTTCTTTAAATGAGTTGGAAATCTGATTGAATTATATTATATTATTACATTATATTATTAAATATGGAATATATGAAGAGTCTGGGGTGGTCTGTCGGTGGAATATTCAAAGCCAAGAAAAAGGTGAGAGAACAAGTGGTGAATTTTATTAATATTGTGATTTTTTTTTAATTGTTTTCTTTGGCAAAGTAAGAAACTATTTTATGCAGAAAATTAATGTCATCTAAAGTGTAACTCTGCTAAACTTGGAAAGTAGATTAATTTATTATACTGTGAAACAGGCATTTTGAGTTCCATTTTAAATGCCAATGTCAACCTGTTGGGTGAGAACCAAATCCACTTCAATTTAGGCTGAAACAATTTATTTTAGCCTTTATTATATATGTTTTCAGACAATGCTACTGTCACCTATGAATTACATAAACATGCAAAAAAAAGATAAGACAAGAAAAGGAAATGCTCAAGTTATCTTTCTTGGGGACAGGGTGACTCTTTTCAAATCTCTGCTATGCTTGGCTATTTTTCCCCTGTATCTTCTCCACTATTATGTCAATCATCTATTTTTTTTAATCCTCTGTTCTGTAACTTTGCACAGACTCAGTATAGCAAGCTACCTCATCTGTGTCTTTATCCGTATATATTCCACTCTAACCCCCTAATTAAAAATCACAATAACTAACCCAAATTAATACATTTTTTGCTTATTCTGCTAAAACTTACTTATATCTATGGAGTTCCCAATGCATCTATTCCTTGCTGTCACGCTCACTGGCTCCATGCAGTTGTACTTACATTACGGCAATTTTTATTCTTTTTACTCATCTGTTTTTGTGGTCTTGAGTTTTTACTTGTTGGACGGGTGGAGGATGAGGGATTGTACCTGACTTACTGAAAGCTAACAGCTCTCTTCTCTACCCTGCTCTCTGCTTGGTCAAGAACTTTATATCTGAGACACACAAACCAGTTTTCTGATTTACAGACTATTTCAGCAAAATCTGATGATCTAAAGCAGCAGAAATACATACAAAAAGCAAAAATTCCTTCCTATTTTCTTATAGTCTTATATATAATAATTTCTCTAACATTACTTAGTACATATTTGACTAACACAATTCATTACACAGTTCTCCAACAAAGCTTAACTATGTATGTGCTTGCTCATGGTGGCTCCATAATTTACAGTAGAACTTCAGAGTTACGAACACCAGAGTTACAAACTGATCAGTCAACCACACAAATCTCATTTGGAACCAGAAGAACACAATTAGGCAGCAGCAGAGACACCCCCTTTCCCTCCCCCCGCCCCCCGCAAAAGGCAAATACAGTACTGTACTATGTTAAACTACTAAGAAATAAAGCAAAAGAAGCATTTTTTCACATCCCTTTAAAATTATATTCAAGTAAATTGTTCATCTTCTATTTTAAAAGCATCCAACCATGAAGATGATTTAAATCTTAGCAGCAGTTCACTTTTTTATTACCTTTAAAAATAGTTACTTGTCTTAAAGAAAAGATTTCAGAAAATAAAAATGTGTTCTGTGGAGAGAAAAACAGTTATTCTGCTAGGACAGCTTTCTGGTAAATTGGTTGTAGGTCTCCCTAACATGCTGTGAATACAATGAAACTGTAAGAGGCAAAGGAGCGGCGGTAGTATTGTGTTCTGAGAAAATGTATAGTAGTGTGCTTTGGACAACTTTCAGACTTTTATCAGCAGATTGTTTTCACAATAGAAATTACACTGGGAATTTATTAAATGGGGTTTCAGTGTACTCTAGTTCTTTATAAACCACCAAAATTACAAGCAATATATTATTTTAATAAAATGACAGATAAACTGAAACACTTCTAATAGGAGAATTTCCTCTAAAAAGGAAATTCTTAGCATATTGATTTTCAGTTTAAAATTTCAGTCTAACCTACTTTAAACAATGAAAATTCTTCTGTTCTTGCTGTTCAAAATAGTTCACTCATTTTTTTTCAGTTGAATCAATGTGCTGATTCACTGTAAATTGAAAGTTGCATTGAATTTATCTCTTGTGCCTAAACACTTCTAGTTTTTTTTAGTTTTTGCTGCTCATTTATTGAAACTTAGCACACACTTGTACTATAGCCAAGTGTAATCTGTTATCAGTTTGGGATGGGAGACCTGTGTGGGTGTTTACTAGGTCATGGAAGACTGTAAGCAGTTTTGGGGCAGAGACCATGACTTCCTCGTATGTATGTGGGGTTTTTTTGTTGGTTTTTTTTAACAGTGCCTACTAAAGTGGGGTTTCAATCCTGATTGCGGGGGCGGGATTGCTATTGTAGTACAAATAATAAATATTCCCCTTGCATCACTGTGATTTATGATTAAACTTTTTATAGACTGAAATGATGGAGCAAACCATGGAAAGAGTACAGAAATGGCAAAGAGAAGTTGAAATTAATCGTCGCTCCTTAGAAGAGAAAAGAAAAGAACGGGAAAAGGTAAGACAAGACCCATTTTTTCACAAGTTTAAAGTTGCCTCCAGACTGCTGTTACCAGAGTGAACAAGTTGTTCCTTGAGTATTTGTCCATGTAGATCCCACTCTAGGTGCATATGTGCCTCAGGCACGCAAGATTGGATTCTTCTTCTTTGAGTGCTTGCTCATGTCGATTCCATATTTGATGTGTGCGCGCCCCCTAGGGCCGGCTTTGGCAACCTCTGGAGCCCTGTGCTTATGCGCTGGTACATTGGGCCCTGCTGGTCCCATGCCCTCTCAGTTCCTTCTTTCCACCAGTGACGGTTGTTGGAACGCTTCCTGTTTTCACAAGTCCGATAGTGGTTTCTCTAACTTTGGACTCTGAGTTTTTCTTGTATATCGTTACTGTAGTGTTAGCAGTTAGCATTTAGGAGCGGAATCCCATTAGGGACATAGCCCCAAGGACGGGGTATGGCCCGGTCCCTGGGGTTTAAGCCATGGGCTGGGTGCAGCAAACCTATGTCTATTAGTGACCTGAACACGAGCTGCCTTAAGTGCCTCAGAGAGGTACATATTAAAGAGAAGTGTAGGATCTGCAAAAACTTCAGACCTCGCTCTGACAGGGATATCTGATTAAAAGCTATGTTGATGGAGGCTGCCCTGTGCCCTGCGTTGGAACCATGCCGCTGGAGATTGTGGTGCTCAAGTGTAGTTGGCTACAGCAACTACACTTCCCCAAGTGAGGGACCTTCCTGGGACCAAAGTATTGTCTTCCTGGACCTAATGATCTCCCCGCTGTCCCTGTTAGAGCCTTTATCACCTCTCTATCAAGACAGGATTTTTGGTGACTGTTATCTCTGCTCAAAGGATAAGCTAGCTTTAGGCGTTAATGGCAGGACCTCTTTTACTATATTTCACAAAGACAAGATGACTGTTCTTTGATCTCGCCCTAGGTTCTTATTCAGAGTGGTCTCCGGCTTTTGTTTGCATCAGGGCATAGACCCTCAGTGTTTCCCCCCAAACCTCATTTGACTCCTGGAGAGGCAAAACTTCATATGAGTGGTGTCTTTAGGGCACTTTTCTACCACCTCCATAGAACAAAGCCTTTCCATAACTGGCCTAGAACTTTTTTTGTAATATTTGGGACAGGTCTAGAGGGCTCATTGTTTCAACCCAGAGACTTTTGAAATGGATATTTGACTGCATAAAGATCTTCTGTGAACTAAATAAATTAGATCCAACTTCTCATATTATAGGGTTACCATATTTCAGCAAGCAAAAAAGAGGACGGGAGGAGCCCCGCCCTAGCCCCACCCCCATCCTGCCCTAGCCCCACCCCTACCCCTCCCACTTCCCGCCCCCCTCAGAACCCATAACCCTCTCCCCAGCTCCTTGTCCCCTGACTGCCCCCTCCTGGGACCCCTGCCCCTAACTGCCCCCCAGGACTCCACCCCCTACCTAAGCCTCCCTGCCTCTTGTCCCCTGACTGCCCCCTCTTGAGACCCCCCCCAATCCTAACTGGCCTCCTAGGATCCTACCCTCTACCTGTACCCTGACTGCTCCAACCCTTATCCACACCCCCACCCCCAGACAGACCCCTGGGACTCCCACACCCCATCCAACCACTCCCCACCCCCTGACAACACCCCCAGAACTCCCGACCCATCTAAACCCCTCTGCTCTCAGTCCCATTGACTGCTCCGATTCCTCTCCCCACTCCTGCCCCCTGACAGCCCCCCCAGAACTCCCAACTCCCCCCTCGCTCCTTGTCCCCTGACTGCCCCCTACTGGGATCCCTGCTCCTAACTGCCCTCCAGAACCCCACCCCTTACCTAAGCCTCTCTGTTCCTTATCCCCTAACTGCCCCTTCCTAAGACCCCCCCCCAACTGCCCTCCCAGGACCCTACCCGCTACCTGCCCAAAACCTTATCCATACTCCCCCCAGAAAGCTCCCCCCGAACTCGCAACCCCCCATCTCTTGACTGCCCCATCCAAAACCTCCCTGCCCCTTCTCCGATTCCCTGGCCCCCTTCTTGTTGGCCTTCGCCTAACGTCTGTCTCTGTGAGCTTGCTCAGGAACGCCCAGAGCCGTTCATCCCGGCAGGCTGGCAGGCAGGGGAGGAGGAGCGGGGGCAGAGCTCCAGACTGCCGGAGGCGATCTGCGAATGCAGAGAGGGAGGGAGGGAGGGAGTGATCTCTGCTGCAGGGGGGAGGAGGAGGGGCTCTCTCTGGCTGTCGGAGCCCCATGTAAGTGGCACCATCCAGCCGGCTACCCTGTTAATCGCGCACGCTTGCATGGGGTGGGGGAAGTCCGGACATTTACAAATTCCCCCCAGACGCTATTTTTAGCTCAAAAATCCGGACATGTCCGGGGGAATCCGGATGAATGGTAACCCTATCATATTAAAGCAAACTATACTAGGCCCCAAGTGACATGGGCATGCTTGAGGAAGGTTCCTATGTCAGAAATTTGGTAGGGAGCCAGTTGGAGCTCATTGCATACTTTTACTCAGCACTACTCGCTAGTTGCAACTACTAGATCTGATGCCCAGTTTGTTAGGGCAGTCCTGCAGTCTTTATGTAAATTAGACTCTTGACATCCCCCTCCATAGGGAGATAACTGTTAGTCACCTAAAGTGAGATCCATGTTAACAGATAGTGGGAGACTTACCTTACAGTAATTCTGGTTCTTCTGGCTGTTCTGCCCACATGGACCCCACGACCAGTCCTCTTTCTCTACTATTGTGAAATCCACTAGTTTTGGGATTCTGTATTGGAAAAGAAACTGAGAAGTGGCTGGGCCTGCTTTGCCCGCAGGTGTTATGTGTGTGTGAGGGTGGTGCGTGTGTGTGTGCGTGCATATTAAGATACCTGCTGATGCTACACTGTGCACTGTCAACCCAAAAGAACCCAATCTCATGCACATGGGGCACGTGCACACCTAGAGCAGGATCCATGTAGCCAAAACATCTCAAAAGAAACCAGTTAGTGTAAGGAAAATAACTTTTTTGTAACATGATATTCTGATTTTGCCACTAAGGGGCAAATTTTAGTAGCTCGTATTCAAATTGAGGGAAAGTTAGTGGGAAAATATTTTAAGTATCTCCACTCTGACCTTCCCTCTTTCATTTTTTTCTCCTTTGTCACACTCTCCCTTGCTACTTTTCTTTGGATTTTTTCTTTTCTTTTAGTTTGGCAGCTGGATGGATCTGCATTTGTTAGTGAAACAATTTATTGGCCTACCACGAATTAAATTGACTAAAGCCATGTTCCCTACCTGTTGATAATAGTAGTCTGGTGGTTATAACTTGGTAAGAGGAAGTGAATCCGTATTTCTTCAAGGTAGGCTGGGCAGGCAGGCTACCAATTTGTTCACCTCTAATTTATAGTTAGACGATAAAAAAATCAGAAAAAAGCGTGAACATTTTGCTAGTAATTGGCTCACTTATTCCTGAGTGTGACCCTCCCCACCTGCCTTCTTCTGCTCCTGGCAGGCCAGCCCAGGGTAGGAGTGGGCCTTTGGAAAGGGTATGAGGGCAGAGAGGCTGGGGATAAGTGGGGGAGACATAAAGATTTGGGGAAATGGATCACTGGGATCCAAGAGGGTTGGGGACTTCATAGGATGGGTCTCTGGCTGGCAATGAGAGTGGGAACAGGCTGTGGGGGTACTTGAGGACATGGGATGGAGCAGGTGTCTTGCTGGAGGATAGGAGGGTGCTTAGGAGAAAGCAGAGGGGAAGCACTAGCACTTCACTACCTTCTCCATCTGACAAACCTGCTATGATTTGTTAGAGGGGAGTCCTGCAACTGCTGCCAAGAGAAGTTTGGCAGAGAGGTTTGTTGCCAGGAGACGCCACTAGTGCTTTCCCTTCCCTATCTTCCTCCACTTTCTGCTCCCCCACTTAGCTCTTTCTTTTCCTTACCAACCTCAACACCCTCTACTAAAAGTCCTATGCCCCTCATAGCCCTATTCCCCAACATAAATTCCCTCTCAAATTCATGTAGAGCCCCAACCATAAGGACCGTGGGGCTGGGAAGAAGCCTCAAAAACTAATTATACCTGGATGGATATCTACTTTGCATCTCCTAAAGATTGCAGGAGATGGGCTAGATTCCTAAGGATCTTCGGAGGTGTGCATTAGTGAAGTTCTGCTCCCCCCGAACTGAGGCGGGAGGAGTGAATGCCCCTCTACCAAACTTCTGTTGCTACTCAGTCTTATGTTCAGTCAAATTGAAAAAAACTAAGGCAGTTTCCTCACAAAAAACATTTTTACAGCAGTAAGTTAAACATGTAATCATAGCAAAGAAGGGAATTTTTTCCCCCAAAGGATCATGATTATTGGGGATTAGTCTGGTTGCTTAGTTGTAATGCTCAATGTTGTTATGGAGATCTACTTTTGAATTGATACATAAGCTTCATTCCATTATTTGCTAGTATTTTTTTGATCCACCTGTGTTGGTGTAACAGATTCAGTAGGCTACTCTGATTGGCCACACTGAGTCCTGGCCATTAGTGGCCATAACCGAATTTAGGCTTTACTTAAAAATGGTTTTTAAACTCTTTTTGCTTCTGTAAGAGAGGGCTTTAGTGTAATTAGTAACTATTTACAGAGACTATTTACAGTCCCTCCCCCATGTTTTCCAGTGTTAATAGTTATAGTAACTTGACTAGAAACATGTAACAGGAGTGTGTTTCTCCCTCCTCCCTCCCCCTTCCCCATCTTCTACATTTCTAGGAAGTATTACGTCAGCTCCGTGCTTTACAGACAGTGGCCCAGCAGTGCAAGGAGATGAAACTCAACCAGGACTTGCAGCAAGCCAAGAACGATTACGATGGTCTACGGGCAGAACTTGACAACGTAGGATTTTTAATATCTGAACTATTCAAATGGAAGTGGTGATGCTGAGTTTTTATTTTATGTAAAATTTTAACTGTCCTCTTTTTTGTGTTTAAAGATCTATACGTGACTAATATTTAAGGGCAACTAAATACATGACAGGTCAGAGCAAGCTGCGCTATGTTCCTGTCACAGGGTGAGCTGGTCCATTCAAAGACTGGGGCACAGCTGCACTTTTTCTCAGGTTTAGCCCATCTCCCTGTATGATGGGAATGAATACAAGGGTCATGTGACAGAAGCATGCATCTAAACAGGCCTGCTGGTTTAGATGCATGGCAGCCTGTAGTCATTCAAGAGAGAGACCCCCCCCCCACGCCCCAAAAGTTCAGAGAGACACACTCTCTCTCCTTAGTTCCCAGGCAGAGAGCCTGTGAAGAGGACAAGTGACAATTTTCCAGAACTCTAAGGCAGAAGACTTTGGGGGGAAGAGATTTACAAGGAACTGGAAACTGTGCAGGGATAAGCCTCCATTGATGGACCTGCAGGATGCAGAAATCCCAGCTAAGAGAGGGGCTGGACTGCAGGGATGGGCATGTTCTGATAAAAACCTGGAAAAACTTGAGGCATTATAAACGGAAAGGAATAATTGAGGCTGGTAAGGGTATGTTTGAGTGTTGTGTTATGATAATAAACCAAACTGGAAGAGAGCACTACTGTAAAATCACCACATGTGATAGCTGGTTTGATGCAAGATTGAAGGTAAACTGAGGTAGCAGATGGGCCCAAAGGCAGTTTGGGGGTAATGCCCTGGAACCCTTCCCTTTAGACTTGTTCGGATTTGAGCACTGCTTCTTTTCTACCCACACTCTCTAATAGAAAACTGCTTTTTTTATTTTTGATACACATGGTCTACACTGACTTAATACAGAGGTTCTAAATTTGTCCACGATAGCTGTCCGGCATAGCTATGTGAGCACATTAATCAAACATTTTCTACAGAGGAGAAAATACTAACCACTACACATACTCTTCTTTCCATGTTTACTCTTGAAACACTCGCTTCATACTGAAACTTGGACGTCTAAAGGTTTTTATCCAGAAAAGCGTACTCCTTTCTAGAATGGAACTAAATTATTTCATTCTCATTTTTTTCTCTCGATGTTGGTAATAAATTTACTTCCTTTTTAATTTGGAGTACTATAGAGCTCTTATGACAGATATAAAACAGATTAAAAAGGTTGAAAACCAGGTAGAATTTGGTGGTGTCACAGTTATGGTCTCGTTAACTTCCTGGTTTAGATAGCGATATAAAGTCAGGTGATAAATTTAAGATTGAGCATAGCACTACACTAATTTCCCTTATCCCCAAAGAATGTGGTTCTGGAGACAGAGGTGCAAGCTGAATGTCTTTGTTGGTCCATAAATACAGGGTATTAAGGTGTACAAATACTGGTTTTTAAGAACATGTAACCTATTCCTTGAATATATAGTAAGTGGGAAAGGTAGAGTAATTTGTCAATCTCTTGATATTTGTGTGAGAGAAATAAAGCATCTGACTTGCTGTACCCAAACAAAAAGTGAGAACTGTGTTTTTCTCCGACATTTGGATTGTACAGAACTGAGTCTAGTTTGGTATTGATCCTTTCTGTTTGTTGGCTGTTCAATGGCATATTTGGTGATAGCTGATCATCAGTCCAACACCTAAACGTTACCTCTCAAATGAGCAGTTGAGGACTGAGTGGGAATGGGGAAGCATCTTCTAAACCTAATAGGTGCTTGCTTTGACAAAATACGTTACGTTAAAAAAAATTGAGAGCAAGTGTTAAATCTGCTGCCCTTACGATTGAACTTAAAAGAGAGCTCTGGTTAGGATTCCCAATGATTAACAGACTGTACTATAAATATTGCTTAAATTATGAATATATTTATACATTACAACTATATACTTGAAAATGTGCCTGAAAATATTTTTCATATCCTTGCCCAGTCTTGAGTTAAAGATTTGTGTTACCTTAACATGTACTGTTTTTGGTATGATACAGAATCTAGAACCCGGGACTGGACAGTGAAAGGAGGATGGATTTTTCAGATATCTGGCCTATTTTTAATTGTACTTTTTTAAAGCCATCATGCTGAGTTTCAAGGATTAGGGCCAAATTCTGCTCTTAGTTATACAACGCAGAAGTCAACAGTTACTCCAAAGTTCTTTCTGTAAGAGGAAGCAGAACATAGCTTATTCTTTTTGCTTTGTTTTATAACGTATCTTTGGAGCTCATCATTTCAAGGGACATCAGGAATTTTTAATTTTTTTAAATAGATTAAATATGACTACAAATAAAATGTGATGTGCTTTCCTCATAGGCAATAGCAGTGAAACATCATTTTGAAAACAACTCCAATGAGCTTACAAAGAGGCTGTGCAGAGCAGAAGAGGCTTTACTGGCAAGCCAGTCAAAGCAAAATGAGTTGAGGAGAAACTTTGAGGTAAAGAAATCAGAGGGGCAACTGGAATAATTAACAATTTAAACTGGAAATCAGTAAGAACTGGTGCCATTTAGGCCTTACGACTCACAGGGGAACTCTGCAAGCTGTGTGTTGCAGAATAGTGTATTTCCACCAGAAGTTGTGTTTCGATACTGTCTTAATCTGGCTGTCCTTTTTTGGACCATCTTAAGACTGTGACAATGTTCCTCCTCTGCCTTGGTGAGCCCTGCACTTATTGGTGGATTTGCTTGCCTCAGAGATTCATGGCAGCCCTCAGTTTGGACACTTTTGTGGCTCAAACCTGCCGTTCATTCAGCTAACCTCATCACTGGCCAGCATGGGGAAAAGGAAGGAGAACAATCCCCGCAGTCTCTGCTGACCCACCTTGGGTCAGGGGGACAGGCCAGGGACCTTCCCCTCTGGTGGGACTCACAGTCCAAGTCAACTCCTCTTAGGGTGACCAGATGTCCCGATTTTATAGGGACAGTCCCGATTTTTGGGTCTTTTTCTTATATAGGCTCCTATTACCCCCCACCCCCTGTCCCGATTTTTGACACTTGCTGTCTGGTCACCCTGACTCCTCTTATATCCAATAGGGGGAAGGGAGAGGGGGGAACCTTGGCCTGCCCTTTACTCTGGGTTTCAGCCCAGGGCCCTGTGGATCGCAGCTGTCTACAGAGTTTCATGTAACACCTGTGTGACAGCTACAACTCCCTGCCCTACTTCCCCATAGCCTCCTCCCAACACCTTCTTTATCCTCACTACAGGACTTCCCTCCTGATTCCAGATAGCGTTTGTACTCCTCGGTCTTCCAACAGCACGCCCTCTCACTCTCAGCTCCTTGCGCACCCTTCACTGACTGAAGTGAGGTCCTTTTTAAACCAGGTGCCCTGATTAGCCTGCCTATCTTAATTGATTCTAGCAGCTTCTTAATTGGCTCCAGGTGTCCTAATTAGCCTGCCTGCCTTAATTGGTTTCAGAAAATTCCTGATTTTTCTGAAACTGCCCCGTTATCTTACCCAGGGAAAAGGGACCTGCTTAATCTGGGGCTAATATATCTGCCTTCTCTCACTCTCCTGTAGCGGGCCCCTGCCCTGTGGACCCAACCGGCCTCCCCGCCCTTTCACCGTAAGCCAGCTATACGACTTGAAGCTGGTTCGTTTCCAGACTGCGCCAAGGAAACATCTATATACGCTCGTGCTCCACACCCTGCACTTCCTCACTCTCGCGTCACACCCCGACACAAAGTGGCGGGACCTCCTGCCACTTCTAGAGGGTGAGGAGCCCCGGTGGGCCAGCCTATACTCCACCCTGCTCCCAAGGCCTGCCGGGGATATCAGTTGGCCGCTCCTTCATGGGGCCGTGACCACGGGCATGTACTTGGGGCGGTTCACCCCCGTCCCGGGACACCTGCCTCTTCTGTGGCGTGAGGGAGACCCTGGCGCACATTTACCTGGAGTACGCCAGGCTGAAGCCCCTATTCCGGGTCCTCACAGATATCCTGTTGCGTTTCTGGCTGCACTTTTCCCCCCACCTCCTTATTTATGCACTCTCTATCCGTGGCCCCACAAAGTCATGGGACCTCCTGGTCAACCTCCTCTTGGTCCTGGCTAAAATGGCCATCTATAAAACCAGGGAGAGGAGGTTGGCGGATGGAGTCTCCTATGACTGTGGGGCCTCTTTCTGATCCTCCGTCCATTCATGCATCTGGGCAGAGTTCCTCTGGGCGGCGTCCACTGACTCCCTTGACGCCTTCGAGGAGCAGTGGGCACTGTCCGGGGTTCTCTTCTCAGTGTCCCATTCAGGTTCCCTTCGGACCCTTTGACCGCACTCCTGTCCCTGTTATTTCATTAGTTGTCCCCCAAAATCACTTGGTTTCCAGGTCTTGTGGATCCCCCGCTAAGGCTTGGGGGATCTTTTAGCAGATCTTCCTGGATCCCAATAGGATCACTCTCCTGTAGCCCTCTGGCCCGACCCTGTCACAAGACCTATAGAAGTGATACAAAATAAGGTCCTGATCTTGCAGTTTTTGCAATTGATTCCATGTGGACTGACCCCAGGCACAAAATTGGTTGTATGGTCAGGGTTTCAAAAAATTATTTTGCACCAGCTATACTACAGATAGGGTTACAGTTCATATGGAATTATTTGTCTAATCTAATTATGTCGTATGGTTCAAAAGACTCTTTGTTTAGTCCTAAAAATAAAATATATTAAATATCGGGTTGAGTTCATTTGATAATTCTAGAATCATTAGCTGCTTCCTAAGTATAAGTGTGTTTGGCCTAATTCCAAGATTTCGTGGAGGAATGGGTACTTTTTTGGTCACACAATCAATTTAAAGCAAGAGAAAATCCCCAAAATGATTTGTACATTTTTACTTTTTCAAGCACTATAGACTAGCATTATCATCAAAATTCTAACTATGAAGCCAGATCCTGACCTGGAATATATCAGCATAGCTCCATTGAAATCAATAAAGTTATTCCAATTTACACGAAAAGGATTTGGCTGTAAATTTTGATTAAAAAAAAAACCTTGATTGTAGATTAAAAGATTTTCCTTTTAATTTGGAATTAGAAGGAAAATGAAAGGGAAGAGAAGTCAGAATAGTCATAGAAGCAACAGCCGAGATTTTTTTTTTTAAGTTCTTATATTGTGCCAATTGCTGGTGTATCTGAATGCTTTCCAGAGTTAAGAATAATTAAGGTGACTAGCATCTGTTATTTGAGGTTTCTATTTCTCCCATATCCCCCAGAGCAGTGGTTTTCAACCTCTGGTCCACAGACCCCTGGGAGTTTGCAGACTGTCTAAGGGGTCCTCGAAAGGTTGTCCTTACAACGGAACAGTGGTTTTCAACCCGTGGTCTGTGGGGATCCACAGACTATGTCTAAGATTTCCAAAGAGGTCTGCGCCTCCATTTGAAATTTTCTAGGGTCCGCAAATGGAAAAGAGGTTGAAAGCCATTGTCCCAGAAGGTAAAGGGTGTGTGTGTGGGGTGGGGTGGGGTGGGGGGAGTGTAAATATGAAAAATGGTGATGTTAGTTGTCATTCTAAGTTTTTGCAGGAGTGAATTTCATAGTATTGGGCCAGCTCCTGAAAAAGCCCTGTCTCCTGCATATGCTAGTTTTACTTCTGATGTGTAGACAGTTGTTCCCGAGGAACACAGCTACTGAAGTCTGAGAGAGTAAGATGGTATTTTGGGCCCATGTTCTTTATAACTTCAAAAATAAAGACAGATTTGATTGAGTGTTCTGTTGGGGAATCAGCGGAGTGAGTGAAACATAGGACTGATGTACTCAAGTGAACCTGTATTACTGAGGAGGTGTGCTGCTGTGTTCTGTAACTGTTGCAGATTTTTCAGGACAGATGCATTCGAGTCTAAATACATTGGATTTCGATTATTCAAGCAAGAGTTAATGATGGCCTATGTGATTCACAACTGTGTATTTTAGAATGATTGATGATAGAGTGTGTGTGTGTGTGTGTGTGTGTGTGTGTGTGTGTGTGTGTGTGTTTCTCGATATAACAGTTGGATATTTTGGACTAGGAGGTTTTGAAACAAAAGGAAAATAACTAGAAGCAGCAACGGTTTTATTCATGTTCTTTGGGTGACTTGTTTAAATAGCTGAAAATACAGACCTGCTGTGCCAGCAAGGATTTAGGTTGTTTTCCATCCAGACCCTCCCTTTTCTTGAATTTGGCTTCTGTGCACTGGTGCCCATCTGCTAGTAGTAAGTAGATGAATAAATGATGGCTTGCTTCCAAGAGAGTCCCACCAGAGCCATGCCATCTGTTACCCAGCAATGCAGGAGTTTGGGTGGAAGGAGTTAGTTTCTTAGAAATCACTTTTATTTTAAGTTCCCAGGTAGGACATAGTTGTATGGGGTATTCTAACTTTTCTTAACTTATTTGGAAAAAAGATGCTTAGAAAATTTTCTATCCCGAACCCCCAGGTATTACTGAGTAATAATACTTTGCATCTAATGCTATCTTGCTAACAAGAGCAACTTCATATATTTGAATCATCCACACAGAGATGGGTGGTCTGAGAACAGGAGCTGGAACTGGAAACTTCCCCTGTGTTCTGATACTGGCAGTGAAATTGACTCCCCTCTGTGGCTTTGGGCAAGTCACTTAACTTCACTGACTCAGTTTTTGTGGGCTAGATTCTATCCTGTGTCAAGATCTGCTATGGGCAGGCAACAGAGAACTGGTTGCAGCTCCCTGGTTCCATATCCTGAGCCAGCTAAGTACTGCTGTGATCTGTGCCAGCTGGGAGATGTCCCAAAAGGATTGTCTGCCCTCTGAGGATTGCCAAGAGTGCAGTTTGTGTTCCTAACCACTGTAAGTGCTTAGAAACCAAGGCCCAACTTTCCAGAGACTTCATGGGACTCAGAGGGGTAGTATGCCACATCACACTACTCTCAGTTTATTGACTTAATCGACTGTTTTGTAACTAATGTTTTGTTGTAGGAAATGAAGAAGGAAAAAAACCTTCTTTGCTGCCAGTCTGATGAAAAAACACAAAAAATCCATCAGCTGGAAGAAGCACTAAAAATAGCCCAACACCTTCTAACAGAGACCCAGAAGAATGCTGAAGAGATGAAAAGTGAGTGACACATTTCTACCCATTTAAATCCCGTTACAAACTATTACTTCAGTGTGGGAGATCTGTAAACTTCATTATAAATGGTGATTTGAAGCGTCCCCAAGAAATAATAAGTTCCCACTGTGTGATATAGTTCAATTAACTTTCAGCTAATACACGCAATTCTCTTTCCAAACTGAGATGAAACTTCTTTATACAAATATACTAACTCATAAAATTATATGGTTTTAAAGCGATTTAAAATGAGGAATAAATATGTCCCAAACAAAACTATATGGTCAGCAAATTAAATACTACAATGTGCTCCTGTGTTTTAAAATCCCAAGCAAACAAATATACCTCAAACTATTATCCTTTAGCTTGTATATGGACTCCATCAAGCTAAAACGTGATGAAATGTTACCCGCCGAGCCCTAATTTGACTTTTCCCTACATTTGTCTATCTGGTTGGGAAAATGCATTTTGCAGACTGAGGTTTGAGAGAACAGGTAATTCTGCTAAATAGCCATTGTAAAGAAGGAGACTGCTCCCACTTATCGCTGTAGAAGTCTAACCTCACTTAATGAGATTTCAAAATTAAATTTATGGACCTAGTCCTGCTCCTATTTTAATCAGTATTTCTGCACTCTCCAATCCATGAGGCCATCCAAATAACTGCTTTGCGTTTTGATCTTATTCTTGGCAAGTGGCAGCACTTTCGGCTAGCTAAGAAAATGTAATGCCTTCTAAGCCCATTTTCTTGCTTTCGCTATCTTTTATCTGTGGTTCTTAAGGTGTCAAATGGGAGCATTCTCTCAGTTTTCTGGAGGGAATAATTATGAACAAAAAAATAAGTCAGAAGATGTTTGTGCTGTAGCTCTTCACTGCAACCAACAATAACTTGTCCTAATTGAAACATAACTGAATGTTGGTGCCCAGAGTCCTAGACTGTCACTCTTAACCCCCGGACGGTTCTTCCTCTCTAAGAAGTCTCTGATTATCCTCTCTAGTTATACCTTTTCCCCCTTGTAACGGTGTGGGACTCACCCCTGCGGCGCCCCCTTCTGGTCATCCAGGGACTTAGCTCATTTCTAGCCAGAGCACCCTCTGATGGTCACCATCCTGCTCGACATTAGCCCCCGTGTCCCTCCCGGACCCTGGTGTCCTCCCCTGTCAGGGTCCTGCTCACAACAGTAACCCACTCTCTGGGGATTCCCACCCAGGGGAATCCCCACCCCCTATCCTCCACCTTGCCTCAGTGGCTACTGCCAGTCTCCATCTAGCCCTGTTTCACTAGGACCGACTGCAGTCTGTAATGGCCACTCATAATTGGCAGGCGACTTTGGACCTGCTGCCTTTCCCTACAACTCAGTACCACTCTGGGCCTTGGACAAGGCCCTGCAGCCTGGGGAGTTGTCAGCCTGGAGCTCCCCAGCTCCTCTGGCCTTTCCCTAGCCCTGCTTCACTCCAGTACCCTTAGCTTCCCAAACAGCTAGGTCCCTCTCCCTTCAGAGCTAGAGGAAGATTGACTGAGTGTTTGGCTCACAGCCCTTTTATAAGGGCCAGCTGTGGCCTGATGGGAGCGTGGCCCAGCTGTAGCTGCCTCCCCAATCAGCCCAGGCTTGCTGCTTTCCCCAGCCACAGCCCTCTGCCGGGTTGTTCCAACCCCTTCAGGGCTAGAGCGGGCAACCGCCCCGCTACACTCCCCTTTGAATCACCACCCTAAATAATCCTTCTCCATCCTATGTGTTGACATAGTTCAAATATCTGTTGATTGCTATCATTTCCCTTCCCCTCTCTCTGCCCCTCTTTCTCACCAAGTTCTGGGTCTTGGAGACATTGAATATTCCTTGTCCTGTAGGAAGGGAATGCGTAGTCTTGTTTTATATGATAAGTTGGTGTTATTCAATAGAATTCTCTTTGCAATACAGGAAATCTCTTGTATTGTCTGTCTCTCTTAATTTTACTCCATACATCAGTCCATCAAACACCTTGATCATTTTTATATATTCTGGATTTTGAAGACAGGAAAATGGACAAATAGGGCACCAAAATTCTTTATCTAGCCATTGATACTGTTACCTGTCAACCATGAGTTTCAGAGTACAAGCCATCAGACCTCAGTGGAGATGGGCTGTAGAAACAGAGTTACAATTGTGAAGCATAGAGCGATTTGACTAGCAGTATGTTCTTTCTGCAAAACTGAATTCTGGCAATGCTATACAATTTCATGGTTTGGGAATAAAGGCAGTTTTAGAACACATACGTAATTATATTCTGAAATACTAAGAAAATTTATTGCTAGGTGAAAAATTGAAAATTGTCAATATTGCCATTTTATAGTGTTACCCATAAAAGCTAATATTGCATATTTGACATTGTTTGCTTTCACAAATTAACCACTTAATTTTTTTTATTACTATAGATAAGAGTTTGTCTCAGAAAATAGAACTGGAAGCACAAGAAGCCGAGCTTCAGCATTTAAAAAACAACAATAAATTGCTCCAGGATTCAGTCCAGGAGCTACAGCTTGAAAATGGAACCCTTAAGAAGGCTTTAGAAGAAGAAAAAGTAGACTTACTAGAAACAAACATAAGTTTTTCAGATAGTTTAATAAGGCATTTCATACTTAAGCTTTTAAGAGCCAAAATATTTATTTGTGTCCTTTTTAATATCTAGTCTCTATTCTAATATAACATTTGCTATAACTTCTCCATTAGTAGCATGGAAATCTCATTAAATCTGTTATCTTATAAACTTCTGGCTATCAAAGATACAGGAGGTCTTTAGCGGGACACCTGAAAACATGATAAAATGTGCAGGTTTTGTCTGTTCTGTGGCCCAGCTTTTCTCCTCATTTGGAACAAAGAGGTGATTCCTCTCACCTGTAGAACTGGGAGGTGGACCAGTGTTGTTGCTGAAGGCTCCAGGACTAAGCTCCATCCTTCACCTCAGGCCATCAGAAATTGTGTCCACCAGCAGAACGAGTTGGCAGTTCAGTTTCTCCCAACAACTTTGTTTTATCATGAATTTTTGTTCATTTTTCTGCTACATTGATTTCATTTCAACTTCTTGCTCCTCTTTCTCTCTCCTCAAGTAAGTTCTCTGGATCCGCAAACACAGCACTTCTCAGTAACTCCCTTTGACCACTACTGCAGTGGTAGAAAAGCCCAGCAAAATCAAGCTAAGTCCACGTAGGTCAGTGGGCAGCTTTTTAGGGGTCTTAGAGGGTAACCTACGTCTTGCTGCTACAAGCCACCAACCCTTGCTGTGTGAGGGGATGGGGCTTTGTTGGACCAGCGCATTAGTGCCCTGCATGCGCACATAAACACACCCATTTGAAGCCCTGACTCCATTGTGAGAAGGAGCGTGAGGATTCTCAAGGAGATGAGAACCCCACATAGTCTGCACAGGAATAACACTTGGAAACTCCATATGCTCTGGGTCCCAAAAAGACAAATGGAATTGTCCCCTTAGTAAGGAAGTAATATGTATAATTAATGAGCAGGAAGTATAAACATCAGGCTTTAAATCTTTTCTCTTGCCTTCCCATCCTTAGGATGTGTTTGCTGGGGTCTTCTCCTATATGCGAGTCTCCTGGAGTGCTCTGTATCAGACTCACTGCCCCCTCCCACCCTGGAGTATATCTGGGTGTGCAGAGACACGTGTTACTTCTGCGAAGCCCTGTCTCAGGTGGCAGGGTAATGTAAATTGTTCATCTCTGCTTTTCAACCTGGGATCCTCTTTCAACCAGGGAAGGGGGCCCAAATTTGAGGTCACAATGGAGTGGGAATTGTCCCTGTCCGTTTATCAGGTCAAGGACCCAGGCTTTACCAGGGAAAGGTGTTTGGAGTCTCCTCCCCCTCTCCATAGGCTTGCTCAGCGTTGAAGGATTAAAGAGCACTTTAGACAGTGTGTGCCCAGAACAGAGGCACATAAGAATTCCATTCCTTATGTAGCTGCACCATCAGGGGATTACAGAGGCATCAAGGAGAAATCCCTTCCCATGTTCAAAATGGCTCCTGCTTTACTGAGTAAAAACCCCCAAGTGGTACTAATTCTCTTCGGAAGGGTGTAGACAGACACCCTTTCAGGCACCTGGGGCCATCTAGCAAGCTATTCCAACAATCAGCATTTGTCTCAGTACCCCTACTTAGTTGAGAGATGCCCAGAGCAGGGTGATTAGCGTGCTACCTCACTTCTGTAAACAATCGGGGGAAGTACCCCATGTACAGAACCACACAAAAAAGAAATCCCAAACCCACATGACTCTCCCATCACCGGAAGCCAGTGTCTTGAAAAAAAAAAAATAATAAACTGTCTAGTTTCTCATGCTTTCCTCCTTTGAGATCATCATTTCTGGTTAAAACTAGATGTTAATCTAAAATGTAAGGAAAATTTGAAAATTTGGGGAACGTAAGTGCAGCAGTAGTCCTACCAGAGAGAGACATCGCCATGCCTCCACTTATGGTGCAAAGGAAACAATACCTTACTTGCCAGGGTCTGTACTTCAAAATTAGACCGTGTTTAAACATGTCTTTTCACTCTGCCCCTAAGATTAACCATAACTGACTGATGTGATATTAAACATAACAATGCAGTGTCTACACTGCATGTTGTAACATCATGTTAATGAACACATTAATTAATACCTTGTGAAACTTCCCACTGTAGACGTGCCCCTATTGTCTTTAAACTGCTTCTACTACCTCATTATGTCACACGCAACTTGTGAGAGCATATCAGTTCTGATGTATGCAGAATTTCCATCTAAATTATTAATTAAGTGATTCTTCTTATGACAGCACTATTTTTGCTAATAATTTAGATAGGCGTTTTTAGTTTTTAAACCTGTCCATCTAGGTGAATTTCTTCTTATCAATTCCCTCTGCATTTTCTAGCCTGCAGTCTTTTTCTACTTCCATTTGTGGTGAATGACGGACTGTAGTTCTGTGCTCTCGCTTCAGAAATAAACACATGAAAAAACACAGTGTGGAGCCTGTATTGTGGCAAGCAGGCACTGAGTTACAGTGCTCACTCCATGCCCAGCTAATGGAGCACTGTGCTTGATATTTACATTATCCTGAAGTGTGTTTTATAAGGCTGCCAGTTATCCACCATCCCTTTATTTTGGCATTCCAATGCACATAGGGTGGACAAACCTGCCTGGACCACATGCGTTTCAGCTGGGTTTTGTCATTTGGTTGTTTTGAATATTCTATTTAGATTATTATTTCTCTATCAAGGAAATCTACACACATGTAGCTTTCCAATAAACATGACTTTTGTGTTTTTCTGTTGGAATTAGAAGCTGCTATAATTCAATTGTATATTACTAAGTGAATCTACTATACAAATACATATTATAACTTTTGTCTGGTTTTTTAGTTGCACTGAACTTTTAATGACAGGTGAGATGCCATTAGTGAGAGTATAATGCTTATAGAGAAGAATGAAGTTTCCTATTAGCAACTACTAACAATTTTTTATTTTATAGTTGGACAATCTGAAATCTAGAATTCAACCAAAGAAGCAAAATGGATTTGCTCGCACTAAAATGAAGACGTGGATGAAATCCTGTAAGCAGCTAGAGAAGGAAAAAAAAATGTTGCAGAAACAAATTGCTGAACATGGTGCTCCATTAAAGGAGCAAAAGACAAGTATGGGGTAGTTTAAGAAGGAAATGCTCTACTAGAATGTTATTATAAGGCTGCAAATCATTCATGGAAGTCAGGGTTTCCGTGACCTCTGTGACTTTTGCAGTGCTGGTGCAGCTGATCCCAGGACCACCCCATCAGCTGGGGAAGCCCAGGAGCCAGCCGCACTGGCCGTTGCTCCGGCAGCACTAGGCATGGTCCCTGGTGCTGCCCTGGAGCAGGAGTCTGGGACTAGTGGCAGTGGGATCCTGGGCATCCCCCCAGCAACAGCGTCACCCTGTTCTCTCTCCCCCACTCCTCAGCAGTCTTCAGGAGCATCCCCCTTCCCAGTAGGTAAGATTTAGTCACGAGTATTTTTAGTAAAAGTCATGAACAGGTCATGGGGCCGTGACTTTTTGTTTATTGCCCGTGACCTGTCCATGACTTTCACTAAAAATACCCGAGACTAAAACATAGCCTTAATCATGATCCTGTTTCTAACCTTAATGCATTTATTTATACAATATGTTTTCAAAACATGCATTATTACGTTTGATTCAGATGAGGCGCCAGATCCTCAGCTGGTGTAAATCAGTATAGTTTCTGAAGCTCTGCCATTCACACCAGCTGAGAATTTGGCCCAAGATCTGTCTCCTCAAATTTCAGAGTCTCCTTATATGTTATGTATATAGATTTCCAATGCCTATGTTTTGAAATCAAAAATGACCTTAGGATGAAGGGGAGGCTATTTTTTAAAGAACATTAGAGTGGTGTGTATAACTTCTTACAATGCTTTGTTTGAGACATGAGAGTGTAAAATGTTGGAGTGTGTCTGTTCTTTCCGTTGCTGGCCATCACAACAAAGAATGTTCTGGGTATAGATGGCTGATAGTTCAGCATCCACCATGGAGAAATTGACATCTTTTAGAGTTTATACATATGTCCTTCCAAACAGCTTTTGGTGTCCTTCTGGATTGTAGACAGGGAGAGAGGAGCAACTCTTAAAGTGTTATGATTCAGACAAGTATCAGAGGGGTAGCCGTGTTAGTCTGAATCTGTAAAAAGCAACAGAGGGTCCTGTGGCACCTTTAAGACTAACAGAAGTATTGGGAGCATAAGCTTTCGTGGGTAAGAACCTCACTTCTTCAGATGCAAGTAATGGAAATTTCCAGAGGCAGGTATAAATCAGTATGGAGATAACGAGGTTAGTTCAATCAGGGAGGGTGAGGTGCTCTGCTAGCAGTTGAGGTGTGAACACCAAGGGAGGAGAAACTGCTTCTGTAGTTGGATAGCCATTCACAGTCTTTGTTTAATCCTGATCTGATGGTGTCAAATTTGCAAATGAACTGGAGCTCAGCAGTTTCTCTTTGGAGTCTGGTCCTGAAGTTTTTTTGCTGTAAGATGGCTACCTTTACACCTGTGATTGTGTGGCCAGGGAGGTTGAAGTGATCATCAGTGATCTACAACCCATCCTGGACAATGATCCCTCACTTTCACAGACCTTGGGAGGCAGGCCAGTCCTCGCCCACAGACAACCAGCCAACCTTAAGCATATTCTCACCAGCAACCACGCACCGCACCATAATAACTCAGGAACCAAGCCATGCAACAAACCTCGATGCCAACTCTGCCCACATATCTACACCAGCAACACCATCACAGGACCTAACCAGATCAGCTACAACATCACCGGCTCATTCACCTGCACGTCCACCAATGTTATATATGCCATCATGTGCCAGCAGTGCCCCTCTGCTATGTACATTGGCCAAACTGGACAGTCACTACACAAGAGGATAAATGGACACAAATCACATATCAGGAATGGCAATATACAAAAACCTGTAGGAGAACACTTCAACCTCCCTGGCCACACAATAGCAGGTGTAAAGGTAGCCATCTTACAGAAAAACCACTTCAGGACCAGACTCCAAAGAGAAACTGCTGAGCTCCAGTTCATATGCAAATTTGACACCATCAGATCAGGATTAAACAAAGACTGAGAATGGCTATCCAACTACAGAAGCAGTTTCTCCTCCCTTGGTGTTCACACCTCAACTGCTAGCAGAGCACCTCACCCTCCCTGATTGAACTAACCTCATTATCTCCATACTGATTTATACCTGCCTCTGGAGATTTCCATTACTTGCATCTGAAGAAACATGCTTCAGACAGTTCCTCCATTTTCTAACTGTCATCAGCCTGGTACTAGTTGCAGCTTTCTGGGACCAGGAAGTGCTGGAGTTTATTAACTTTAACAAATGTTTTTTAAGACACATACATTGGGGTTTTATTGATCACAAGCTTCAGTCATTTCAGGAGTTGTCAGGGGCTAAGTATAGAGCTAATAGGACAACAGTTTAAAGTGGTCACCACAATGTGTAAAATATACTACAACTTGTCTGCCATTAGCTAGGGTAAGTTAGGCTAGCAAATATTCATGAGTGTCCAATAAGCAGAATCACTAGCGGTATAAAAAGAGATCCATATTTCTGAGATGAGCTATATTCAATTATATACCCAAAAATTGTTAAAATAATGGTAAGGTGGTAATGTTAAGCACTTAAAAGTTAGGCAATGCCAGAATTAATGTTGCCCATGCATTGTGTGTCCAAAGAATCGGGGTACCTGCCACCCTGACAGTAAATATGGTATCAACAGAGATCTCTTCTGTAAAGTAACCTTTACATGATGTCTGGTTTGTTTTATTTGGTATAGTTTACTGTGGTTGCACAAGCACACATCTTATGTACTTAATTAACAATGAATGATTGAGATCATTGCACTCTAAACTCATCTTTCCAGAGTCTCCTTAAAGTTATTTGTACAGGTAATGACTCTTTCCTTTGGTCAGGTGCTGATGAGATTGCCATCTCCCTACATGAGAATGAGCCAGAGTATGAGCTAGACGGACTCCCAGAGGTGGTGAAAAAAGGTAATTGTTACTTCTTTAGAGGAGAAGAGACCACATTGGTGGGGAGTGTGTGCGCGCACGCTTATCTAGAGAATCGTCTTGTCATATGCGTGACTTGGAAGCATTGTAAAAACTTGGACATCATCGGCCAGATTCAGCCCTCGTATAGGTTGCATAAGTCCATTTAACTCAACTGCTTGTCAGAGCTGAGTTTAGCCGCATGTGCTTTAAAAAAAAGCCCTAGTATACCATTGAGGCTATAGGGGGCTAGTATATTTTGTTGTAGATGTATGTAATTTCTAGTGGTTTTGGTTTTTGGTCTGTGTGATGTCTTCCCATCTGTACAGTTTTGTAGTATTTGATGACAAAAGCAAAACAGCCAAAAATTCTGAAATCCAGAATCCTAATATCAGGTTGTAGTTTTGAAAATCAGTCTAGATACATGTTGTTTACTTTGGGACTTCCCCAAAAACTTTGCAAAAGACCTCTGGCAAAAAGAGAGGGATTCTAGGCCCAGCCATTCCCCGTATAAACCACCTTTTTCTTCTGGTTGAGAGGAAGGGGGGAAATTTTTGCTGAAACATTTTTAACTGAATGTTTTTTCATTGAAATGTGCTGCATTGTCAAAGCCGAAA
Organism: Chrysemys picta bellii; assembly: GCF_011386835.1. Lineage (NCBI taxonomy): Eukaryota > Metazoa > Chordata > Testudines > Emydidae > Chrysemys > Chrysemys picta. The sequence goes on along the minus strand of NC_088793.1, from coordinate 159,717,462 downwards.
TGTTTCACGGAGATGTATTGATTCAGACAAAGTTTTTGCTGGGAAGGTTTCTGAGGTGCAAAGTGGACTCTTGGAAGGAGGAAGGCCCCCAAATTGAAAACCTGATGTTTTTGATTCAATTTCATTTTGTGAAAGCATTTGAAAGGCTTATGTTTTCATTCCAATCTAGAATAAAAACAAATTTTGAAACCTCGAAAGGTGTCGCAAAACAGAATTGTCGCCCTCCGGCCAGCTCCACTTAGAACACTAGAAGAGACATTATTTTCAGATGGAAATGATTTTCCAGTTAATGGTGTTCCTTTAAAGGGAAAAGAGAACATTTTCTTGGGGAAAACGCTTTTGGCCATTTTAGTAGAGCTGCTGTTGCACAGATCCACACCCTTGCCTGAGTTCACCTATAAAATTCTAGGAACGCAAGATAGTCCTAATAATTCCCCCATTATATTTTATTCAGTGAGTAAATGCCATTTTATTTTACTTAAATTATTACCAGTTGTCATCTCCATCTTGAAATGAGCAAGATCAGATTGATTAGAACAATAAAGTAATTTAAGCAACCTTGGTTAATAGAAGTTGTTTATTTTTTAGGGTTTCCTGCTATTCCTATTGTGAAAACCGACCCTTACATTTTGTGCAGAACAACTTTTAACCTAAGGACCAGTCCCCGTCTTGCTGCCCAAAGCCAAAAGTTGTCACCAGGTTCCCAACTTTTACGAAAAGGCAGGTTAGATAATCTTGGGGAGATCTGTAAACCGACAGCTGGTGGCAGCAAATCACAAAAGGTAACTGATCTTAAAAATGTATCTGAATGTGCAGGGCATGGGCAATCCACATCATGTATTTATCTCTCCAAGTGAGTTTGAAGATATGCTGTGTTATTCACATCTCCTTTCTATTTGCCATGAATATAGTGAAGGCAAGGTCATCAATGTAAATACAATCAATAAAGCGTGGCATATAACAAAGATCTGGGCATAATGGTAAACTTAAAATTGTTGGTATGATCAAATCTGTGATCTCATGCCAAGTGCTCATTAACTTGGTAAATAGAAATGAGGTAAATCTTCCCACTTTAATGCTCATCACAAATATTTGATTATTTCTTGAAAGACCTGGCTGCCTAGAGCAGGGGGTGCGTGTGTGCGTGCATAGATGGATTACACACAAAAGCACTCAAAAGTTCGGATATGCTGGAATGAAGGCTCCTTGTCCCAATCTCTCTGTTCAGCCAGCCCCAGTTCTCTTCTCCTCCTCCTCTTAGCTCTGTGTCTTCTCTCAGTGTCTCCTACACATTCCTTTCCCCGTACCCCCGCCTTCTCTCATAGTCTTCTAGCCCTAGCCTCGCCTACTGGCTCCCTGTCCTTGGCCCCCTCCCCTCACCCCCGTTCCAGTCCCAATCTTGGCATACTCCTTGTCCCAGTCTGCCCTCCCACCCCCACCCCCCCATTTGCCTTTTGTCCCCTCTGCATTTGAGTCCAGTATCTTCCTCCACCACCGTGCATGTGCACCAGCTTGGAGGGGTCATTGGGAGTACAGGAAAGAAAGGTTCCTGTCTCAGTTCTGGTGCTTGGCCCAAAGCAGCTGGGAAGAACCGTTGCAGGGAAACTCTGGCGTTGACCCCTTTAGGCCTGGGTTGGAGCATATCAGTTGCTCTGTGAGGATGGCTCAGTGCTGTGTTTTCATATCCAGGAGCTGTGGGGAAATGGCACATGTGCAGTCACTCTGTGGGGAATAGCTCATGCGCAGTTTGGTTAGCACTAAGAGCTGTGCGAGATCCAAGTATACGCAGCGAGGATGAAATCTGCAGAGATTTTAGCTGCTAAAAATCTAAGAATTCTCTCTACTGAGCGTCTGTGAACTGTGATTTTTTTTTCAAAGGCTTCTAATTTGCCCAAATTTG